>NC_081410.1:421286510-421661510 GCF_030272615.1 Cryptomeria japonica | reverse complement strand
CGTTCCCAAGAGTATCGATCCCTTGGCAGGCCTCTCTTAAAAAGATAAAATTTTGAGTGTTACTAACACTTTTCTCTTGCACCTAGGACCACGAAAGCCAAGGGAGAGGATAGTGTGTGTTAGAAGTAGGACCACTCGACCAACTCTTTGCACAAGTGTGCCAAGCACGAAAAACACTTGTTCTTTTTAATCTATCATTGCAATGTGATCTAACTATTTGGAGATGTTGCTCCAACAATCATGGTGTTCTTTTTAATTTTAAAAGGCAATTGTTTGAGTAAACTAGAATTTGAAAATCCTAGTCAACTTAATGAAAAATACGTTTGCATGAAGTAAAATTGCTTTAAAAATGAGACAAGTTGATTGTGAATTTTATTTGCACCAAAAATGGAAGTGTGGATTGTGAGTTTTATCTTGATGCAAGAAATAAATTTTGCCTTGTTTATTTTAAGCACCAAAACGAAGTTTGTTTCCTAACTTGCAAAAAAAATAAAGTTGTTTTTGTATAAGTTTGTGGTTCTTTTTACCTTGGAACAATGAAATTCTTTTTAAGAGCCCCAAACAAATCTGTGATTCTTTTTTAAAAGCCCAAATTTGAAATGTGAAGTTAATTTTAAACCAAAATAAAAAGTGAATTCATTTTTAAAACCAACTTCAAAAACAAGTTAGTAAGAAATATAAATCTACTTTTTAATCTAATTTAAATCTGCACAAAAGAGAAAAATAGTTAGTAAAATCCGCCTATTTGGTGGGCTTCTACAAGCCTAATTTTTTTCTTTTTTTTTTGGTTTTTTTTTTTTTGGTTACAAGGTGATTTGTACAACGTTTTGTTACAATAGCGCTAGTCTGCGTTTGAATAGAGGCACTATTTAACACAAACGCACTAAAAGAAAGGGAAAGACAAGAGAAGGCAAAAACACTGAAACGGGGTGAATAGTGCCAAAATAATGTCAAACACGCCAAAACAGTGTCAAAAACGCAACCTGTGTGACATTTTCAACATTCAAACATGTTATTGGTTAAAAAAAAAAAAAAAATTGATCTTTTTGGTGTTTGGATTCACGTCAGGTTCACCAAATGATGCTCTGCAAAAAGGATTAGAAAATCTGTTTGATGGCAACACACACAAGAGCACAAGAAACAAACGTTAGTGTTAGCAACAAAAGATTATCCTAAACAGGCATATCAAGAGAGATATTAAGCATGAAATAGAAAGCATATAAACATAGAATAAAATAGCTAATCAAGATGCTCATAGTTGCTCCTCCCTTGTTCCTCTCCTCTCCAAGTCCCAAATGAGTGTAGCTCTCAGCAGCTTTTTGCACTATGGATGCTTATGGAGGATTGAGATTTAATATTAAGCTTCAAATATGAAATGAAAAGCTAAATACTATGCTATTGATGCTAAAATGATTGATTTTACCAAAAAGACAAGATTTTAGTTATGCTATGCTAAATGCTCTCTAAAAATGTCTATAGCCTAAATGTATACAAGTTTTCAGGATCTGGATTATGAAGGAATGGGCTCTATTTATAGGAAAAATGGAGCAATGGATGGCCAGGATTGAAGGGTTTAATCAAGGGTCAAGCTTGAAAGTTGGGGATCCATGTGCACAATTGGCACCAATGAAATGATGACAAATGTCCACATAGGGTTGGGTTGAAAGAAGAGGTTGGAGGCATTAAAGGCCTGAGAAGACCTCATGTTTATCTAAAGGCTAAGGGTCAAGTCTAAATTAAGATTACCCATTGGATTAAGAGTTAATCCAAGGATAAACCTTTGTGCAAATGATTAAGAGATAATCATGGTCAAAGCATTAAAGGCCTGATGAGACCCTTGGGTTGGGTAAAGGTTGAGTCAAAACAAATGTTTTAACCATGTGGAAGGGTTTGGGTTAACCATTAATGGTTTTTGGAGACTTTGGGGATTAAGTGGTTGAAAGTTGGAAGCCTTCAATGGTTATCAAAGACTTTGAGGAATTAAGTGGTTGAAGGTTGAAAGCCTTTAATGGTTATCAAAGACTTTTAGACTTTGAGAAGTGAATCCATTTTGCTTAGGAATGTGACAATATTTAGGGGATGGATTAGGCTAATTAGGAAGGTGTTAGAAGAATCTAGAAGGGGATTAGATTTTTGCAAGTGGATTTGGTGGGTGAGGGAAAATAGGATTTTATTTAAAATAAAAATTCATTTATTTCAATAAATATGTGCAAGTTGCATTTGTAGGAAAAATGCAAGTGGGGTGGGGGATAATGATTTAAATAAATGTTTTATTTAATTTATTTAAAAGAGGAAAAAGGGGATTTAAATTAAATAAATAGATTTTATTTATTTAATTGAATGGAATTTGATTTAATGAATTAATTAAAATAAATTGAATAATTCATTTAATTAATAGAAGAATGTTTGGAGATGAATTAATTAAATATTAATTTAATTAACTGATGGCTAGTGGATTTTTAATCAAATAAATACGAAATATTCATTTAATTAAAATGGACAGATTTGTGTGACTACAATGTCTTACTATGAAAATCTAAATTCTTTACTTTTGTGTCCATTCATCTGTCAAATTTTATGCAGAGTATAGCTCATTCCAAAGCATGGAGGACAAAGTAGTTTCATTCATGGATTGCAACCTGCATTCACAATCGAGAATATATCATTGCAAGATCAGATTTATTCACCGTAGTGGGAGTCATTGTGATGGTCTGCATTGGAGCTAATCAAGAATCCCCCCATAGAAAGGAAAAAGAGAGATATAATATCCACCCCATAATGAAGAAGCTACAATGATGATGAAGTATTCCTACAAACAAAAGATGATCCAATGCCTACAAGCAACACATGTTCCCTTAGTAAGAACTGTTAGGATAACCAGTGGACAACTGAGAGGTGGAGGTGAATCAGTTGTCAACAGATTATATTTATCAAACCACTTTATAACCTTTAACCGAAACACATAAATATTGAATGCCGGAATAACAGAAATAGATACCGGTAAGCAATAAAACTTAAGAATGAAACGGAAAATTAACACAATGCAACCATACCACATAACACCATGATTTGTACATGGAAAACCTCGTAAAGGGAAAAACCACGGTGGGAAGCCTACCCATAGTCAAATGATACTTTTGCAGAAAATATGTGATACAATAAGGGGCCTACACATGCAGGAAGGCACACTCCCTAGAGCGTACTGCTCATTACAAAGGAGTCTCGCTAACTACAGAGAGGTTATAACCACCTCAAGATAATTGGACAACAATCCAGAAGACTAAACTTCCAGAGATAGCATCTACCATGCTTAATTACAATCTTGGTTAAGCTCAATACTGGAGGCCTTTGACCTCTTACTTAAACCCAATTCGATCACCTATGATCGACCGAATCTCCTTCGCATATGATATTTCATTCCATGACCACGACACACAATCTACAATGAGATCTTACATCAATTTATACAAACCCTAAGGCCTAAACCAATTAGCTCGGCCACCTAAAGGATATTACAATAAGATCATTACATAGATCCATATTACAATGATATGCCATGTCGGCTTAAGACCAAAACAACATTAACCAATCCATAAAACATCTGGGTAACATGTAGAGAACACGTTAACATGATATTGGTCCATAACCTAGATAGGTATTGGACCTAATCTGAGTCCACCACGCCAAAGCGATGTCTCAAATTAGTTGAGGCATGATCAAGGATCACCTTCTACATCCTGAATTCCATCTAGAAGCTACACCAACACCACTTGTGCATCCTGTCAAAGATTCTCAGTAAAAGCTCTGCCGATAAAACCTTAAACCCTTACCAGTAACACAAGATCTTCTATCGGTAACCAAAACATGTCCATCGGTAACCAACCATAATAACTAGTGTTGACATCAATGACAAAAAATCAATGCAACATATAATCATTTCCTCCATATTGCCAACAAGAACAAGTCCACCAAATGATGAAGAAGCCAGTCCATGTCGCCTTAGGAAGAAATAAGTCCACTAAATGATGAAGAAGCCATTCCATGTTCAACTGAAAGGAGGAAGAAAGTCTCTACTTGAGTGAGTCTTTGAAAATTGAGGAGTCTCCAAGCTCAATTAAGACTCCACATACTCATGATCAAACTCAACCAAGGAATGTGACAAAGCTAGTGAAGGAGAAAATTCATCAATGTCAATCTCCAAAAACAATGTATCAACAATAGTGCTTGAACGTCTCCTAAATCTACAAGATGAGACTCTACAAACAAGTCTAAAATACTTGCCAAATACTCATCCCACATAGAAAGATTTGGAATACTATGATCAATCTGCTGAATTGAAGCAATCTCCAAATATGAAGAAGCAGGAGGTGCAGGAGGAGGAAACTCAATGCTAGTCTCAAGAACACCAAGGTTTCAATGACCAAACTTCTCACAAACATGATTTACCTTTGGTGGCAGGGTGTGAACGTCATCCAAAGGAACATCATCATCAAGAGAAAAATAAGAAAATGAATACAATCCAGATGCATGGTCAACCACCCTTGTAGCAATGATATCTCTAGTCTCTCTAGTCTCCATATCTCTAATGTATACATGATCAGGGGTGAACTCAACTATCTTAACTTGTGCACCATGAGTAATTTGATAAACTGAAAGGAGATTAGTGGTCAAGGAGGGTACACAAAGAACATCATTAAATGATCTCTCACTCATAGAAATAGACTCTTTACCACAAACCTTCATATATGTATTGTTACCCATCAAAATATTAAGTGAACTAAAGGCTAAAAAGAAGAAAACATATCCATAAAAGATGCCATATCATGTGATGCACCTAAATCAAGAAGTCATCTACCATTCTTAGGAATACTAGAAGCCAAGAGTGCTTTACCTTTCTCATGTACAAATCCTATAATTCTTGATTTTGTTGATGAAGATGGAGAAGTTGTTGATTGTGAAGCTAAAGAAGATGGAGACACTAATAAGGGTAGAAAAATATGGTGCTTTTGATGAAAGTGTGAAAGCTCATCAATCTTTTAAGTATAGCACTTATGCTCATCATGTCCTTGGTTTTTCAATAAGTATATTTGATCTTCTTCTTTTTGGATGATTCCTCTTGAGAAGAGGTCTTGGACTCATGTGTAGGCTATGAAGGAGAATCCTAAACTCTCTCATTAGACTTAGAATCCTTATGTTGTTTCTTGTCTTTGCCATTTGAAGCCTTTGGATTTGGGTCATTTGCAAGAAGTTCATGAGACCTTGGAGGCATAAATGTGCCCAAATTTGCCAACTTTTCTTGTTTCCTTGTGAGTTGTGCTACAAAACTATCAAGAGAAGGCATTTTGTGTGCTCTACCCAAAGCATCCATAGTAGCATAGAATGCAAAAACAAATATAGAATGATTAGGACCTGGCTTAGAGAGAATAAAAATTATCAATTGTTTGTCATCTTTTGTAACCACACATTTAAACAATTGATTTCTAAGAGAATTAAGCTTGGTGAAAAAGTCCAGGATATTATCAAAATATCTAGGATCAAGACTTGTTAGTGCATTCTCCAATATGAATTTTCTCATTTTATCTGGCTTACCAAAGAGATTTTCCTAGTCCAAATATCATTGGGATGTGATGCAATATGATATTGAAGATCAACAAAATTAGACAAGAAGAAGAGTACCAAGAACTTCATCCCTTCCATCAAACCATTTTCTCTTTTCTACAACACACGTGGGTTCAGGATCTTGACCCGATGTGATAAATTGCAATGTCAACAACGAAATCTCCAAATTGAATTTCCACTTATGATAATTGAGTGGAGTGAGAGATTCTATCTTAGGCAAATCCATAATGAAACAAGAGAATGCAACAAATTGTCCTCACACTACCATGAAGTAGTGCCTAATTTCAACACAAGGTTCATGAAGGTTTGTAATAATATTTCACCTTATATGAGACCTAATGAGCTTATGTGTCTTGTATATATCATAATACATATGACCCTAAAATGAGGTATGAATTGAGAAACCAAGAGCCTCAAACCCTTAGAGATGCTTTTAAATTGGCATTGCACATTGAAAACAATAGAAACATATATGGTAATGTTGGCAAGAGAGATGATGTCAAAATTTTGCAGAATCTAAAGAGACTATTGAAATGATGTCACTGATGTCAAGAAGATAAGAAGACAATGTTATAGATAAATTTGTCATTGATATCAACAGTGGAAATATTGTTATTGGTGTGAATATGCAGCGATAAATTTATAAGACAAAATAGTTTTGTGATACTTTATAAAAGCTCCTTTATGAAATTGATACAATTGGGATTAAGATAAAAAAAAGTCTTATTTATAATGAGGAAAAAGATTATTAATTCCCAAATTAAGAGATAGTGATCTCTTTGATCAATTATGAGAAAAGAGAAGACCCACATCAACATTGATGTCTTTGGACATGTCAACTTTGGGAAGTCGACTCCCACTAGTCACCTTATTGACAGGCTTGGGAGCATTGAAAGCGTGTGTTCAAACATCTTGAGAAAGAAGCTGCTGAGATGAATAAAAGGTTTCTTGACCAGCTTAAGGCAGAGAGGGAATGCGGTATTACCATTGATATTTGACACTACAGTATACTATTGCACTATCATCGATGCCCTCGACCATAGGGATATCTTTAAGAACATGATTACTGGTACATCGTTGGCCAATTCTGTTGTTATGATCATTGACTCTCCCACTGGAGGTTTTGATCAGGTTGGTATCTCCAAGGATAGGCAAACCAAAGAGCATGCCCTTCTAGTCTTCACTCTTGCTGTGAAACAGATAATTTGATGGATGTCACCACACCCAAGTATTCCAAGACCATTCATTGGGATCTTTGGTGAAGGATTTCTTCAGGAGGAAATTATTAAGCAAAACACATGCTTCGATCTTTTGGTGATTTGTCTGGGAAACAAAAGTGTGTGATTTGTTTGAGACAAATCTTTATTGGTGCACAACAAATCTGCACTATCTTTAACGGAGCCTAATCCATATCCAATGGATGGCATTGGTGCACAACAAATCTGCACTATCTCCACGTTGGAAAGAACGATATTCTCACATCCAATGCTATCACTGCATTTAAAGAACGAAGTAAACTACACCCGCAACTTTTCATGGCATGTTTACCGACGACAGAAATATCCGGCGTAAGACATGAGACGATTTCGGTGGCCAAGCCCACCATATAAAGCCTATCTGCTAATAAATCTTAAGCTAGACTTTCTAAATTAAAAAAAAAATCAATATTTCTCACATTTAACATTATGTTTGAATTAAGAAGGGTGGAGGGGGAGTGAAGGCAAAAGTGAGACACGACCAACTTTATAGGGTTTTCAGGATAGGGATGATGATGATGATGATGATGTTGTCAATGCATATGTTCTCATCTTTTGGTTTTCTCAATGTGAGATGGAAATAGGCGGGAGCAAAGGGTGAATTAGGGTTTCTTCAAAATTTGGAGTTGCAATTGAAGGAGTATCTATCACAAATGGGGTTGATAGAGAAAAGATGATTTTGGCTCTGCTCTGTGTGGAGGTCGACATGCTTTCTTTGGTCAGCTTTGAATTAATTTGTTCCATTGTTCTTCTTGATTTTGAAGCTTTTGTGCTCCTCTATTTCAATAGAGGTATATGTGTTTTCGTTGTTATCCTTGAGAAGACTACTTTTTCTATGTTAGCGCCAATTTAGGAGGCTTTGATTAGAAAATTATATTTTTAGAGTTTCTATATGAACTTTGAAAAACTGCAGTTCTTCTTGCAATGTGGGAGAAATTACTATTCCAACAGCTTTGTTGTTGGTTCCACTTGTGTGCATATTTTTCTTTGGGTCCCTCTAGGTGTCATTTACTTTTTGTCCCCTAGTTGCCTATGGCTATCGATGGGGAGGGTGCAAATGTTTGCAATGTAGAGGTTACAGTCTATAGGGTAGGTTTAGAGGTATGTTAAGGCTACCTTTATGGGTCCTCTCTCTATTTGTTAAAATTTGGCCTTTGGGTCTTTTCTTGGCCCGGTCTCTAGCAATCCCTCTGTAGGGGCCTCTCTAAAAGTAATTTGTTGGGTTTCCTGACCTCTTTGGGTTTATCGTTTGCTTTGGCATTGTGGTGTTAATTATTTGACAGGGTTTTGGCTCTTCGGTGTATACGTCAAGATTTGATTTTTTTTTTTTCTCTTTGGTTACCCTCCATACTTCTCCCCTATAAAGTGGCTTTTTCCTTGTAGGAGTCAATCTGATGTAGATTGTCAACTGCATTTTTTCGTTGGAGTTTGGGGAGTTGACTCTTCTCCAAAGGCTTTAGCTCTCAATGGTTGTTGTTTGGTAGCTTGGGGATCCCTTGGATAGCTCTCATATGACTTTATCATCCTTGGAGGATTCTAACAAGGATATTGTTGCAAGTGATAGGGAGTTTTCTTATTATGGTGAGGATTCTCTTGAGGCTAACATAGAGGAGATTGCTTCTATGAGACATGAGGACAACATATAGGAGGTCACCTCTAAGGCTTGGTCCTCATTTTGCATATGCTCATCCTTATGATGTTCCTATTTAGCTCAAAATGGTTTTGTTTTGGTTGGTGGTGGGATGGGATTTTGGAGGTCCCCCTTTGTTCTTGATGGTTACCCTAGGATGTGCTCCATTTTGGTTGACAATGTTTTTAGTGAAAGAGGAAGATGTGCCTCTTTTGAGGCTAGTTTGTCTACTGAGTTATTGAAGACCATCATCAAAAGCAACTATGGTTAAAAATATTCTTTTATTATTCCCTACCATGAAATGCAAAATCTTTGGGCACTGTGTATGTGGAACTAGACCTTTCCTATCCCTACTTAGAGATACTTAATTATTTTGGAGGGTGATAACTATGCGGCCCACCCAACACCACACATGGAACCCTATGATTTTTGTCCTTAAAATAGTAGGAATCCCCTAAATTAATCAAGTTGCTAAAGTAAGTTAATTAATTAAGAATCCTTGTCACCTCTCCCAATCCACTAGTGACACAACAAGAACTCAAAGAGGATCTTTGGCAGTGCTTAACTAAGATTTAATTAGTCTTACCTATGTAGTGGTAGGCACCTGCCTAGAGATGTTAGTTGAACCAAGGGGGAAGTTTTAACAAGCACTCAAGAACCTGATTGATAGTGGGTGGGAATAGTAATTTTGGATACATTTAATGAAAAAAAACTATTTTCAACCTTTAATCTAAGGTATTCTCAATGGATAAAGATTTTGGGAGTCCTTTCAAATCTTGTTGCTTCAATAATTTGGTTATTTAGTTTCTTTTGGCTACTGGAGGTTTGACCCTTATCTTGGGGTGGGCTAGCAACGTTTGGATGGTTTTTATGGCCTTTGGCTCTATTTGTTGATACATGTCTAGTGGTAGGTTGTTTGGTTGTTGTCTTTCTACTATTTTTTCATCTTGTTTTGCAACTTTATGTTTATGGGCTAGACCCATTATGGTATTTCATAAATGATTTTGATTCCCCATCAAAACCTATTTTACCCCTAACAAAAAACATTATGCTTCAATTGTGATGCGGGAGCATCCAATAGTGTAAGGAAAATCTTGCATCACCCAAAAAAATATTGAATTTTCCTTTTGTTTTATACTTTTCTTTAGTTGTTTTGGAGCCCATGGTGACACTTACAAGGTGTAAGACAATCAGAAGCTTGAAACAACCAGAAATATTCACTTGCTACTTTTAGTAAGTTAGCCTATTTAAGTTTGTATGGACATGAAAAATGTCCCCAAGAAGTGAAATTGAAAAATATAATGATTAATCATCTCAATATCTTGTATTATTTAGAAGATATTAAAGTTTTTGTCTTGAGAAATTTCTCCAATGAATTTTTATACCCAAAATTGACGAGCATAGAAGCCCTAGAAAAGCTTAAAATTTGGACAAAAAGATCTTTATTTGACGTTGCAGATCTCTTTGTGAGGTTTCCAATGATATGTTACAATAGAAATTCAAAAGTCTAATTCAAAAGTCATGGCTCCCAGAAGTTGTGCCAGCAAAACTCAAGTTTCAATGAAAAATTCACCTGGGTAGGAAAATGAATCACTAGACTGCAGGGCACCAAAAGAAGAAAAGTTACACTTTCCAAGACATTCCACGATGGTTATTGGTGCTAAATAAAGGTGTGAATTGAGGTTATAGAACATAGTCCCAGTAGTGCAGATTGTGGCTCTAGCCTTGTAGATTATTGTAATAAGAAATCCCATGTGGATGTAGCATGTTATTTTATGAATGTTGTATTTTCATTTCATTGAGATAATAGAAAGCAAGTGTTTCCTTTCTTGAATTTTATGTATATTTGGTTGTTGTGTGTGTTTGGATTTGGAAGGGGAGTATCCTTTATCGAGAGGTATCAAATCCAAGTTCTTGAGTGTGTAAACAAATCATCAAACTTGAGGCATCTTGCACCAAGACTATGGTTGTGGGCCTATGAGAAAAGTGAGAAAAATGATCCCATGAAGGAACTGTGGTTGAAGAAATGTTGTTGTGACAAAAGAGGGTTTTAGAGCCCTCCAAGGACAAGTTCAAGCACTAGAAGAGGAGTTGCATAGAGGATATGATATTAGAGAAAGAGATGAAAGTGGGGATAAATCTAAAGAAGAAGAACAATCTAAAGGAGAACAAGAATTAAGAAATCCTGATGAAGATAGATTTTTTAGGGCCATTTCCAAGATTGGGAAGAGGCCAAGAATCAAGGTTTCTACATTTTTTAGAAACCTAAATCCAAAGGAATCAATCTATCAGATTAATTATAGGGAGGAATATATTGAGTATGAAGAAGTAGAAGATCTTGAGAGGGTCAACTTTGCAAAAACCAAGCTGAAAGGTCATGCCAATATTTGGTGGAAATAAGTTCAGTTAGAAAGAAATGGAATAGGAATAGAGGAAACAACAAGATGGGATTGCATGATGGATAAATTGAAGAAACATTTTGTTCCTATTGACTATGATCTTAAATTGTTGAAAAGCATGTAAGGGTTGACACAAGTGGAAAATCTGTTAAAGTGTATACTTAAGAGTTTTACTAAGTCCCTATCAAAACAAGTCATTCTGAGGCCAATAAGGAGAAAGTTGTTTGATATATAAATGGGTTGAAATCGAGTATTCAAGAAGAGTTAAGTTTGGTATAAATGACTACCATTGAAGATGCATATACATTTTCTTTGAAGGTAGAAGAGAGGTTGAATAGAAGGTTTGAAAGAAAACAAAAAGGTGGAGCTTGTGGTGGAAAGACTAGCAGACGTCCATATGGATTTTGAAGTGAACATCAAAAGAAGACTAAAGGATCAAGTAGTAGTTAGAACTAGAAGGGAGATAATCCCTAACATCCTCATTATCAAAATAATAAGAGAAAGAGGAAGATTTGGACAAGGGTCGGGAAGAGGAGGATTTTGTAGAACTCATTTCTAATATGGAGAATGACATTGAGCATATGAATCTCCCCATAATCAAGGAAGGAAAAATAGAAGACTTGAGGGTAATACATGAGTTTCCCACGTAGATGAAGATACTAAGTCTTCACATTCCAAAGATGCAGAGAGCAGAGGGGTTCTTGTTACTAGAAGAACCTCGTTGAATAAAGAGAAAGAACTAACTAAAAGGAAGAATTTGTTCCGTACAAGATGTAAGTGTGAAGGTAAAGTTTGCAATGTGAATATTGATGGAGGTAGTATTGATAACATTAAAGCTAAAGTTAGTAGATTTCCACAATCCATGAAATTGATTTATGTGTTGCTTCTAGATTTGACTATGTAGTATTTTTTTCATTGTTTTGGAAGAAATGGTTAGTAAGTTATAGTTGGAAAAAGGGGATCTACATCCATACCAAATTGTTTGGTTGCAGAAGGACACTAAGGCTTTGGTCAGTGAAAAATGTTTCATAAATTTCAAAATTGGAAACTATCATGATAAGGTATTATGTGATATTATGCCTATGGATATTTGTTATATGTTGTTAGGGAGACCATGGTAATTTGATCGTCATGCAGTACATGATGGGTATGCAAATACCTATTCTTTAACAAAGGATGGAGTTTGACACAAGTTGAATCCATTGAAGGAGGTAGAGGAAAAATGTATGCAATAATGCAAGAATATGTTTAGTTGGTGGGAGAAATTTTCTATATGGCATGTGTTTCATCGTTAAAGTGGTACAAGGAGAGACTAGGACCAAGACCCACTTTCATTTGAACATTAGATTACAAAGCCACCAAAGGATGAATATGATAGACTCTCTTGTCAAAGAAAGTCAAACAATGTCCTAGGGGCTTCTATTTCTTTGCTGCTCTTGAAACTGTATAGGTTTTGAAATGAGATAGAAATAAGATCTAGGTATGAAATGATGAAACCTTGAAATACAAAAAAAACCTAGTGCATAAATAGAAGCTTCGCAATAGTTATAGAAATGAACAGAGAATGCAGAGGTGCACTTGTATTCAAATTTTGAAGTTGATTTCACTTGATAAGATCACTCATAGCACCTTTGTCTTCTAGCTACTGCACACCAAGCTAGATCTGGCTTCCTAAGACCCAAAACTGAATTCATGTCCAATTTGGAGCTTTTTTCTAGGGAAAAGGTTGCCCAAGGCACCTTTGTCTAGATAAGGGCACCCCACATGCCTGTTGGTTCCCAAATCAACAGATTTTGAGTTCTAAAGAAGTTTCCACTAACTTATCAACAAACTCAAAATGGGACTTGGCCAACGAACAAGAATTAGTTGAAAATCGAGGTCTTCTACACTTTAGGCTCTACAAAACCTAGGTGGGTTCCCCTATACAATGACTGATAAATTCTCAACTCTTTAGACTTATGACACTGTAAAAAAAAGTAGATAAACATTTGGTTATGGCTCCAGCCTTGGTTTATACCATTCTTGTACACATTGAGATTGGTTCTAAAATAATAACTACTCCTAATGCAGAAAAGTAAAAGGTAGAAATATAAAAGGTGAAATAAGAATGATTTTGAATAGATAGTATGACCAGTGCCTATTCAAAAGGGAATATAAAGGCAAATAGAAAACTCAATGACAACCAACATCATGTTATCAATATTAATACTCAATGTCAAACACATATGACTTGCATAAAATGCTTAAACTGAAAAATGCATTCACACTCTCCTCACACTCTCTTATGTCAATATTGCAATGCTCAAAACATAATTTAATTCATTTGCTTGAAATCAAGCCCATCAAGAAAACACACATTCTCCATTAGAGAAGACAAACTAAAAATGTTATTAACACCCTAACTTATACAATACAACACAAGAAATAGGAGCCAGAAATGAATGTTCTCTTTATTGATTTTCAAAATAAGATTGATACATTCATGATAAGCTGATTGGTCAACTAAACTTGCAAAAAAGACTAATTGTCTGTATATTACTCTCAATCTTTCTTGGTACATACAAAATAAAAGTTTTCAGAATGCTTCTTATTGGCCCTAAATTCCCTTTTATAATACAAGGGAGCAAAACAAGCTTCAGGCCAAAGAAGACACATGTCAAAATCCTATTGCCTATGAGCTAGATTATTCCCTAATTCATCTTTACAATGCATTTTTCAAAAACTCCAAGAGATCATAAATGATGGTGACATAAATGTCAGCTTCTAGAGACTGGAGCAATAGACTTGATGTGACTGATACATGGGTGTTCTTCTGCAGTATCTTCTATTAGGGCCAATTGTACTTGGGTGTTGCATCTGTCAGGTACGTTGGGGGCCGATGAGTGAAAAATGAGTGCTCAAATCTCCCCATCCAAAAATGGAAACCTATCCAAGAATATAGGAGGTGCAAAAATGGAAGAGGCAATGACTAGTCCTCCTCCTTGGGTTGATCCTCCTCTAAAGAGCAGTACCTTTTGTGCAGAGTGTCAATCTCATCCACCTGCCAAGAAAAATTTCTTAAGCCTTGTAGCTTACTCATTGCTTCTTTTGTCTTGTGGGTTGGCACAATTGCATCCTCCAAGGTGAACTTATGGTACATTGAATCAACTTCCATGATTTTAGCAAAATTAAATGATATGTGTTACCTTGGGCAGGGTCCTTAGCCAATGAATTCAAAACTGCATTGATTGCATCTTGGAAACACTATTTCCATGTGTCCAAATCTTTAATCTATCCTTCCTCTTTCAAAATAGTGGGAATATCTCACTTTTGAAGCCCTTGAAAGGAATCAATCATGCCCATCAATGATTTCTTGTCATCCTCAATGTGAGGCAACTCCTTAAATAATAAATTATAATTCTTCCATGTTGTCCCCATAATTTGGGGTGCATTTGGCACATTATTGACCACCAATAGGACCTATTTAAGGATTTGACTCTTTGGCAGGTTGAAAAATAAAATAATCTCATCCAATTGGCTGAGGAGTTGTGACATCAAAGAATATGAGGTATGCACCTCATTGAATTTCTCAATGACTTTATTAAAGACCTACAAAATTGAAGATTTCTAATCTCAAAATAATTCCTCTCGGCCTCATCTTTTTGTTTCATAAGGTTTTCTTTTAATTTTTCAAAATCTTCAAGCTTAGGCACTGTTAGGGTTCCAATGTCCCTCTTGGCCAGCTCCTTTTTTAATCTTATATTTTTAATAAATAATTTATTGTGGTCATGAGTAAGAGCCACATGCATGTTCCTCAAAACTCCATGTTTTTTTCTCATCCTCTTTTTTTGCCAACTTAGCAAAATGTGCAGCGTGATAGGTAATTGTTGCTGCCTCAACAGATGAGGTGTCTGTCAGGGTTCTAATCACTGCATCCCCCACCTTCTTCTCAACTCCATATAATACAACAGGCTTATTATTTCTAGGAGCCTTGGACCAAAGTGTAAAGGCCTTTATACTTTGATTTACTCATGACCCATGCTCACCAAACTCTTGAGCATAGATTGGGTCACTCTTCTTCATGACCTGGTCTAATCAGAAAAATTTCTCCAAATCCCACCCCGGGATGAGCATTATGTCACTCTTTTTCACCAATTCTCTTCCTTCCTCTGGGGTGCACTTAATGTTGTCCTTATCAAAATTTTGGAGCTCTTCTTCAGACAAATCTTTTAATTTATCCCTCATCAAAAATGATTTGAATTCAAGGGTGTTTATAAAATCATCATCTATAATAAACTACACTAAAGCAATTATTCTTTCATCCTTTGCAATACTTAAAATATAGACACCGACTTCTCATAGTCAATAAAGGATTATAACAAGGTTGAAGGTAAAAACGTAGACTACTTGGAAAATATAAAACCCTCCTAAAACCCTTGCTCTAAAAATGATTTTAAGAAAATAAAGGATATCAAAGCAGCAAAATTTATCAGTCCCAACAATGTCCTCGTCCTAGGTGTCCCTATCAAAGCTTGATGTGGTACTCTATCTCTACTCTCAGAATGCCTCTTGATCTTCATGTGTTCATCAGATACTTGTAGCTACACACAAGAGGAGAAAATTGGTGTTTGGGTGGTTTATAGGGGTTTTCCTAGGTCAAGCCCTAGGTTTGAAATTAACCCTTGAATTGAATTGAAATTGAATTAGAAAATGTTTGAATTGAAATTATTAACTAAATTTATTATTCATTCAATTGATGAAGTAATGTCCCTAGGATAAGTCCTCCATGATTTGATGTAATAATATGATAAATCACATAAAAAACATCATGAATCATTATTGAAAACATGAGTGAAGATGCCTTGATGTAGGTTGCTGCTCCTTAAACTCAAATATGTTCTTGGAATGTTGCTCTTGAATTGGAATGATAGCATAATGATGAGATGCAATTATGATATGATGAAATGAATTGAGGGAGATGCCTTATATAGGGATTTCATAATAAAATCACCTTTAGGATGACTTAGAATTAATAGTTTCACATGGAGGTAGATTTGAATAGGATAGGAATATTGTGTTATGCTCCTAAAATTCAGGGTAAAAAGTGCTAGAGAAGATAGCTTGGGGCAACCTTGTCTTGACACTTTACAACAAAATTTTTAGGGACCAGAGATAATAGAATTCTAATGCCAAAATATATTTGTATGAAAATACATAATTTTTAGATGGGGGAAACGTGTCATGAGATTTGAAATGGGGTGGGATTTATAATAAATTAGGATAATAAAAGATAAAGGGAACACCTAAAATTAAGGGTCCAAATAATAAAGTGTTGATGTATTAAAGCTGAATAAGACTCATATATTGAGTTAAATATTAATTTAAATCAAGTAAGGTCCTATAATGCATAGAGAAGTGGAAAATACTAAAATGGGTACTAGGAAAGTATGAAATTGGCACTTTAATTAAAGTTGTACAATTTATGATGCTACAACATGAAGCATTAGCATATGTTTTTTACTTTAATTTCTAAAGCTAATAAAGAGGAAGTAGAAGAAATACCTATATAAGTTGTAGATTTGTTAAGTGAGTTTCAAGATACTATATCTGATAATGTAATTGATGGTTTACCACTAGTAACAAGGATTAGTCATCAAACAAATCTAATTCCTGGAACTAGTTTTTTGAATAAGGAATCACATAGAATGACTCTAGTAGAGAGTGAAGAGTTGAAAAGACAAGTGCGAGATTTGTTACAAAAACGGTTGATTAGAGAAATTTTGAGTCCATGTGTGGTACTTGTAGTACTAGAACTGAATAAAAATAGAGAATGAAGGACATGTATGGACTCCCAAGCTATCAATAAGATTACTATCAAGTATATATTTCCCTTACTAAGGATGGGTGACATTATTGATTGTTTGAGTAGAGATGAGTAGTTCACAAAGATATATTTGAAGAGTTGATATCATCAAATTTAGATTAGAGAATAACATGAATGAAAAATGGCCTTCAAAACCAAATAGGCCTTGTACGATCCATTTTTCATGCCTTTTAGGCTAACCAATGCACTGAGTACATTCATTTGTGATGGGATGGGGTTTGGGATAGACTAGCCTAGTCTATGCTCCTGGATCCTTTCCTTGGATCACCTGGTGTTCTTCTCACACCCTAGGGTCTCTAGGACTCCCTTTTCTTGAGGAATCCCTTGACCTTTCCCAATCCACCCACCAATGAGTTTATAAGCTGCTGCTAAGGTCTCACCTACTCATGAGACTCAAAACCCCTTACTATGGCTAATAAGGGCAAAGGCTTGTTCCACACTTTCCAAAATCTTAGCAAGGTTAAATCAGGTCTCAAACCATGTGTTACTTCCCTCCATGTTCCCCCAAGAAGTTTCTACCTTCATCCTTTCTACCGATTTCACTATTTTGTGTTTTTGCTTACAAAACAGGGCTACAAGGATTAGGACCAATTAGGCCTCCTAACCAGTCTTCTAGGGCTCCCTCTCACAAACGATGCACAAACAACCCTAACTCCCAAAATGGACTAATATTCAATTGGCAAGGGCTCAAGTATTTTCTAGGTTTTGGGCCTCCAAGTGGCCATACAGTGCCTAGGGCGAATTTTGGGGTTTTTAAGGGTTTTGTGAGGGTTTTGTGGTCTGCTTGGGTCACAGTGAAGGTTTTGTGTGTTAGCCACCTTGTTTGGATTGGTGGAGGCTCCTCCTTCACATCAATGATCCTTCTAACACTCCTCTACACCTCATCCAAAGTATGTACTCTCCTCTATCCAACCTTGCTCTCCAAGACCTCTGCAATTCAACCTCTCCTAACCGGGCACTGTCCAGTCTCACCTAGGAGTGGGTCTTTGCTTGGCCTTCTTGCATTTTTAAGGGCCCTGCTTGTTTTGAAATATGGTAAAAGGTCTTCACATCAATTCCCCATGGTTTCATGGTGGTTCCACAATGGGGAATGGAGTTAAGACTTCATTTACACAATCCTGTCCAAAATTGGACAGTGAGAAGACAATTTACAGACTATTTACACACACACTCAATCTGCAAGTTAAAAAACCTAAAATAATTGCTTGAAATGAAAGTATTTACACCATGACAAACATTCCACATAGATTCAGACATTTCTCAATCCATTAACTTGCTTGTTTTCTTCATTCAAACTGACTGGTAATAGTTTTACAGTCTCAGTCTGATCTCTTTGCTAGGGCCGTACAAAGTTCGACATCCAACCCATGAACTTAGGGTTTGCAAGTACTTATACTACCTTTGCCTCAATTTGTGTGCCCAAACTAGGGTTTTCCATGCTAACCTAAAGAACTTGACATCATGGTGGAAAAGTTGCTTGACAACTTTTAAAAGTTGTCATGCAACTTTTGAGCAACTTTCGCAATGTTTCTCTTCATGACTCCTAGACCCACAATGGGCCAACCTAAGGACACCACCATGTTATAAAGGACCCCTAAACACTTCAAGGACACACATACCCTCCATTTTCAAGAAAATCACAATCTTGACTCATGACCCCTAAGATCTCCTCTAGGACCCTACCTAGGACCTATGAGCACATGGCTCATTATTTTATGTACAATGGCTTCTAAAGAAGCATAGCACCAACTAGAAAAGGAAAGAGAAAGAGTCTAGAAGGGTGCTCCTGTACCATACTCCCCCTCTGCACACAATTAAGAAAAAGAAGAAGAGATGAGAGCTGGGTCTATTCCAAATGTCTTGAACTTGCTCTCCTCCACCCATGTAGCTTCAGATACTGGTTGATCTGCCCATTTCACTAAGTGCTCCATGTAGACCTAGTGTCTAGTTGACTTCTTCACCCTTGATTCCAAGATCTCTACTTTAGGCTTCTTCACCTATGGTAAGACATTAACATCAAGGTCTTGCAGTACCTTGGCTTGGTTCTCAGTCTGCCCTACTATCTCACCCTTGTACATGATCAGGTGAGCTACATTAAAGACTGGTGATATAGCTAAATCTGAAGGCAGGTCAACTTTGTAGGCATTCTTACCATATTGTGACAAGATTCTACAAGGTCCTACCCTTCTCATTTGTAGTTTGGTAGGCTTACCTCCTTGCATCCTAGCTTTGCTCAAATGGACCATCACATAGTCACCCACCTTGAACTGAACTTCTCTCCTTTTCTCATCCACTTTAGCTTTCAATTTTTGAGTGGATTCAAGGATGGCTTGCTTAACTTGCTCCTGAACTTCCTTGATGGTTTGAGTGAAGTCTTCTGCTTGCCCACTATTCATTTCCAAACTACCAAGGTCTCTCAACTCACATACTCCTCTTGGATGTCTGCCATAGACAACCTCAAAAGGACTTCTACTAGTGGTTCTATTCACACTGTCATTATATGCATACTCTGCTTGAGAAATGATTAGGTCCCATGTTTGGCCATACTCCTTAGTTGAACACCTCAACAAGTTACCTAACACCCTATTGATGACTTCAGTCTGCCCATCTATTTGTGGATGGTACGCTGAGCTAAATGACAAGTTAGTTCCTAGTCTCCTCCATAATGTTTGCCAAAAATGACCCATGAACTTGTTGTCCCTATTTGAAACAATTCTTAAAGGGAGTCCATGAATCCTAACAATCTCTTTGAAGAAGAGATGTGCAACATAGCTTGCATCATGTGTAGTCTTACATGGGATAAAATGACTCATCTTGGAAAATCTATCTACAACCACATAGATGTTGTCCATACCTGTTTTTGTCTTGGGAAGTCCTACTACAAAGTCCATGCTTATACATTCCCAAGGTCTATTAGGGACCAGTAATGGTTGACATAAACCAGCATTGCTTGATCCACCTTTGGCTCTTTGGCATACACCACACTGTTCTACATATCTTTTCACATCCCTTGGCAACTTTGGCCAATAGTAGTAACTCCGTACTAAATCTAGGGTCTTATTAATCCCAAAGTGTCCACTCAAACTACCATTATGCTTTTCTTGGATGAGGTTCTCCCTCATGGATCCTCTAGGTACACACAATTGGTTACCCTTGAACAAGAGACCATTTTGGAGAGTGTAATATGCATACTCACCATGGAAATAGTTCTCAAACTCTTTGCAAACCTTGTAAGCTGTTGAGAAGTCTTCATCTCCTTCATAGAGGTCTTTGAAACCTTCTATTCCTATGCTCTACAACTGTAACTCTTGAACTGTCAACAACTTCCTGCTCAATGCATCTGCCACCTTATTAAGCTGCCCCTTCTTGTGCTTGATGGTGAAGGTGAAGGATTAGAGATATTCCATCCATTTTAGATGCCTATTGCTTAGCTTCTCTTGAGTGTTTATGTAACTCAATGCCTGATTGTTTGTGAACACTACAAATTCTTTAGGAAGTAGGTAATGCCTCCATTTCTTTAGAGACTACACTAATGTATACAACTCTAGGTCATAAGTTGAGTACTTCTTCTTTGCTTCATTAAGCTTCTCACTGAAAAATGCCACAGGTCTTCCCTCTTAACTCAATACACCACCTACTGCAATTCCACTTGCATCACACTCCAAAGTGAATAGCTTATCAAACATAGGTAGGATAAGGATAGGTTTTGTGGCTACTTCCTATTTCAACAATTGAAATGCTTTATCTGCCTGCTCAGTCCATTCAAACTTAGTTTTAAGACCTCCTTTGATGGTGTCAAGGACTGGTGCACATATACCACTGAAATTCCTCACAAACTTCCTATAGAATTGAGCTAATCCATGGAAACTTCTAACTTTAGTCCCTGTTTTAGGTGCAAGCCAATTCAAGATTGCCTCCACTTTGCTTGGATCCATCTTCAAGGTTCCTTTAGACACCACAAATCCTAAGTAAACTAGCTCTTGCTTCAAGAAGTCACACTTCTCTAGGTTGATGGATAGCTTCTCCTCATGCAACCTCTCTAAAACTAACCTCAAATGTGCAAGGTGCTCTTCTTTGGTTCTGCTATAGATGAGAATGTCATCTAGGTACACCACCACAAATCTGCCTGTGAAATCCTTCAACACTTCATTCATCAACCTCATGAAGGTGCTTGGAGCATTAGTAAGCCCAAATGGCATCACAAACCACTCATACAATCCTTCTGTGGTTTTAAAAGTAGTCTTCCACTCATCACCCTCCTTAATTCTTATTTGGTGATAACCACTTTTCAGGTCTAGATTGGTAAAATACATAGCCCCTCCTAAATAGTCCATTAGATCCTCTATTCTAGGAATAGGAAACCTATACCTTATGGTAATCCTATTGATTGCTCTTGAGTCAGTGCAAAGTCTCCACTTACCTCCTTTTTTTGATGCTAGCACTACTGAGACTGCACATGGGCTGATGCTCTTCTTAATTAGTCCTTGTTCCAATAACTCCTGCACTTGCCTTGCTACCTCCTTATTCTGATCAGGTGTGATCTTATATGCAGCCTTGTTAGGTAAGGATGCACCAGGAACAGAGTCTATTTGATGGCTTATAGACCTTCTTGGTGGGAGTGTTGTAGGTGTTCCATCACTCACTATATCCTTATACTCTTGCAACATTTGCTTTACCTCCTTGGGTATTTCTACCTGCAACTTATCTGCTTTCTCCCTTGGCTTCACAAAGATGGCACACTTCACTATCTCCTCCTCATGTATCAAATTTAGGAACTCTTTACCAGTAGCCATTAAAACATTAGGTGTTTTTGAAGTGCCCTCTTCATCCTCTGTCAAAGACTGAATCTTGAAGGTCTTGCTATCCTTCTTAAATGATATGGAGTTATCCTCTCCATCATTGATCACCTTCCTATCAAATTGACAGGGTCTTCCTAGCAACAAGTGACATGCATCCATAGGCAACACATCACAAAGGATCTTGTCCTTATATCCTCCCATAGAAAACTCTACCCAAGTCTGCTCATTGACTAGCACACTCTATCCTTTATTCAACCAAGTCACCTTGTAAGGATTGGTGTGGGGTGTTCTTGTGAGTTTCAACTTCTTGACTGCCTCTTCTAAGATGATGTTGTCAGTTGAGCCTGTATCAACTATCACCTTGCACACTTTACCAAGAACTTTGCATCTCACCCTAAACAATGCTCTCCTATGTTTGGGTTCCTCCTTAACTGGTTGTTTGATCAAAATCCTATTGAACATCAGATTCTCACCAACTTCTAATTCAATCTGGTCCATATTTGGTGTCTTGCTGCTTGAAGAGTCTTCTTGTGCATATGCAACCCTCTTTCCACTGTTTGATGATGTAGGCTTGTCAGGGCATCTATATGACGGGTGTCCCAATTGTCCACAATTGTAACACTTCATAGTTGCAAAATAGGAGTTACCTCTACCGATACTTCTACCCCTATTTGGACCACCTTGTGCACCTCTTCCTCTAGAGTGTCCTCCTCTGAGATTGGTTTCACTACCATGCTTAGTCAACTTGGCTTCTCCTTGGTTTCTCTGCTCATTTGCTTTGCTTTGGTAACCACCTCAGTGATTCACTTGTTCTCTACCTCTACCTCTACCCCTATTATTGGAGTCTCCTTTCCTTTTGTTCCTCTCTTCTACCTTGATAGCAAGCTGATGGCATTTCTGAACAGTAGTAGGATTCCATAGGCTTATCTCCTCCTGAATGTTCCACTTTAGGTCGCTTAGATACCTAGCCACCTTAATAGATTCATCTTCTTGGACCTTTGATCTAAGACAAAGTTTTTGGAATTATTCGATGTAGGAGGTTACATCAAGATCTTTCTTCTTCAATCCTTGTCTCTTCTTATGAAGTTGGATTTCATACTCCTCTAGTAAGTAGTTCTCCTTAATCTTACTCACCATAGCTTTCCAATTTGCAATAGGTAGGTTCCCCATGCTAACCCTTTCTTCTTGCAGGTACTTCCACCATGTCAGAGTTGCTCCCCTTAGTCTTGATTTGGCAACTTTAACCTTCTGAGCCTCTGTCACTCCTTCACACTCAAAGTGGTTTTCCATGCCCTCAATCCATTCCATAACAGTGCCTATGTCCATTCTTCCATGGAAATGTGGCAATCCTTCAAAAGCTTTGGTGTTCAAGGCCTTAATAGCCTTCACAAAAGGTTTCTTCATTGAACAAGTGATCAAGTTCAGGGATAATGTCATCTATATCTATAGTCTTCTTGCCTTTACCCTTGGTGTCTTCATCCCAAGGTTCATGTGTCCTCTGATCCACCACTTCCTGCAGTTTATCCCTTATCTCACTCATAACTACTTCAAGGAGCCTATTCTTCTCCTTCTGTTCTTCCACCTCTCTAGCTAGCTCTGCATTAGTAACCATTCTTCTCTCCCATACTGATTCACTAGTATATAGAGACATACACAATCCAACAAGTCTTTCACTTGCTCTGATACCAATCTGATAGGATGGGGTTTGGGATAGACTAGCCTAGTCTATGCTCCTGGATCCTTTCCTTGGATCACCTAGTGTTCTCCTCACACCCTAGGGTCTCTAGGACTCCCTTTGCTTGAGGAATCCCCTGACCTTGCACAATCCACCCACCAATGAGTTGCTAAGCTCCTGCTAAGGTCTCACCTACTCATGAGACTCAAAACCCTTTACTATGGCTAATAAGGGCTAAGGTTTGTTCCACACTTTCCAAAGTCTTAGCATGGTTAAATCAGATCTCAAACCATGTGTTACTTCCCTCCATGTTCCCCCAAGAAGTTTCTACCTTCATCCTTTCTACCGATTTCACTGTTTTGTGTTTTTGCTTACAAAACAGGGCTACAAGGATTAGGACCAATTAGGCCTCCTAACCGGTCTTCTAGGGCTCCCTCTCACAAATGATGCACAAACAACCCTAACTCCCAAAATGGACTAATATTCAATTGGCAAGGGCTCAAGTATTTTCTAGGTTTTGGGCCTCCAAGTGGCCATACAGTGCCTAGGGCGAATTTTGGGGTTTTTAAGGGTTTTGTGAGGGTTTTGTGGTCTGCCTGGGTCACAGTGAAGGTTTTGTGTGTTAGCCACCTTGTTTGGATTGGTGGAGGCTCCTCCTTCACATCAATGATCCTTCTAACACTCCTCTACACCTCCTCCAAAGTATGTACTCTCCTCTATCCAACCTTGCTCTCCAAGACCTCTACAATTCAACCTCTCCTAACCGGGCACTGTCCAGTCTCACCTAGGAGTGGGTCTTTGCTTGGCCTTCTTGCATTTTTAAGGGCCCTGCTTGTTTTGAAATATGGTACAAGGTCTTCACATCCATTCCCCATGGTTTCATGGTGGTTCCACAATGGGGAATGGAGTTAAGACTTCATTTACACAATCCTGTCCAAAACTGGACAGTGAGAAGACAATTTACAAACTATTTACACACACACTCAATCTGCAAGTAAAAAAACCTAAACTAATTGCTTGAAATGAAAGTATTTACACCATGACAAACATTCCACATAGATTTAGATGTTTCTCAATCCATTAACTTGCTTGTTTTCTTCATTCAAACTGACTGGTAATAGTTTTACAGTCTCAGTCTGATCTCTTTGCTAGGGTCGTACAAAGTCTGACATCCAACCCATGAACTTAGGGTTTGCAAGTACTTATACTACCTTTTCCTCAATCTATGTGCCCAAACTAGGGTTTTCCATGCTAACCTAAAGAATGTGACATCATGGTGGAAAAGTTGCTTGACAACTTTTAAAAGTTGTCATGCAACTTTTGCAACTTTTGAGCAACTTTCCCAATGTTTCTCTTCATGGCTCCTAGACCCACAATGGGCCAACCTAAGGACACCACCATGTTATAAAGGACCCCTAAACACTTCAAGGACACACATACCCTCCATTTTCAAGAAAATCACAATCTTGACTCATGACCTCTGAGATCTCCTCTAGGACCCTACCTAGGACCTATGAGAACATGACTCATTATTTTATGTACAATGGCTTCTAAAGAAGCATAACACCAACTAGACAAAGAAAGAGAAAGAGTCTGGAAGGGTGCTCCTCCACCAATTTGGCTCATGAATGAAATATTAAAATATTTTTAGGTATGTTTATTATTGTTTACTTGGATGATATTCTAATTTTTAGTAAGATAGTGGAGTAGCATATAATGTATATTTGTAGGCTCTTTCAGAAGTTAAGAGAAGAAAAGTTGTTGATTAACGTAAAGAAGTGCAATTTTTTGGAGTTAATATACTTGGGATTTGTTGTCTCAAAAAATGGTCTTAAAATGGACCCAAAGAAAGAAAAGGATATCCTTGAATAGCCTACCCCAAGGAGCACTATTGAGGTGAGATCTGAAGATCATAAAAGACTGGTGAGGTGGATTAAAAATAAGCATGCAAGTCAAACATATAATCATAGGAAATCAAAGACATAACTCCAAAACACATGAAAACATTAATAAGATGCATATACCTCACAAAACCTTATACCTCTCCCTCAGATTGAGCTTGATGAAGTGAAGGTGCCCCTTGGTGATGCTCCACTTGATGTGCTCCTCTTGCTTGCTTGCTTGATGTGGATGGATGTCCAATGTTGTGCACAAATGGAATGGATTTGGAAGATGATAAGGATGAGATGATCAAGTGTGGATGAGATATGATTTGAACATGATAAGGTTGCCAAGATGATTTCCTAGGCTCAAAAGGACATCATAAGATTACTAAACTTGGAGATGAAGAATGGAGGGATGGAGTCCTCAATTTATAGGAAGAGGAGAGGAAGAATGGATGGCTAGGATGGATTCAAGATGAAGGGATAGGATTGCTTGTGAGCTCACACAAGGCCCAAGAGAGGGTGTGGAGACCAAGAGATATGCCTTAAAGACATTTCTTGTCTCCACACTCCTCAAGGTACATTCGGAAGACTTCCCAAGGTACCTTGAGAAGAGAAAAGTGCATTGGGAAGACTTCCCAATGCGCCTTGAGAGGAGCAAGGGATGTGACATTCCTTGAAGAATGGGGAGGAGGAATTTAAAATTCTCCAAAAAGGGATAATCATGGGGATTGGAGGAATAAGAAGGAATTAAAAATTCCTTGGGAGAGGAGATGCCTAGAGGATCGTTAGATTTTGAAGATCTCACATTCACCTAGGAAAAGAGCATTAAAAGCTAGTGGTTGGATGGAAGGGACAAGGAGTTGAATTTGTGGCTAATCATGATGATTAGCCATTAGAAACTCATTAGGAGGGGGATTAGAGGGAGTGTTAGGTGGGATTAGGATTTGTAGGAGGATTTGACTAGGAGAGAGAATGAGTGGAGGGTGTAGACGTCTAAAAATGGTCAATGCTTGCAGAGTCATATTTTAACATTTGCGCATTGCCTTATTTTAGGGTTTTTTGCATCACATTAAAATTTCTCCTATGATTCGCATTTGGTCTTTATCATTTGCGAGCATCGAGTCCTTCTTCTGCATTCTTCAGTTGTCTCGCTTTCAAATTTGGTCTTGTCGATAACAATCTTCAGTCATGATTTTGGTCGATCTTATCCTATCGCATCAATGTGTGTGCTCATTTGGCATATTTTGACATCGTCAAGATGGAATTAGGGTTTTGTCCTCTTATCAATCTTGTCATCTTGCGATCGATTTGTCATCGATCATTGTCATTTTCAATCTTATCATCATGTGATCAATTTCTCATCGATCATTGTCATTTTCAATCTTGTCATCTTGCGATCGATTTGTCATCAATCATGGTCATTTTCAATCTTGTCATTTTGCAATCTATTTTGTCATCGATCGTTGTCATTTTTGTCATTTTGTGATCGATTTGACATTGATCGTCTTCCTTCTCAATCATGTCAATTTGGGTCAATTGGTCATTGTTCCTCGTAAATTGGCGCATTTATCAATCAAATCACTTATCAGCATTGGTCCTTTGTTAGTTAGAATCATGATCAAATCGAATCAATATCAATTATCTTTTGTCATGACCTAATTGTCGTCCTTGCATTTTCTAGGGTTTCATGATTTATTCATTTAACCTTGTTTGTCATTTCTCCCTCTAGGTTAAATAATTTATTTATTTATCCTAGGTCTTCTTGTCACAATTAAATATTTATTTAATTGGCTAACTAATTCCTCCTCTTTTTGTGAATTAATTAATGAATGAAAAATTATTAATTAATTTACCTAATTTTCCAATTTCTCCTAATTCCTAATTTTCTAATTTTCATCAATTTTCTAATTTCCTAATTTCTAATTCATCTAATTTTCTAATTTCTCCTATTTCTCCTAATTTCATGGGAATGACATAGCAAATTTGTCATAATTTGTCATAATTGTCAATCAATCAATTTTGACATAGCAACTTTGTCAATTTTGTCATAATTATCAATCAATCAATTTCGCATAGAAAGTGTCAATTTGTCATATTTGTCATTCTTGATTTGAAATTTCCTTTCAAATCTCTTCATGCTAATCTTGTCTTTTCTCCAATTTATCTATAAATTGGATGAATTTCTTCAATCCCAAGGAATCACTTTTTCGAATCGATCCCCGAATCAATCACGCTTCTAGAATTCTTGCGCTACCGTCTTGTCAATCTTGCTCTCACATAATGCTTATGCACTTGAAGGTGAGATCCTCAAAACAAAGCAATTTGAAGGAGAAAGAAGGACAATGGAGAATCATGGAGGAGACATTCACGTTTGCGTTGGTTTGCATTTGAATTGAATGTTTTATTTCCCTTTCTCTATTGAATGTTTTTAGGATTGTTGTCATTGCACTCTGGTTTTGTGATTGAGCTAGTTTAATGTTTCTATTGCTTTGATGATTTCCACTTTCCTATCTACATTAATTGGTGAAGCCAACATGAATCTAACCCCTAACCATGTTTTTGAGTGCTTTTGAGCTAATTTGCAGGTGAAAACCCAAGAAACAGGGCAACTCAGGGCTTTCTGGGCACTTCTGCACCTGTGTAGGAGGAATTTGGACCTGTGTCAAGGGATCTGCGCCTGTGTGAAGTAATTTTGCACCTATTTCAAAGGGATCTGCACCTATTTCAATTCATTCTATGCCTATATCAATGCATTCTGCGCCTGTGTCAAGACATTCTATGCCTGTATAAGGCTAGAAACAGAGGTAAAAATCAGTGTTTTTACTTGCAAGTTACCTTGTTTTGCATTCTGTTCTGGTATTCTGGTTTTCTTTGGTACTGATTCTCTATGCAGCACCTTGGCATTACGCATGGCGAAGACAAAAATGAAACTACTAACAGATCTTATGCAGGTTCGCTAGTCAAAGACCAAACAAATCAAACTTCTAACTTAGTGATTTTGTAGGTTACCTTGTATTCCAACCGAACTTTGTGTTTGTGATTCATAATTAGGCACCTAGTATGATTACTAAGTAGGATGTAATGAACATGTGTTTTCTTTGATTGTCTAGTTTGACATTGGAGTAGGAGAGTATGCTCTCATCCTTCTTAGGGTGATCAGAAATCCAGATCTTCGATACCATTCTCATGTCTTGGATTGTTTGTTACCTTTAGAGGGCCTGCCTTCCTGACCATTTGCTTTCTTTTGCAAGCAAGTGACAATCGTGAGAAGGGAATGACCCAAAGTGAGCACAACTAGAATACCTTGGCATTCTAACTCACTATAAATAAATACCTGATGGACGAAAGCTTTGAAGGATGGGTTATGTGGGAATTGTAGTTACTTGGGAAGTGATGACCCTTGAACTCTTTCTCATATCAGAATCTAAGTAGGGCCTCATGGTCTAAATCATGCTTGTGAGACTACATTTGTTTGGTATCTTGGTGGGCTTGTGTCTTAATCATGCTTGTGTGACACCAAGGAGTAACGCTTAACAGAAATCCTTATTAAACACCTTGTATTTAGAGGCCAAAAATTCTTCTAGTTGCTTGAGAAGGAGGAGTTCAGATACTTGGAAGAGATAATAAGTTCGCCATGGGGATATTTCCATGGGGACTGATGCTTGGCTGCCCTGAGAAGTGAGTGCCGTGGAGGGGAGCCCGTGGGGTCAAGCATCTATGTATTCTCCTTGAATCTCATAACAAGTCTACCTCTCAAGTACCTACTGCCCTTACCTACCATAAGAAATGTGTGAATGAGCATGATTGTCTTGAGTCTAAGTTAAAATATCTTGTCTTCTTTGCTTGTCAAAAGTTGAGTTGTGTCTCATTTCAAAAACAAGACAAATTGATTCAAAACAAAGTTAAACACAAGAGTATTTCATTCAACAAAGTTCAAAACACCTTCAAACATGGTTGTCAAACATTTTTCAAAATCTTGTCTCAACATTCATGTCACTTAGATTTAGGTCCTCCATTGTCCATACTTAGGGCTTAGAGCATCATTCTTGCATTCCACTTGGTCCATTTCATTTAGGTGTCCCCTTGCATGTCCTTATTAGGTTCTCATTTAGGTGTCCCCTTGCATGTCATTATTAGGTCTTCACTTAGGTGTCATATTGCATGTCCAACATTAGGTTCATCCTAGGTTTGCATTTTGCAAATTCATTGTCAACTACCAAGGTTAGGTTTCACCTAGGTCATACTCCTTTGCATATCAATAAGGGTCATCCATTTGCATGTGTTTTCTTGCATTAGAGTAATACCATTTCATAATTCAACCTTAGGTTTTGTCTTAGGTTGACATTGTCATACATTTGCATTTGCATCCTTGTCCTCATAACATTAGGTCACATTTGCATACCCTAGGTCTCTTCATCAAGCTTAGGTCATTATCATATCATATTAGGGTCATTTGCATAGTAATTGTCCCTTTGCATATAGTGTCAAAACTAGATTTTGTCATACTTGAGTAATGCAAATCTTTGATAAACCCTAAGTCATTGTTAAGAAGTCTAGACCTTATCAAATTTTTGTCTTTTTGTCATCAATGTCATTTGGTCAAACCTAGCTTAGTATCCAAGCATATAGGGGAGACATTGTCATTTTGTCTATTTGTCACTTGGTCCTTTTCTCCTTTCAGGTCTAGACATCATTTCAATTTCCTAAGGGTCTATTTTAGATTTGCATTCCAAAAAGTTTGTCAAAATCTTGAAAAACAACCAAAAACATAGGTTGCATTCTTGCTATAGATTGCATTTTCATCTATTTAGTTCCCATTTAGCTGCATATCATACATTATCCTTGAAAAATTCCAAAAATATTGCATTTGCATAGTGACATGCCTGTTGAAACAAGGTCAAAATCTAAAAAGATGGGCGAACCAACGTATCAACCCATTGACAACATATCAAATTCACAGTTTCAAACTAGTCAAATATTACAAATTGAAGGTTTGTCAAACACATCATTACCACCATATGGAATGGTTCAACTTGGACCACCTCCATTATATGAACCAGTATTTGTAACCATGAAACCAGGACATGGGAGTGTTCCACCAACACCAAGAGGAAATGCACCTTTCGATTGGAATCAACCAAACTTGCAACATGATATTCAAACATTATATGAGGAACAAACTCTTTCACAAGGATTTGGTTCAGATCAAGGCATTCAACAGGAGACAAATCCAAATGTTTTACCAGATTCTTCATAAGATTCTGATGCTTTCGATGATGTTGATATGTTCCTTAAAGATCCAAAGTTGACAAAAAAGATGGATAAATTCTTGAACAAGGTCTTTAAGATGTTCCCACAAAAATATCTTGACATTATGAGTAATGTGACCTCCTCAACTGAGCAAATCAATGTGCAAAAACAACAAGGCGGTGAGCTGTTAAGTTTCTCTCCACATCCAAATGAAGAAAATGTGCAACAAGGAACTCAACATACCTTGATGAGTAAACGTTCTTCAAAAGCATTGACAGTGATTATTCCTCAAAAGTCAACATTCGAAACAATAAACAATCCATTGTTTAATGCAACACCTTTAACACCAGATCAAATGGTGGCCACACAAATGTTGATGACAGGTGTCCCTCAACAAGAAGTGATTCCTTGAATACCTAAAAGTGGATCCAAATCTAAGATGCAAGAAAGCTTTATGACTAGAATGTCTGATCTTACAAATGTTCAAATTGCATTTCCTTCATGCCAAAGCATTGAGCCCTTGTCAGAATCCTCCATGCATATCCAAAGTCCAACCTCATGTCAAGAGGATAATTTAGAGCATGAAGAAATGTGTCTTAAAAAAGATCAAGATCAAGATCCCTAAACCTTATCATCCCATCCAATTATTGACCAGGACCCCATCTTCCCAGACACTCATGATGATTCCCCTATTCTTGTCCATCCTATCCAAAGTCCTATTGACACTCCATTCCCTAAGCAAGATCAAGATATCCTAGTCCATCCAATCCTAAACAATCCCCTTCCATTTCATGAAAAAAATGTCCTTTCAAATCCCATTGACATTCCACTTCCTAAGAAAGATCAAGATATCCCTTCCATCCTTTCCGATGATCCCATTAAAAGTCAAGAGCAAAGCACCTTTAAAGAGGATTCAAATGATCTTCCTCCTTGTCAAGATAAAATTATTCCTTTAAATCCTCCACAAGATCCTTTTGTTCCTCCATCTCCTTGTCTTAATGCTCCATATACACTCCAAGATCGCATTTCTTTTGATGATCCCATTATTTCTCCCATTCCATCTCTTGAAGAGCCTGTCATTGAACCATGTCCACTACACAATCCTAGTCCCCCTCATGATCCTAATCCCCTTCATGATTCTAATGTGTCAGTGCAAGATGTTCATGAACCCTCGACATGCATAATGGGTTCTACCACTTTGGTGCAATCCGATCCACTTCAAGATCTCATTATTTCTCTCATATCACATCCACCTCATAATGGACTCGCGTCTTCTTCCCAAAGAAAAGAGTATCCTACAAGTCAAGATATTCATAAAGGCAAAGGAGTAGATCTCCATAAGCAAGAATCCCTTCAGGTTAAAGAAGATCTTAAGGGTCATGTCTACACAAGTCACTCTCAAGATGTTGGTATCCCTCCATCACAATCAAAACATATCCCTTCCCCATCATACTTTCCATCCATCTTAGGTCCTTATATCCCTTTGTTCTCTATGCAAGGTCAGCAAAGGCACACATCCTTGAGTAAATTTCATCAATCCAAAAGAACTCCATTTCATTCATATCCATCCATGCATTCCTTTCCCCCTCCAAGCAATTTGGATGCCAAACATAAAAGTCATAAGTCTAGTAATCCACATGTATTCAAGGATCAACATGTCCAATATAATCGACATGTCAAAACAAAGAACAATATGATCTATAAAGAAAAAGAAATATCCAAAAGGTCACAAAGGCCCACTAAGCAAAATAAAGCAAAGTCAAAATCTATATGGGTTCCTAAATCCTTTGTGCAAGCAAAGCACTCCAAGGAACCACAAAAGCATGAAAAATCAAAAACCATGTGGATCCCTAAGCGGCTCCTTGAAGCACAAAATCCTAAAGAAACATCCAACTTGGCATCCAAAATTGCTATTCCTCCATCCAAACCTCTCAAATTTGTTCCTCCACCACCTTCTTCATCCGTTTTGGGCCCTTATGTCCCAAAATCCATAGCTATTCCTCCATCAAAATCTCCATATCCAAAACCCACTCTTCCTCCATCAGTCCATCACCCCTCAAGGTGTGTGCCAATGTTGATCTTGCCTTCATTTCCATCCACTAAAGCCCAGTTCTTCCAATACCCTATCCATTATCCAATGCATATTTTTCATCCTTCGATCCCTTTGATCCAATCCTTTACATAAATTCTTGCCTTAGTTTCATCTTATTTTCCATGTCCTTATCCTACCAACGTCTTTGAGCATAGTTTTAAAGGTCATGGTCCATTTTTTTCAAGGCTATTATTGAAACAAAAAGACACTTGAGTCCTTCTTCCATCCCCTATCATGTGTCCATCTTCTATTGAAAAATTCAAAATACAAAAAAAAAAAAAAAGTGAGAAAAAAAAAAAGACAAAAGAAAAAAGTAAAGAAAAAATAATTCATCCACTGGTGAAAACCTGGCAAACAGGCGCCTTGGGCAAGTACCGTGATGAAAACCTGGCAAACAGGCATCATGCATAATCTATGAACTTCTTGCACACCACACTTGGGGGCAAATTTCCTCCTTCATATCCTATTACCCTTCATTATCCTATCGAATCCCTGTCATTACCCTTCATATCCTATTGTCCCTCATGTCCATTTCCTCTTTCCACCTTTGATCTTGACAAGGCTGAGGATCTTCATGAGCATCATGCATCTTGTTTGCATCTTTTAGTCCATCATAGCTTTTGGTCTTTATCCATTTGCTTATTACAACCTTTCATCCATATTGCCTGGCTTATTGCAACTTTCTGCCACTATCCCTTAGCCTACCCCGACCTTTAGTCCATGTCCCTTATCCATTCTTGGTCTTGCTTATCCTATCCATATCTTATCACTATCCATACACTCTTTTTCATTCCTTGGTCTTGATCTGACATAAGGATGCAAAATTTAAACATGGTTTCAAACACCTCTTGACATGTCCCTCATGCCATGTCACTGCTTTACATTGTCATATCCAGTCTCTTGTCCCATCACGCCATAGCCCTTGAAAATTGCATCCGCATTGTCTCCATAATAAAAGGCCTTTGTCTTCCCTCTATCCACCAATGTTTTAGAAATCCTATTTATTCACCTATCATATTCCTTGCCTTGCTAGACACTGGGGGCAAAATCATAAAAATTGAAAAATGTCCTGAAATAATAAAAAAAAAATTGAATAAGGTCCTGAAAAAATTCAAAAAAATCAAATAAAGTCCTGAAATAATCCAAAAAAAAAAAAAGTCCTGAAATAATCCAGAAAAAAATTAAATAACATCCTGAAATAATAAAAAATAAATAAAAAATGTTCTGGAAAAATCCCTAAAAAATCAAATAATGTCCTGAAAAAATCCCTAAAAATCAAATAATGTCCTGAAAAAAAAATCCCTAAAAAGTCAAATAAAGTCCTGAAAAATGAACAAAAATATTTCAAAACACTAAAATCCAAAAACAAGCATTTTGCAATAAATGATCCCTTTGTGCATAGACAGATCATTGAGCATACATCCAATGACAATCAATCCAACATTGTGCTTTAACTGAGATCACGCGTTAACGGATGAACTTTTCAATCAAACCAAACATTCACACTGATCAAAATTGTCATATCAATCAATCAACATCAATATCATTTGTCCTTGTCATTATTATCATGGGTCTCATACAAGGTGTGGTATACTCGAAACCAAACTGTGTCCTGTCTTAGACGGGGTACCGCATTCCCTGGAACCAGACAGCATGATCATTCTTGTGTTCCACTTTTGACAATGATGATCAGAATGTTTGTTTGCCTTGGTCGAATTTGTAAGTCTTATCTTTTTACTGATTTATCTTTGGCTTCGATCATGTTCCTATGTTGCTCGAGGATGTCACTGAGTGATTTAGAGTGACTGGGATGGTTCATGGTCCCTTTTTCTTTTCTTTGTTGGGTTTGTTGTTTGTGGAATGTTTGTCACAAACTGGGGTAACTATATCATTGGGTATCTGTGATAAGTACATTCATTTTGTGAACGCCGCACATACCTCGACCCTTGATGTATGCACCCTAGGATGCTTCACTCATTCCTTGTGTGCGATGTGTCTGTCTTTTGCAAAAAGGGTTGCGTTTCAGCTGTGGCCTTCAATGTCATGATGCTCTGCATCCGTTTTGCTACATTAAATAAAGGTTCTCACCTACAAAGTGCATTAGTGAAAGCAAGTTTTTCTTCGTCTCTAACTATCCTCTATCTCATTTCTTCTTACTAATATTTCTTCTGTCAGTTTGGGCAGTCAGTTTAGTCTAGTTCTCCGATCTACACAAACAAACACACGTAGGCTGCATCCTACATGCATTGATTAGTACATTTGCATTATATCAAACATCACATCAAGCATTTTATCCATTTCATATTATAAATGCATCAAAAACACACAAAAAAATATATATATCCATACATGTTCCACAATGGTACATCAATAGTGCATAAGTCATCCATACATGGAAAACAACTATAAGTCATAACACATTACATCCCATCATATCAATGCATGTCATGCCATATATCAAAATAATATCAAAGTACAAACTTGGACTGTCTGTCCTAAGTATGGCCCGTAGGCTGACTACATAAGGTCACACTACATAATGTCAACTGTCTGTCATAAAGCGCACATGCCTCTGTCACTGGGTGCTCCCTCTGTCCTCCTCATCCCTACCATGTCTCAAGGATGATGTCCCTCCTACCCCAGGTCCTAGCTATGGTGGTCTCATAGGTCCACTCACCCCCATGCTGCTCACTGACCTCCGAGAGCATGCCCTGCTCTTTGTCCTTGATCGTGCCCGATATGACGCTGCTCTCTACTCTGGTGGAACTACACTCTCATATAGTGTCCTCTAATGGTTTATCTCCTCTCCTGTCTCTACCAACATCTGTGCCATCTCACGTGCACTGGCATCCCTAATCGACCCAATATACTCAATGACTCTCTGTTCTTCTCGCTGTGCCTAGGCTATTGTTGTATCTCGAGCCGCTGTCAGCCTGGCTATCTTTGCTCTGAACTGATCCTGCTCTGTCCTCAAGATCGCATTTTGTCTCTCTAATGTTGCAATGTGATCATGCTAACTCGCTATGGTGGCCCTGCACATCTCCATCTCCTCTATCCTAGTTGTCTTTGGCTCTATGGGTATATCCTACAATGACTCCTGATCGGCTGAATCTAGCTCATAATATTCATCCTCATCATCTCCATCCTCATCATCCCTCTCATCCTCATCACCACCCTCATCCTCCTCATCCTCATCTCTGTCCTCATCCTCTCCAGCGAGTGGGAAGTCCTCCTGTCTCCTCGGTACTGGAATATCAGGATCTGTCAATGGCGCTGGCCATCGTCGTGCAAACCATCGCTCATACTCCTCTGTCGTCTTGGCGTCCACCACATATGATCTCCAATCCCACTATCTCTGCTATAGCTGTGTGAAGTTAGCATAGGCTATGTGTGGCTGAATCATCCTCCCCCACTGACTCGTCTCTTTGTGAGATCGGGCAAAGTGTGCAGTCCCTCTCGGTACATCCTGCCTCTCTCCAAACTGTCGTCTGACTCTCTTCGATAGGTACATCTCAATCACTCTTTGGTGATTCACTAGTCACCCAATCAGGTACCTCTCTTGTTTGCAATATAGTAGCTCCTCACTATCATCTGACCATCCAGGGCAATCAAGATATGGCCTCCATGTGAACTCTCAATCTGTCTAGCTCATGTCGCCAATACAATATGTATCTGAAATGACCCTATCTCAGTGCTCCCCCATAGTAGTACACATAGGGTCGATGTGGTAATACCTGTCTCTCTGCAATCGGTCGACATATGGCTATGTGCTCAAATGCCCATACCTGTAATAGTGTGACTCCACAACTCAAAGTCTGAACTCCCTGATATGCTATCTAATGCAACTAAAAATATAGCATAGCGAACACGCATGGTCCCCATGCATACACAATCCCCTCTATCACCATCTGCTCTAGCACTCTTCCCCATCCAATAGGGAATCCATGTCCTCATCTGTCCCCTGCTAATAGGCATGCTATAACCACTGCTATCACCACATATCGCTGATCATACTCTGATGCCATGGTCTCCCAGCCAATCTCCCTCTCTACAATATCCAAATCATCTACGTCACACTCAAATAATCTACACAAAGCGTCTCTCCCTGTCACCAGGTCATACTCTATCATCTCCCCATGAATCAGAATGTGGAGGATACGCCATACATCCTCTAGTGTCACGGTCGCCTCTTTAGTCGCCAGATGGAAAGAGGAAGTCTTTGAATGCCATCACTCTGCCAATGCAGTAAGCAGTCCTGTGTTTGCCCTAATCTTGGGCATGAATGTGATATAGTATAATCTAAATCCTACTAATGTATCTTTGTCTGTGCTCCTGAGTCTATGTCGTAACATGAAGCAGTCAGGTCGGTTCTCCCGCGTAATCAGTGGATACTGTCGACTCTACATCACAATTAGGGCACATTTTGTTAGTTTTAGGGTTTCCTCCTACGGGCTACATTTCCTTGTTTCATCCACAAATCAGGGTGTTTCTAATCTATGTTGACCTATCCTACCCTTATCCCCCTTTTTGGGATCATTCGCATGTTTTTTATCAAATTAGGGTTCCCAGTGCACAACTATGCCTATGTGCTATGTCCTACGCACCCTACACTTGCGCCTGTGTACCCTACACAAGTGCAGGATGCGCTCACACAGGCGCAGAAGTCACTTTCTTCATTCCCTGTGGGCCCCTCAATGTCCCGCATGCGATCAAAATTCATAAAATTGACAATATGGATTTTTGAGATACATACCGCTGCTCCCACGTCATCTATAGGTGTGTACACATTCCCTGAGGTGATTTGCCATTGGAATGTTCACCATCTCTCTGCAAGTGTCCTTTTCAAGAGCAACAAATCCTCCACTTTGGCTAGTGCAAATGAGCTCTTTTCACTCTCTTTGTCTCATTTATAGATTTTTGTCAGTGCATAGATGAACGTGCACTCTCTCCATCTTATGTTGGTCATGGTCTTTTGCACCTTCAATTGCTTATCCTTTGTGTATCCAATCCCCGATTGTCAGTCTGTTTGCTCCTATCCTTTTTCTATCATTCTTATCGATCAATTGGCCTCTTTTTTGGATGTTTCTAGCCAATTCCTCGAGGGGGCATGCATATGTCATTGTCATTATTTGGGGCATTTTCATTATTGTTCTTTGAAACAATGCTTAAAATCGCATTGTCTCAAAGAGGGGCAAAATGTAGACGTCTAAAAATGGTCAACGCTTGCGGAGTCATATTTTAACATTTGTGCATTGCCTTATTTTAGGGTTTTTTGTGTCGCATTAACATTTCTCCTATGATTCGCATTTGGTCTTTATCATTTGCGAGCATTGAGTCCTTCTTCTGCATTCTTCAGTTGTCTCACTTTCGAATTTGGTCTTGTCGATAACAATCTTCAGTCATGATTTTGGTCGATCTTATCCTATCACATCAATGTGTGTGCTCATTTGGCATATTTTGACATCGTCAATCCTAATCGATGATGGAATTAGGGTTTTGTCCTCTTTTCAATCTTGTCATCTTGCGATCGATTTGTCATCCTATCATCATGCGATCAATTTGTCATCGATCATTGTCGTTTTCAATCTTGTCATCTTGCGATCGATTTATCATCGATCGTGGTCATTTTCAATCTTGTCGTTTTGCAATCTATTTTGTCATCGATCATTGTCGTTTTTGTCATTTTGTGATCGATTTGACATCGATCGTCATCCTTCTCAATCATGTCAATTTGGGCCAATTAGTCATTGTTCCTCATCAATTGGTGCATTTATCAATCAAATCACTTATCAACATTGGTCCTTTGTCAGTCAGAATCATGATCAAATCGAATCGATATCAATTATCTTTTGTCAAGACCTAATTGTCGTCCTTGCATTTTCTAGGGTTTCATGATTTATTCATTTAACCTTGTTTGTCATTTCTCCCTCTAGGTTAAATAATTTATTTATTTATCCTAAGTCTTCTTGTCACAATTAAATATTTATTTAATTGGCTAACTAATTCCTCCTCTTTTTGTGAATTAATTAATGAATGAAAAATTATTAATTAATTTACCTAATTTTCCAATTTCTCCTAATTCCTAATTTTCTAATTTTCATCAATTTTCTAATTTCCTAATTTCTAATTCATCTAATTTTCTAATTTCTCCTATTTCTCCTAATTTCATGGGAATGACATAGCAAATTTGTCATAATTTGTCATAATTGTCAATCAATCAATTTTGACATAGCAACTTTGTCAATTTTGTCATAATTATCAATCAATCAATTTCGCATAGAAAGTGTCAATTTGTCATAATTTGTCATATTTGTCATTCTTGATTTGAAATTTCCTTTCAAATATCTTCATGCTAATCTTGTCTTTTCTCCAATTTATCTATAAATTGGATGAATTTCTTCAATCCCAAGGAATCACTTTTTCGAATCGATCCCCGAATCAATCACGCTTCTAGTATTCTTGCGCTACCGTCTTGTCAATCTTGCTCTCACATAATGCTTATGCACTTGAAGGTGAGATCCACAAAACAAAGCAATTTGAAGGAGAAAGAAGGACAAAGGAGAATCATGGAGGAGACATTCACGTTTGCATTGGTTTGCATTTGAATTGAATGTTTTATTTCCCTTTCTCTATTGAATGTTTTTAGGATTGTTATCATTGCATTCTGGTTTTGTGATTGAGCTAGTTTAATGTTTCTATTGCTTTTATGATTTCCACATTCCTATATATAGAGGGAATTAAAAATTAGAAGAATAAGGTTAAGTGAGTTTAGGGAGTTTCTAGAAGACTTTATTAGGTTAATGATGAATTAAGAAGATGGTTTGTAGGAATCATGTGGGTTAACTAATTAATTGAAATTAATTTGCTAAGAGCGAGATTTGTGAGGATTTAATTTTTAGAAGAATAAAGAAAGGGATTGATTTATTAGATAAATCAGTCACATACCATAGTGACAATATTAATTATATTTAATTAATATTGAGGAGAATTTGAATTAACATAATTAATTAATTAATTATGTGAGGAATTAAAAATAATTATTTTTAAGTGTCTACATTTTGCCCCTCTTTGAAGCAAGGTGTGATGATGCATTGATTCAAAGAATAATCTTTTTTTTTATTCGATTGATAAGGTCTAGATTCAGTCTGATTTTAGGAAGGAGTCATCCTGTATAAGACATGATCAGAGCATCTGGTTTTAGGAAGGATACATCTTGTATAAGACATGATTGATCACAACATCTGGTTTCAGGAAGGATTCATCCTGTATAAGACATGATCAGATCACAACGTCTAGTTTCAGGAAGGATTCATCCTATATAAGACATGATCAGATCATAACGTCTAGTTTTAGGAAGGATTCATCCTATATAAGACATGACCAGATCACAACATCTGGTTTCAAAAAGGATTCATCCTGTATAAGACATGATTAGATCACAATGTCTGGTTTCAGGGAGGATTCATCCTGTATAAGACATGATCAGATCACAACGTCTGGTTTCAGGAAGGATTCATCCTGTATAAGACATGATCAGATCACAACGTCTAGTTTCAGAAAGGATTCATCCTATATAAGACATGTTTGATCACAACATCTAGTTTTAGGAAGGATTCATCCTGTATAAGACATGATCAGATCATCTGGTTTCAGGAAGGATACATCCTGTATAAGACATGATCAGAATCAGAATTAATTATGTGAGGAATTAAAAATAACTAAGATAATTATTTTTAAGTGTCTACATTTTGGCAATGTGTAGAAGATAGAAGAAGAAAAGGATGCCCCAGCGTAAAGCATGGGAGGTGTATGTCCCCTCGAGAATTTTTTCAAAAAAAGGACAAAAAAAATCTTGAAAAAAGAGGAAGAAGGATCAGGGTGGAAGGGATAAATGAGGAAGAAATATGAAGCAGTCGTGAAGAATTCAGAAAGAATAATAGGAGAGGCGAGACCGTAGGGGAAGATGGGCCCTCACGGGGGCCCATATATGCCACAACGGACCCAATGAGGGGTCATTGTATTGTGACGGACATATTTTCCTCTTTATATATATATATATATATATATATATGATTCAATTGGTGATAGATGATGTGTAGCATTTATTGTGATAGATTATTTTTTTTTGTCTTATGATGTCATATATGGATGCAATCATGGATGTCCTATACTAACCTATTTTGTGATGTAGAGTGGATGCTTATGTATGTATGTTTTTGATGTGTTGCTAACATAGTTTTTGGATGCAGGATGAGTGTTTTTAATGCTTTATGTATAAATACACATGTGTGAATGATTTATGATGCAGTCTAAATGTAATGCTATATGGATGAGTGTATCTTTTATTGATGCAATCTTATATGGTAAATGTTTTGTAGAAAAAATAAAATGACTATCTAAGAAATGCACTCTACATGATGTGAATGAGTTAATAAAAAGAGGGAATATGCCAATAATAACACAATGATCTTAGAAGAATATGGAATAGATGGGAAGTGGGGGAAATTGAGAATTCCATGGGATTATTGAGTTTAGGATTTGATGGAATGATGGTGAGATTTTGTGCACAACAAATGTGGAGAGCCAACCTAGTTTGATGTTGCCCTGAGTTGCTTGCACCACTTATTATAGAAATCAGGATGCCATGAGAAACCCAGGGTGTGGACTGACTCTGTAGACAAATGGGGATTTCTTCCACACAACAATGCAAGTGTTAAGAAACACTAATACAAAGTTGTGGGTTCATGCAAGGAAACCCTCAAACACACCGATACCTCTTGTACACGAGAAGGTAAGTGTTGATAAACACTAGTACCAGGTCGTCGGTTTATACAAGAGGGATCCAAAACATGCCATACTATGAAATATGCCCCAGTATGCACCTATCATAACATACCTGGATATGGAAGAACCCAGGTAGTCGTAAATAGTGGTAGTCGTAGGGCAAAAGATGCAAGTCTATATGAAAAGATCTAACAAAATCTAACAAGTCACTTCCTTGCGACCAAATGATACCTCTTTCCAAGAGTAGAACTAGGATGAAGGAATAGGTTGTCAGGCGAGGGAAGGGGTCATCCCTAGGGAAAGGTGGTCTTTTGGATTAGGCAAGTGATTCTATGGTTTTGGAGAGTGACCTGTGGACTTGGGATTGTTTCTGAAGACTTCTTGAAGCTTACATAGAGGCATAAGAGCTCAGATTGATGGGACATTCCTTATTCATGACTTAGGTGAAGACTCATCATCATACACGTGTTTTATTGGAAGGCGAGAGGGAAGGAATGCTGCGAATGGGAGGATTTGATCGAGAGTGATTTGCAGTGTCGACCTGATAGACAGTGGATCCGGTTATTTACCTTGGTGCCTGTATGGAGGTTTTCACCAAGGTACTTGTCCATAGTGCCACAAAGTGGTTTTCACTGGTGGATGAATTGTTTTTCTTTATTTTTCTGATTTTTTAATTTTTTTTTGTGTCATAAGGCGCCTGTTTGCCAGGTTTTCACCAAAGTGACAATTTTTTCAAGATCTTTTTCTCATTTTTTTTTATTTTTTATTTTTAATTTTTTTCTTGACAATTTAAGACTTTATGAGGACTAAGCATAAAATCTTTTGAGGCGCATAATATTCATTGGATCATCTAAAGGATCACCTTCAGGAATAGCCAACTGATAAGCTCCTGATCCATATTTTGCTGTGATTACATATGGTCCAAGCCAATTAGGCTCGAACTTTCCTTTTTTTTCTCTTTCTTGTAGATTTTTCTGATTCTCCATGAGGACAAGATCACCAACTTGGAATTATCGGGTTCTGACTTTTTTGTGATAACTCATACACAAGCGGTTCTGATATACCCAGATTGTTCAAGGCCTTGAGGCACCTTTCATCTAAATTCTAGCTCTTGTAAGTGGGCAATTCTGTATTCTTCCTCTAGTAGGATGTTTTGCAGCGATACCATTAGAGAGGGGATCTTGATCTCAAGGGGAAGGATGGATTCAAAACCAAAGACCAGGGAATAAGGGGTGACGCCTGTGGGGGTGCGGATGGAGGTGCGGTAGACCCACAAAGCGGGATGGAGTTGGAGGTGCCAATCGCAGCCAGCTTTATTGATTGTCTTTTTGAGGATTTTGATTAAGGTTTTATTAGAAGCCTCAGCTTGGTCATTGCTTTGGGGATAATATGGGGTGGAGAAGCGATGTTGGATGTTGAATTTTCTGTAGAGTTCTTTGACATCCTAGTTTTTAAATTATTTGCCATTATCTGTGATGATAAATTTTGGGATTCCATATCGGCAGATTAGGTAGTTCAGGATGAATTTGGATATTTGCTTGCCAGTGGTGAAAGTAAGAGGGATAGCCTCCACCCACTTGGTGAAGTATTCGATGGTGGTGATAATGAATTTATGTCCATTGGAAGATGAAGGGTGGATTTTCCCAATGAGATCGAGCCCCCACTGTGAGAAGGGCCATGGTGTTATAAATGGCTACAATTCTTGTGACGGTGCATGAATTTTGTCGCCATGTTGCTAGCAAGGGATGCATTTCTTCACATAATTATATGCATCTACCTCCATTTTAGGCCAATAGTATCCTATTCTCAAAAGCTTTTTAGCCAATGTGAGCCCACTTGAGTGTGCCCCACAAATACCCTCGTGTACTTCGCGTAATGCCCATTCCACCTCTTGTTTATCTAAACATCTTAGGAGGGAACCATCAAAATGCCTTCTGAATAGGGTGTGTCCGAGGATGGTGTAACGAGCACATCGGTGGATGAAGGTTTGTTGTTGGATTTTTTTGAGATGTGGGGGAATGGTGTTGTCTTTGAGGAAAGTGAAGGTTTCTTGGTACCAAGGGGACTCGGGACCAATGAGAACACACACCATTTCAGACTCTGGTAGTTCATATGCTAGTATAAATAATTGCTCGACCAAGAACTCCCACTTCTGACTATGTGCTGGCATTTGAAGGAGGGAGCCAATGGTGGCCATTGCATCTATAGCCCTGTTGTTTGTTCATGGGATTTGATTAAATGTGATTGCTGTGAAATGTTTCTTAAGATCTTCAACCATGGTATGGTAAGGAAGGAGTTTATCATCTTTTGTCTGGTACTCATCATTGACTTGTTTTATAATGAGTTGAGAATCACCATAAACTTGTAACTCATTTATTTTCCAGTGGATAGCCAGATGCAAACCTATGATGAGTGCCTTGTATTTTTCTATGTTATTGGTACATGCAAAGGCTATCTTGTATGATTTGGGGATGCCATCTCCTTGAGATGTGACCAATAATATTCGTGCCCCTGATCCATTTTGGGTGCAGGAGCCATCAAAGTATAATTGCCATGTGGAGGATGTGGAAACAACATAATGAACTCATCTGGTAATTCTATGAGAATAGGATGGTCACCTGGAAGTGGAGCTTCAGCCAACTGATCTACAATGACTTGTCCCTTGATTGCCTTTCTGTCCACATATTCGAAGGCAAACTCACTTAGGAGCATGACCCATTTGGCAGTTCTACCAGTGAGAGTAGCTTTTGATAGGAGATATTTAAGTGGATCAATTTTAGCAATTAATTTTGTCTTGTTGTTTTGCATATAGTGTCGTAGTTTCTGTGTGCTAAACACTAATGCCAAACATGCTCTTTCAATGGGGGTGTAATTGAGTTCATATCCTACCAATGTCCGACTGATGTAGTAAATGGTGTATTCCTTCCTTTGATCATCTATTTGCACCAGTAATGCCCCCAATGCCACTGTAGTAGCACATATGTACAAAATGAGGGGTTTTCCAGGGGTAGGTGGCATCGAAACTAGAGGTGATGCTAGATATTCTTTTAATTTTTCAAAGGCCTTTTGACATAAGCAGTCCCATTTGAATTTTGTGTCTTTACGCAACAAGTGTGCAAATGGATGACACTTGTCTGCTAACTGTGAAATGAAACACCTAACAGATTGGAGTTTTCCCTGGAGACTGCGCAGTTGTCTGAGAGTTCTTGGCGGAGGCATTTCCATAATAGCTTTTACCTTTGCAGGTTCAACCTCGATGCCTCTGTGGGAAACAATGAATCCTAGTAGTTCTCCCCATGTGATGCCAAACACACACTTTTTGGGATATAGGTGCAACTTGTATTTTTCCAATCTTTCGAAGATCTCTTTTAGAATAGGGATGTGCTCTTGTCTTGTCTTGGATTTTCCTAGTAGATCATCCATGTAGTCCTCCATAATTTTGTGCAAGAGGTCATGAAAAATTATTGTCATTGCATGTTGATATGTAGCTCCAGCATTTTTAAGGCCAAAAGGCATGACTCGATAACAAAAAGTACCCCATGGTGTTGTGAATGCGGTTTTATGTTGATCCTCATCTGCTATCCTGATTTGGTTTTATCCGAAAAACCCATCCATTAGCAATAGCATTTCATGTCCTGCTGTAAGGTCCACAATTATGTCTATATTGGGGAGTTAGAAATCATCTTTAGGACAAGCTCTATTTAGATCTCGAAATTCTATGCAGATGCAGATGCCCTCGGTAGGTACAATGTTAGAGACCCATTTAGCGTAGTCTATGGGTTTGATGAATTCTACATCTAACATTTTTTGGAGTTCCACCTTGACTAGGAGAGCAATATGCGGGTGCATTTTGTGCAGTTTTTGTTTTATAGGTTTTGCATCTAGGCAGACATCAAGATTCTGAACCACCAAGGCAGGATCCAACCCTGGCATATTGGCATAGGACCATGCAAAATTAATTTTTACCTCTGTAAGGAAGTTGATGAAGTCTTGTTTCTCTAATTCTATGAGGGATTTGGCAATGAGCACATTTTTCGGAATGACTTCAGTGCCCATGTTGATTTTGTTTGTTTCTTCTATCAGCAAATTTGATTTGTCCTATGGAAGGTAACCAATGGTAGGGAGGTCAAGTCCCTCATCGTCAAGTGCCTTTTCCAAGTTTTCACTTTCAGATATGCCCTTTGTTTTTATTTTTTTTTCATCCAAAGGTGCCTTAGGGAGGTTTTCACCTAGGGAAACATGTATTTTCCTTTTATTATCTTTTTTGTGGCTAAGGGCATTGACCTAACTATCAAAGTATCCCTTTTCGTGTAGTTGAATACCCTTGATTCTGTTACAATCTTCCAAGTTTCGCACCGTCAAGAGAGTAATGAGAGCATTATCGTCGGCGCAGATATCTAAAGTGGGTTTGTCTCATTGGCCCCAATCAATGAGTTCAGGATGGACAAGATGTAGCTCGTGTGAAGTGGGAGGGGTTACGGGGGTGATGGTATTGATGTAAGTGTCAAGGAAGATATCTTTCTCATATTTATAAGGCATTTCATGGAATTCCTCTTCGTCTGAGCTTTTGATATCCGAAGAAGGACTAGAAGGGGCACCAGCGATAGTAATCTTAGGCACTAGGGTGTACCCCAAGCCTCTACTGTATCTATAGGAGATAGGATTTATGGGTGATTTTCTTCCTTTTTCCTCTAGTCCCAGGCCGTATCCTTTGTATCCCATTTTTTCAACTATGTTAGATGCTTTTGGGTACATTTTATTGGGTACTTTTGCTGGCTCATCATCCTCTTCCCAGTACAACCAGGAAGAGACATCTGCTTCTTCAAAACTCTCCTCATTAAGTGAGCCCCATTGCTAGAAGGTGATATTTTGGTATTTTATGACTGGTTTCGGGTCCTTTTTGATCTCCTTTGGTTTGCCAAATGACTTAGGAGAGAGAGGGAGGTTGCCTATTAATAAGACGTCCTCCAATTCGTATTCTCCATAGCCATTGTCCAAGATCTTGATTTGATTATCTGGTTGGGATGATGTGGAGGCAACATTTGATGTGTCAGATGGAGGCGTTGGCGAGGGTCTATTTAATGGGTAATGATATGGATGGTTTTCCTCTAGGAGTTTGCAATACTAGAAGGGTTGTGGATCACTTTTGATAGTTATCTCTCTTTCATTGAAGGGGAATTTGATGCATTGGTGATAGGTGAAGGGTACTGCCTGCAAGGAATGAATCCATGGCGGCCCGAGGAGAATGTTGTAGGGGAGATCAAGATCTAGTACTTGGCAAGGGGTTTTAATTGTAATGGGGCCCACTTGAAGAGGTAAGGTGATCATGCCCTTTGAAATTCTTTCTACATCATCATATGCCTTTATTGTGATCCCTCTTGATGTGTCTATCAGATCCTCAGAAAGTCCCAATTGTTTTATTAATTTGTATGTACCTAGATTAAGCCCAGATCCACCATCTATCAGGATACGTTTGACCTTATGCTTGTGGATAAGAGTTTGGATGTGCAAAGGTTTGTTATGTTCTTCATCTACGGGAGCATCTTTGGAGGTAAATACAAGGTGCTGCTGGGTAGCAAGGTTTCCAATGAGGGCTTGGAATCGGGTGGCGTTGATGTTATCAGGAACACGTGATTCGAGAAAGACTTGTTCCAAAAAATTTTATGGACCAGGGAAGTTTTAAGAAGTTCCAAAATGGAGATCTGAGCGGGGGTCTTCCCAAGTTGGTCCAGGAGGTCATATCGGTGGGTGGAAGACATGCGCGGTGGATTTGGTGGGGGAGGGACTCCTTGGATGGTGACTTTACCTCAGCATGTAGTTACATTGCAGTCATTCTGGAAATGGGAGGTGGAAGGCGTGGTGCCTTGAATGACTATCCTAGCAGGATTTGGTCTGCTTTGGGAAGAAGGAGGATTAACTCTTTGGATGACTATGACATTGATATGATTTTCTATAGGTTCAATGCGACCTACTAAAAAATCAAAGCCAGTTATGTGATTAGTGTAGTCATAACCCACTGTGTTAGATGATGAGCCTTTTCCTTTATCATGCTTCGGGAAGGGTTCGTGGTACATTTTGAGTTTGCCATTGTTATTACCAGGTTTTGCATTTGCTACTTCAATCTCACCTCTATCAATGAGATCTTGTATGTAGATCTTCAGTTTCATACACTTTCATGTATCATGTCCCTTGATACGATGGTATTCACAATACTCATTTTCATTATACCATCTTGGTTTAGGTTGATTGGGGTCAAACGGGCGAGTGATTGAAAAAACCACTACACCTGCTTGGACAAGTTTTTGAAACACCATCTCAATAGGCTCAGCCAGAGGAGTGAAGTCTCTTGGAGTCCGGTTATTCGATCAGGGTGGTCGTCCCTGGATTGAGACATTGTTGTGAGGTTTTTGGGATTGATTTTGATTTTTTTGATTATTGAATTGATGATTATTGGTGGTGGATTTTGGGGGAGCGGCCACGGTTTGGACCCGCTTTGCATCAGTTACACAATCATTGACCACATTTTTGTTTTTAGACTAGAATTTTGGCTTGTCGTTATGATAAGAGGGAGAACTTTGTGTTGACTTCTGGTAATGTTTCAAGGTTCCTTCCTCCATCAAGACACGTTCGAGGGCGAGGCCCTTATCGGTTAATTTTTGGAAGGATTTGATACATTGGGATATTAAGGGTCTCGAAAGTTTAAGCACCAAGTTCTTTTGAAATAGCTCAATTTGATGTTGCTCTGGCATGTCCCACTGGAATTTCTTGAAAAGATGTCACCATCTTTGTAGGAAATTGGCGAAGGTTTCTCCGGGCCTTTGTTTTGTATTGAATAGGTCCATCATAGAAACATCATTAACCATCTTGTAAGCATAGTGGGCCACAAATTTTTCTGCCAAGTTTGGAAAGGAGACAGTGGAACCTTGCAGTAGAGATGAGAACCATTCCAAGGCGTCTCCCTTGAGACTCTTGGGAAAGAGTTTGCAAAGATAAAGGTAACTATAGGAGACTTCTTAGCATAAGATGTGGAATTCTCGGACATGGTTGTGGGGGTCTCCTTTGCCTTCATACTTGGTGAATTTGGGGATCTCAAATCCCAAGGGATAGGGTGCAACTGATATAGACGGGTCGTAAGGACAAGGGCAAAACTCTTCGAATGAGTAAGTTTTCCTTTTATTAGTCCTTTGTTTCATGTCCTTGATGACATTTTTCATGTCTTGAATTTCCTTGATGAGGTCTTGTTATTGACTTTGATAATGATGAATTGTATTTGCCCCAAGAATTGGGTGAGCCAAAGAAGGTGCACCACCACCAATGTATTGATATGATGAGGAGGCGGGAACGTGGGATGTGAGGACCGATGTCACAGGGATTTTTGTGATAGTTGGTTGCGGTCCGTAAACTGTTGTGATGTGATTGAGTACAGCCCGGATGAAATTTGCGACATTGTTGGCAGGAAGGGAAGTTTGTGGAATAGAAGTGTGTTGGAGAATAGATGAGATCGGATTTGATAGTGGTATAGATGGTAAGGAGGAAGATGGGATGGAGACCATGGTGGGAGGTGTCGCGGGTGGCATTGATTGAGCTTGGATGATTGATGGGGATGCGATTGATTGAGTTTGAATAATAGGTGTAGCACTTTGTGTGGGAGTGAGGTCTCCTTGTGGTTGTCCGGTGAGAGCGGATCTATTAAATTCAGGCAGAAGTTGAGCTCCATTTTCAAGGAGATTTTTTAGAAGTGCAATGGGATTGTGTTGAATAAATTTTTCCATCATCTCTTGGTTATAAGAATCCACTAGGAAATTTTGCACTTCCGGAGAGAGTTCATCTTGGCTAACCATGCTAGGATTTTGGCTAACCATGCTAGGATTTTGGCTTTGATCTTGATTGCTAGATTGCCCACTTTGTGTAGGATCTTGCGTGGGATCTTCATATAGGGCACTAATGTTCGACATGTCATATTGTTGTTCAACCATCTTTCTCTTTTGGGATCGAGTTGTAACCATACACAAATAACCTTCGAAAAGTTTGGAGGGGGAAATTTGTGAGGAAAGGACTTAGCAAGATATTTGTGGAATTTTGAATTTTATCTTTTATGACAAGGGATTTTGTTGATTGGTATGGTTCTTGGATTAGAGCCCAGATTTGATTAGGATTTGACATCTTAGTCCTTGGATGAGGATTTTAGGTGGTGAATGCAACCACAAGTAAGGTGATGACAAAGTTGTGTAGAATTTAGACCTTGGATTGATGATTAAAAAGCCTCTCTTATACCAAGGGTTGACTAATGACCCTAAGCAAAGTAAAGATGTGAGTTAAGAGTCTTGATCGACTCAAAAGGATTAGGAAAAAGGTACTTGGAGAGGATTCCCCTTCAAGCACGAGAGCCAATTGATAAATGATGAGGTCTAAATGGAATTTCACAAGGCATGTAACCTTAACACGAGGTTAAATTGGATTAGAGGATGACTGGATTTGAAATTTGATAATTGATTTGATAGTGGGAGATTGATTTAATGTGCTAAGTCCTTAGGAAATTTGAGGATGATTGATGGAGGAGGTATGATAGTGATGGCTTAGAAGAAACTTGATGACTAGGTTGTCTTTGGCATGAACATGACTTAATGGAGGATCGATTTGAATGGCAAGTTGTATGAAGGGATACGACCACCCTGATTTGGACGATAGTAGGTGTTTCAAAGGACAAACTTGAATGTTGATGGAGAGGATGGACTCTTAGATTCTCTCTTGGGCTTATGAAACATGGGATGGATGGAGTTTTGACGCAATTTTGGACTTTATGTGGGTAATGACTTGGACAATTGTTTGTGTCTTGACAAGTGTTTTTGCAAAGTGTTTGGGTATAGTGATATGTTTTTAGTCTTCTCTTGGCAAGTATGTATCAAACAAAGCAAACACAATGATCAAATGCATATTATCTCAAAGACACTCATGCTCATATACAACATTCTTAAGGCTGGCAAGGACAATAGTCATTGGATCCCAATCGGTTTCCCAGCTACACTTACCCAGAGCGGACACTTAGATGCTTGACCCCACTAGCTCCCCTCCATGGCACTCACTTCTCAGGGCAGCCAAGCATCAACTCCCATGAAAACTCCTCATGGCGAACTTCGTGTCTCTACTAAGGGCCATAAAAATATGGGCGGCTTCAGAGGTCTGACCTCCTACACCAATGACTAGAAGGTTTTTGGCCACTATGAACAAGGTGTTTAGTAAGTCTTCTCGTTAGGAGCTACCCTTCGAAGTTGCGCAAGTGCAATTGAGGCCTATAGCCCAACAAAGCACCAAGAACTTAGTAGTCACACAAGTGTGATTGAGATCTCTAGGATCCTACTAAGCACCCAATGTGAGAGTGAACTCTCATATAGCCCCAACCATTGACCCTTTCATAGTCAATAGCCTATTTATTATAGTGATTTGGGAATCCCAGGTCCAGGTGTACTCACTTGGGTTGTTCCCCTCTTACCTTCTCAAAGAGCAAGTTGGGAGGGTAGACCCGCTAGAGGTAAACATGCAATCAAACAAGAAAAGGTTGGAGGGTCTGGATTTCTGATTGTCTAGCTAGACGAGAGCATACTCTCCTACCTTTACGCTTTTCTTAAAGACACATAAGACAATGGTTCATTCCATTTTAATTAATATCTAGGTGCCTACTTTAAATAAATGCACAATGTTTGGTCAGATTTCTTAGGCAACTTGCAAAACAACTTGATTAGTAGTTTGAAAAATGGAGTCTTCAACAAGCATCCTGCAAAAGACAACAAAATGACAAAAATATTAATTTTTTTGAATTTTTGGGAATAAGTAGAAAAACATGAATAAAATTTTTTTTACTAATGACAAATGTGGATTTGGAGGAAAATTTGATGGGTAAATGGTGTTTGACTAGGTTTTTGCTACTTTCCAAGGGATAAGCAAGCAAAAAATGGGGATTTTGGAGGAGAGATGAAGGAATGGAAAAAATTGTCCAAGAGGGACAAAGAAGCAAAAGTTGGAGATGGACAATATGGGAAAATTTGGAGGTGATTGGATAAAAGGGGAAGGAGTTATGGCAAACCCTAAAAATAGAGGAATGTGGGATTTTGGGCTTCAAATAGTGGATTTTGGGATAAGGCCCCCAAGGAAGGAAATGTGCAAAATGGCAATGTGGGGGTTCTAGTGAAGTTTGGAGGAAAATGGAGTGAAGATAAAGCAGATATGGCAAAAAAATGGAATAATTTTTTTTTTTAATTCCTAAATTTAACAGAGCAGACAGTCGCGCTAAACAGAATTGAAAAGTGCCAAAGGTCTGGATTTCTGATTGTCTAAATAGACGAGCATACTTTCCTACTTTCACACTTTCCCGTGGACAGACAAATTATTTAAAACTAAATAGATGATTAAAACTGAACAGAGCTATGGATAGACAGATTATTTAAAACTAAACAGATGATTAAAACTAAATAGAGCTGCGGACAAACAGATTATTAAGACTAAACAGATGATTAAAATAAACAGAGCAACTAATAGACAAATTATTAAAACTAAACTAATTATTAGAACTATACAGAGTAGCTTACAGAAAGATTATTAAAACTAAATAGATTAGATAACAGAAAAGGAAAAAATGCAGTCGCTTTGATACTCAATTTTTTTTTTTACAAAAAACGCTCGTGCTGAAGCGGAAATAGAAAATAAATAGAAGTGAGAAAATGCAGGAGAGGAAGAATGAGGAGATAGAAGAATTTTATGGGCAGATGCCCAAATTTTTTTGAATTTCTCCTGCAGTCACGCCAAATCCCTGAAATAGTCGTGCTAGAAACAGTTGTGAACCTGCGGAAAAAAAAACTTCACAAAAAAAAATAAAAAATCATTAAATTCGGGACGTGGGTCCCATCGGGCGTGCCAAAATGAAGATGATAAAAGACTGGTGAGGTGGATTAGTTAATAAGCATGCAAGTCAAACATATAATCATATGAAATCAAAGACATAACTCCAAAACACATGAAAACATGAATAAGATGCATATACCTCACAAAACCTTATACCTCTCCCTCCGATTGAACTTGATGAAGTGAAGGTGCCCCTTGGTGATGCTCCACTTGATGTGCTCCTCTTGCTTTCTTGATTGATGTGGATGGATCTCCAATGTTGTGCACAAATGGAATGGATTTGGAAGATGATAAGGATGAGATGATCAAGTGTGGATGAGATATGATTTGAACATGATAAGGTTGCCAAGATGATTTCCTGGGCTCAAAAGGACAACATAAGATTACTAAACTTGGAGATGAAGAATGGAGAGATGGAGTCCTCAATTTATAGGAAGAGGAGAGGAAGAATGGATGGCTAGGATGGATTCAAGATGAAGGGCTAGGATTGCATGTGAGCTCACACAAGGCCCAAGAGAGGGTGTGGAGACCAAGAGATATGCCTTAAAGGCATTTCTTGTCTCCACACTCCTCAAAGTACATTGGGAAAACTTCCCAAGGTACCTTGATAAGAGTAAAGTGCATTGGGAAGACTTCCCAATGTGCCTTGAGAGGAGCAAGGGATGTGACATTCCTTGAAGAATGGGGAGGAGGAATTTAAAATTCTCCAAAAAGGGATAATCATGGGGATTGGAGGAATAAGAAGGAATTAAAAATTCCTTGGAAAGGAGATTCCTAGAGGATTGTGAGATTTTGAAGATCTCACATTCACCTAGGAAAAGAGCATTAAAAGCTAGTGGTTAGATGGAAGGGACAAGGAGTTGACTTTGTGGCTAATCATGATGATTAGCCATTAGCAACTCATGAGGAGGGGGATTAGAGGAAATGTTAGATGGGATTAGGATTTGTAGGAGGATTTGACTAGGAGAGAGAATGAGTGGAGGGAATTAAAAATTAGAAGAATAAGGTTAAGTGAGTTTAGGGAGTTTCTAGAAGACTTTATTAGGTTAATGATGAATTAAGAAGATGGTTTGTAGGAATCATGTGGGTTAACTAATTAATTGAAATTAATTAGCTAATAGGGAGATTTGTTAGGATTTAATTTTTAGAAGAATAAAGAAAGGGATTGATTTATTAGATAAACCAGTCACATACCATAGTGACAATATTAATTATATTTAATTAATATTGAGGATAATTTGAATTAACATAATTAATTAATTAATTATGTGAGGAATTAAAAATAATTAAAAATAATTGTTTTTAAGTGTCTACAACATCCTTTCAAGGTTTTGATAGTTTTTACAAAAATTTTATTAGAAATTTCAGTAGTATTTGTGCACTCCTAAATAAAACAATGAGGGGGACTATAGGAATATAAAAGAGTTTTGATATGTTGAAGTAGAAAGTTATAAAACAACCTACTTTGGCACTTTCATACTTTATTGCCATTTTAGGTAGATTGTGATGCTAATGGATTTAGTGTCCCTCCTAGACTCACATTTTGATTATGCTTTGATAGACCTATTTTGACATATGGATTATGTTTTGATGTTACTCATGACTTTATTTATATGATACTAATATTGTTAGATGCTTTATGTGGACATATGCTATTTGTGTTGTAAGGTGTGTGCCTTTTATCTCCTTGTGTTGTGCAATGCAGCGCTTAGGTTTGTGACATGGCTTAACCATCTCTTGTGGATTCTATAAGTCTAGTGGTTGTCTTGGGCATTAGCAGGTCAATCTTTTGGTGCAACAATAACCAAACTTGTAACAAGTGGTATCAGATCTTGGTCACAAGTTCAAACCCCTGACTTATGTTGGGGGGATTGTTGCAAGGTCTGTGCACTTGGTCTCCTTATGTTGTGTAGCGCAGTGCTCAGGTTTGTGACATGGCTTAACTACCTCCTGTGGATTCTATAAGTCTAGTGGTTGTATCGGGCATTAACAGGTTGATCTTTTGGCGCAATGACAACCATACTTGTAACAATTTCATGATTAATATAATGGACGATGCATTCTAGATTATTTTGACAGATGGATTTATATTGATGTATTCCATGCATTTGATATTTCTATGTGGACTATATGAGTTATGATATTATGATGATTCTAACCCCTATTTGGTAATTATGGTTTTAGTCAATGTATTGATATGGTTTTTGTGCAACTATCTTCGTGAAAGGGATGATGCCTTATCACTCATTGCAAGAATGATAAGATTTTGTGATTATCTTTTCACTTGCCTGTTCATTATGATGGTTATATGTTGTATATGTATTGTATCGTGATTGCAGGATTGCAGGTCCTGGACATCGACTCCACCTGGCTTCACAGGTCTGAACATGTCCTATCCCAATGGAAAGTTGTTGGAGATGGCATGGGTTTCTTTAACTCACTCTAGGCTTAGATGTTCATCTTGTCAGTTTGCGCCACAATGCAAGTCAGTGGTAGAGTCTAGTGTCGATGTTTCCTTTTTGTCGAGCCACTTGAGTATGTGAGTGTATGATTTCTATTTAATTTAATTTATGGAATAATGTTATTTATTAAGGTTTGGATTAATTTATCCTATAATATGATTATTGGTTATTTATTTGATTATTTTATTTATTGATGATTATTTATTGTGAGAATTGTATTTAATCAATTGAGATTAATTTAGTTGATTTAATTATTATCTATTTGTGATTTATTGATTATTTATTTATTTATTGTTTTGATTTATTATTTAATTAATTATTGTTGAGATTGATTTATTTTGATATATTCTTTTATTTTTTTATTTATTTTTATTGATAAAAGGTCGAAGCCAAAGAATTTTTATTAATTAAAAAATAATTACAGTTACATCTCCATTTAGTGTGGGCACTGGTAGGAAAGAATGGAGGAAAGAAAACCTTCGGTCTAGCCTAGATCCATTAATGGATTAGAAAATATACAAGATATAGGTTACAATAATGAAGATGATGCAGGAATCATTGGGCCCAATGTCTAGGATGGTCTTGAAGAGAGCATGTGAAAACCATCGCAAATCATATGAGCAACATAATACCCTTCTCTGCGGGTGACCCCCTCTCTTGTGAGCGAATGTCCTATCTTTACCTGAAATGAATGAATGGAGTAGGCCACACACCTAAGCTGCACAAGATACTCATAATGTCTTTCAGCATGATGTTAGAAAAAACAAACAAAGATCAAACTGCATACGATATTCAAGTCGACTTAACTAGACTTCACAATTGATCATACCTGCCAGGATTATCACCCTGTTATATAATAAAATCTCAAGATGTTAGCCACAAAGAAATACCAGAATCATAAAGCATGGCAAGTGCTTAAAACCATCGAAGGGGGTTATTGGATATAACTCAATATTCAACCATGAAGCAGTCTTCCATAACTAATTCTGCATAGAAATGGGGTGAGTTGCCATCCATCATAGATTTAAATCCAAAACACAGAGCCTTCCATGACATAATTGCTTTAAAGGAATAACTACTAATATGGAAATGCTCAAGGGAAAATGAAAACTTCTGGAAAGACCCAAATCTGATTGAACTAATGAGCATTTAATATTCATCGATGAGCTTATTTTGAGGACAGCTAAGGTGAAGTTGAATTTGAAAGAGTATGTATATTAGTATATATATATATGAGTTTATTTATCTATATAAATCTATGTAAAAATGCATATATTTATATATATATGAACATATATACATATATCTATATATAGATATATGACTATATACATTCTATATATATATATCTATATTACGATTGTATTAGGACTATAATGCCTGTAGTTAACTGAATCCAATCATTCACAGAGAAGTAGATGCAGCATAACATAAACATATTTATAACACAGCAGAGCATAAATATCGTTAATAAGTATAAACAGCCAAAGGTCTTTTTAGCCTGTATCGTCTGAAAAGGAGGCAGAGTTAAAAGGAGTTCATTGATGACAAAAAAACATACCCCTGAAAATGGTCAACCTAAATATTAAGAAACCTGACGTGCAAAAACCAGGAGGCTTGCCATCCAAGAGGAGCCTCAGCCTTTCTTTCCTTGCTTGTGAGGATGCCTAGAGCTGGACTACTCTGGCTTTGCCACTGGAGGGTCTGCAGGGGAGGGAGGGATTGGCACATTATCTGGGATAACCGTGATATTCTCTGCATCAAGATACATAATCGACCATTTCTCTTGGGGGGGTTTTTTGACTTGAAGAATCCATGAGAGGAAGAGGAAGTTTCTACTTCTGACAGAGCGATAGGCTTCAAAAGTCACGGGATCCTCGATCACCAAGATGGGGAATTGGGGAACTGGGTTGTTCTTTCTAATAAGAATATCATAATCCCGGGGTTTGGGAACTGTAAGTTCCTCATCTATGTTGATCACAACCCTTTCTAATTTGCCTAGGATATCTGTTTTGAAGACCTTCTTCCACAACTTCACCACTATATCTCTGTCTTTCTCCAAATACATTGCAATGGCTAGGAACATTGTTGCAATGTCAGGGTTCGCTCTAGTCCGGTCCTCATTCATGATAAAGTCTTTCCTTAGAGTTTTCATCAAATCCCTAGTAATCAACGGATTCTGTTGAGCAAGAATGCCTTTCATTATTTCCTCCTTAATCTCACCAACAAAATCCATCTGATGTTTCAGCCCTAGAAGCCTGAGAGGAGTATCCATCGCAGCTAAAATGAGAAATGAATAGGAAAGCCAGCTTGGTAGTCTAAATAGAGCTAGCAAGTTAATGCTTCATGATGAGTAGCTTGGCTAGTCGTAGATCGTAGGGTCACAATGCAAGGAATGTGATCTATGAGGATCAAGGCCATAATTACCACCACCTTAAGCCTTCAAGCTGAGGGTACTTCACCTTTCAAATCACTGAGGGAGCATCACCTCATCTTTACTAGGGTGTCATCATTGTAGTTTTGATCGAGGAAGAAAAGTTGATGTATGATGTCCTGCATAGGACAATTCATTTGACAGCCGAGGTTTGCTAAATTTAGATGACCTATAGAAAAAATGGCGAAGAAGATGGCTAGGTAAATTTTAATCCTAGTAGAAGGCAATATCACCTGGCTTCACAGGTTTGAGCATGTCCTATCCCAATGGCAAGTTGTTGGATATGGCATGGGTTTCTTTAACTCACTCCAAGCTTAGATGTTCATCTTGTCAGTTTGTGCCACAACACAAGTCAGTGGTAGAGTCTAGTGTCGATGTTTCCTTTTTGTCGAGCCGCTTGAGTATGTGAGTGCATGATTTCTATTTAATTTAATTTATGGAATTATGTTATTAATTAAGGTTTGGATTAATTTATCCTATAATATGATTATTGGTTATTTATTTGATTATTTTATTTATTGATGATTATTTATTATGAGAATTGTATTTAATCAATTGAGATTAATTTAGTTGATTTAATTATTATCTATTTGTGATTTATTGATTATTTATTTATTTATTGTTTTGATTTATTATTTAATTAATTATTGTCGAGATTGATTTATTTTGATATATTCTTTTATTTTATTGTTCAATGATTTATTTGTTAATTATTTATGATCTAATCATTTATTTGATTGCTATTGGGTAATAATTTATCATTTAATGTGTTTATATAATTACTATTTTATTGGTAATTGAATATATTATAAAGTTACCTACCCTTTTATTTGATTGGTTATTTTTGAATGGGTAAGTAAATTATATTAATAAATGATATATTCTTCAGAACTATACATGTTAGGTAAAATATATTATTTCTTGGAATTTTCTGATTGGTCGGTTTCACACTATAGTTTTGAGTTTAATTTCTATTTAAATTGTATCCTGCAAATGTTGTCGGGTTAATCATCCTACAAATTTCTGGTATTGGTTTTCGAATTGGTTTGAAGATTTGGATTGCTTGAGGATTTCTCTTCTTCATAAGTCAACCTTGTTTGGATTGCGCTTGTAGGTTGGTTTTTATTTCTCCTTCAAGTTGTTGATTTATGTAAAATCCTCTCTTCTCTTCGATTGTGCAAAATGCTTGCTGAATATTGTTTGATTGCTTGGGGAAATTTAGATTTTATATTTGAAGAAATTAATTTTGATTTGGAAAATAAAATTGGGAATGAGAGAGTGCAATTGATTATTTTCAATTTTTGAAAATGGTTGCTGGAAATATCTTGTTGTCTTTTTAGTGAACATTTATGTTTTCATTTCCTTGTGTTTTGAAAAGGATATTGATTTGATTTTTAGAGTTGATCACATCCTTGTGATGTATTCTTTGTATCTCCCTTATTTTAGAGTCGGATTTTGTGATTTTGGCCTTCCAACTGTTGTCAAGAGTTATCTACAACTCATTGTGATTTTTCATTTCAGAGTACAAACCTTTGTGGCAACTTGGAATTGTTATTTGAATCTTGTGAAGCCTTTATAGTGTCTTTATGAGGTTATTGTAGTGAGATTGTATCTCCCATTGATCTTATGACTTCTAGGTGTCTTTCTGAGTACTCTAGGAGGAAGTTTTCTTTGCAATTTCTTATTTGTGAGTCTGTGAGAGTCTGCATTTTCAAGTTCTTGGATTCCCATTTGGATTTTGTAATCTTCTAGACCTTTTGAGTCAAGTTTGTGTGCCGGATTTGACCCCTGTGCAGACTTCAACAAGTATATATTCTTTATGTGCCAATTTTGCTTGATTTCTTGCATACTTTCCCAAAACACTACAAGAATGCCTAGGAGCATTGGGGAATGAACCAGGGGCATTAGGATGCACCCCAGAGGCACTAAGGAATGTACCTAGGGCACTGGGAAATGCACCCAGAAAGATGAATTCCTGAAACTTAGTATGTTGACCTAAACACCCAAAATGCTATCTGATGCACCCACAACATTGAGGAATGGTCCTAAAACACTATGGTGCATACCAAAAATTCTACCCTACATAACAAGGGCTCTACTCTACAAACCAAAAGTGTTGGATTGTTTCAGAGGTCCTAAAAAGTCAGTTTTGAGCCCTATTTATTGTCTTTTTGGGTTTTGTGATTTCTCCAAAGGCATGTTTTTTGTGCTCTAGTAAGAGGATTCATGCCTTATCGTTTAGGTGTTTCATATGTGATGTGTTGCTACAACGAAAGGGAGAATTCCTTGCTGTTGAGGATTGGTCTTATGAATCCAGTGGGATGTGTTATGCCTCACTATAGAGGATTTGATATGGATTTTATTTTATTTTTGGATTCTATTCACGATTGACTTTTCCTTTGTGTTGATTTAGTGAAGGCTCTTATCCTATGGCTTTATGTGCTCTATTATGATCAAATTGTTCTTAGTATGTTGTGATTATTTTTATATCATTCATGAGCCTTCATGATGTTGTATTATGCTCTTTGGATGTTTATTTTACCCTTTGGTTATGTTCCATGGTTCAGAGAGTGGGTTCTTGCAAGTGTTGGACCTAGGTCATGAGCAATAGATCTCTAGGAAGGGTGTCTAGACCTATGGAACCACATGAAAAGTTTATGTTATAATTTCAAGTGATAACAATAAGAATAATTAATTAGTGGGTTTTGATAATTAGGAATTCACTTAATCAAGATAAAGAATATGGTTTTTGTATGCGCCAATTGGACAAACCCAAGGAGGTGGATTTGGGATCTTAGATTGGGAAGACCATTGGAGCACTAAACTAATCTCCCTATTTTGGCTCCAAGGTGGAGATGGATTTCACATGAGGTTATAATGTTATTTCACTCTACCCCACATGTGTCCATTATTCATATGCCTTGTTTTGTTTATTTTGCCTCTAGAGGATTTATTGTTGATTTAAGCCATGTGTTGTGATTTGTTCTTGATTCTTGTTGTTTTCTTTTGATGTCATGTTGTATCCCTTGGTTGTTAGGTGTCATCCTAGGTCTTGAGTGTGAGTTGTAACCCCATGTCATCTCCTAGCATGGGGGGTGGTTTCTATTTGGTTTCACATGGTCAGGTGATTTGATGCCTTCTTCCATTGGGATGTTCTTGGATGCAAGCGTGCATGGATAGGATTTTTGGATTCTTCATTATGTGGATATTATTGGAGATGATTTCTATGTACTTGTAATAAGGAAACATTGCATCATGATGATTTCTATATGTAAAAGAGATATGTATCTTCATGTATTTGTAGATGAACTTGAAATAGGACATGATGTAGTAGATTAGGAGAAGTATTCATTAATCATTCTTTGATGTAGTTGTTGGAAACCAATAACACTTAGAGGGGGGGTGAATCAGTGTTATATCGAAATAGTAGTTTTTAGCCTTAATAAAACATTCATACACCAACCGGTATACTGGTACATCCAAAATTGAAAGAAGTAAAGCAACCAATAAGACAAACACATAAATGAGAATCATAACACATAGATTTATATGTGGAAAACCTCAATGAGGAAAAACCATGGTGGGATTTGTGACCCACAATATCAATCCACTGGCCATATGAAAAGATATTACAATATATGATGGGCCTGCACTTGCAGGAAGGCTTACAACCTAGAGCACAGTGCTCAATCACAATAGGCGCCTCACTGACTACATAAAATTCTAGACAACAATCTGGAGAAGTCTGAACTACTAAGATAGCATCTTCTATGCTAGAATACAGTTCTGGTTTAAGCTTTGTCTATTTTGGAAACCCTAAACCCCTTTACCAGAATAACCCTTACAATAAATTCCTCACATACATAGTATCTTTGAATAATTTCATATCATATTACATTTTCATATCCATCACACACCCATTCATAATGATCTAATCATATTGACCTATATACTCTATACAACTTTTATGCCTTATGTTGACTTACAAAGATATATACTATATCAGATTACATGTCGGCTTGATAAATTAAATGTATAAACATTAAAAAAAATTGTCGATGCTGGATCCAAGATATGTCGGCCTCCAACACCGATAACCTTTACTATACCATGTCGGTCTGCATTGCCGGTGACCAAAGAGATCCTTCTAACTTGTCGATGTCGGTGCCGATGTAACATCTCTAAAGTGCCTGTCAGTATACCATAGAATCAAAACATGAAGTCGGAACACAAAATCATGTTGCCATCAATGACAACATAGTGAAACCAACCAATAGTGTGTCAATTGCCAACAATCTCCCCCTTTGGCATTGATGGCAACACTCATGTGAAAAATGGTCAATGTTTCATCTGCCGGTTTCATCCTGCCCTGCTCCCCCTGAGCTGAATAAGCAAAATACTCCATATCTCCAAAAATTCCAAAACTCTGTAACTCCCCCTAATGTATGCAACTCTTTTATTCCTTTTCACATCTATCTATACTACTCCCCTTTGACATCAATGCCTAAAAAATTGTAAAAAGAATGTCAAAGAATAAGAACTGTACACTGAATACCTCCAAGAATGTCTTACCAGAGCTTGACCAATTTCAAAAATTTTGGATAAGATTTCTCCAGTAACTCCACATAAGTATCCCAGCTGGTTTTGAATATTTCGTAAATAGATACAAGTCCACTTAATAAATGTGCAAAAGATTCTTTTTCATTTACCTCTACCGATGTGGGCTTTCCCACCATATCCATGCATTCTTTCTTGTGTACACAGAGTGAATCCAATCTTGGACTCACCAAGCCTCTCAGACTTTTGGCTCTCCGAATTATTTTGTCCTGTTCCTTCTCAAGAGAAGAAATTTGATTCTCCAAAATCAAAATTTGACCATCAATTTGTTTTGTCAATGAAATTAATCCATCAAAAGAGTTAGCAATACTTGCAGTTTTCTCCTGAATCTCTTTTATCTTTTTATCTACATCTGTTGTAAGTATTTCAGTATTGCAACATACCATATATATATTTGTACATTATTTAAAAGAATTTTCTATTAGAATTAGCTTCTCCTCAATCTTTTTCTTCTCTGTCTCAATTACCTGATCAAAAGCGGCTCTCTTAGCTCAAGTAAATCTTTCTAATGCTTGTCGGTTTGAGATTTGTTGTAAGGATTGAAAGTCTTTTGACATGTGCTCAGTGATTACCTTAATCTTGCCTAAAGGGCTCGCTTCATTTTTAATCTTACACTCTAGGACCAATCTGTGTAGAACAGTGATTGATTGATCTATAATCCCCTTGTCTGTGGTTCCCTCCTTCATCAGTTTCTGAGTAGCCATCATCATCAGTTTAGTTGGACTCATCTCTGTGATGGTTTTCTTTTCTACCTGAGAAGTGTCAATTGACAATAATGATGAGCCAACAACTGGTTCCCTGTCAGATTCCCCTATTTTTTCCTCTGACGATTTGTTCTTTATAACCTCCTCACTTGCACCGGTGGCTTCGCCACTTGGTGCAGTTTGTGTAACTGTCGGTTCCTCTATAGGAATAGTATCCTCAACCTGTACATTTGTATTCAGAGGACAATTTTCCTCAATATTAGTATCATGTACAATGTTATCTTGTTCATTCTTAGTATTAATTGGTACCTCAGTATTTGTCTATACATCTGTGTTTACCGGTGGCTCAATTTCCACTATCTTGATATTTTTCAAAACTGAGGGTGAAGTACCCATAATCCCCTTTCCTTTTCCTTCAACCAGGGTATTTATAGTATCTGTCTTAGTCTTTGGTGAAGTAAAGAATCCTTTGTGTTCTCCCAAAAATTTAATCCATGCTTTCTGAGTTTCCTTTATTACTTCATTCACTCTCCCTAGCATTAGACTAGTTATCCTATGTTTGCTATTGAAGACTTTTTTGTCTGCCACCTTAATTATCTTATCCATTTCATTTGGAGTTATAGTAATACATATAGCTAATAGTTCTTGTATTTTAATGTGTTTATCCTCTTGCATAGCAGATAATCTTCTAGCATCCAACATGTTATATAACTCAGTCGGTATTTGATTTTCTATCTCTACTAAGTCTTTCTTATAGATATCTAAGTATAATAGGACCGCTTCTTCTACCTCTCTCTATTTAGCATCCTCTAAGTTTTCATAATAAAATTTAAAATTCTTCAACATTCCATCTTTTGTAATTTCATCTACAATTTCTACACAAGTTTTGGGTGGTATGATAGTTACATTACCAGTTTAAATTGCCAAGTCAATGTCATTCTTATTTTTCCTCTTGGAAGTACCAAATGCAGTTGCTAACTACATGCTTCTTTGCTTCCACCTTTGTTTCCTCTGGTTTCTTCCTAACAACCCTCTTGAATGCTAACAGTGTGTCATCCTCTGATTTAGATTCTGCAGTAACAGGTTCAATATGAACTTCCAGATCCTTCCTCTTTCTACCTTTCTTCGGGACAAAATCAATTAATGCCTTGATGTCCTTTGAGACCTTCTATACAATTTTACTTGCTTTCCTTCTTGTTTCTCTCTTTTCTTCCTCTTTAACTCTATTTCAACCTCTTAAGTTTTCTATTGTGAAGTTCCATAGGGCTTCTCTGCCTCATCTATTGGTGCATCAATTAGCATTTTTGCATAGGCATCAAGAATCTATGCATCTACCTCATAGCCCACTTCTTCAACCCAAAACTTTTAGGTCTTTACTACTTCCATGAGAGTCTCATCCTTCTCTACCATGAATCAAATGTCGATAGAGTGTTTTATACTATATGCTTAGGTACCCTTATCCTAGACCTCATATATTTTTGAAATGCCCTAAAATAATCCCATATCTTACCATCTCTTTGACTTCCTAATGCAACAATTGACTGCTTCAATTGTCTTCCTACTAGAATGTCAAAAGACCATTACCTTTTACCAGAACTGGGTGAATGATTAAGAAAATATAGCATCAAGTAGACTAACAAGTTCCCATACTAGAAAGTGCCCTTTTTCTCACCCTTAATCTTTCCTAAGTTGATTAGCAACTCATCAAGCATCCAACCACATAGATTTAACTTTACATTACCTCTCACCATTTTAAATGCAACCAAAATACATGAACTAGAAACAAAATTCAGTCAATTTGACTGAGTTACCTTATATCCGATAATCATGCTACCACATTTGATGTCGGTGTCGGTGATAGTGGTCACTTTCATGGATCTCTTGTCAAATGTAGTGTCATTGATCTTCCTCACGAAGTCATTTGAAAATTTCTTGTTTGGATGTTGCCCTACTGATGAAAAACTAGTAATTGCCCAGATGGCTTCCTTGGTGATTTTGTAAGGTCTGTCCAGCCATATGAATTCCCCATGTACTCTTCTCAGTACATATCTGATTGTCTCATCCTCAAACTTTAGAATATCCAGAATGTCTATAAACCTTAGATCTTCAATATGTTTATATGTCAGTCTAATCTTTCCAGATTCTCCCATTAGCTCACTCATATACATTTCCTTGATCTCTGAAGTTCCCAAGTCCTTGATATGATAGTGAATATATACCCTAACATCCTCTACATACACAACTCCCTCCAAAATGCGAGAAAACACTCCAACCGAGTCTTCCTGGGTAGCCACATGTGGATATCGCTTGAAAATTGGTCTGGGGTGGTCCTTAACCTCCACGACAGTTGGGTTTGCAACAAAAATAGGAATAGAAGATGATCTCGCTTCCATGTTTAAAGAAAAATACCTTTTGATTTCTCTTGGTGAAAAGCTTCAGCAAATTCTTCCAGATGCTGGTGAAATCGCTCAAGAAGAAATCTGATTTCCTCTAAATAGCCTCTTATCGCACTTAGTCGCTATGAATTGCTCTGAAATCACTCTGAATGTAGGGTGATTAACAATGAAGTGTATTTGACCTTTTATCCTTTGAGAAAAACCCTAATCTTCCATTGACATAAATGACTATCGGTGAGAGATACTGAATCTCGCTCGGAATATATCCATGTTGGATAATCCTCTCCAATATCTAGAACATTTTCCATAACCTCTTCTCAGGGCATATACAACATCTTCATGAATTTTGCCTACCCCTAAGGCATCTGCCTTAGTTACCAGATGAGCTCACTACTGGTGTAGGAGAAACCTCTTCTGCCAGATAGGTAACTGGGACATTCCCATCTGATGATTGTTCTTCAGTCTTCCCAACCCATCTCCAAGTATGATCTTACCAGATTTCACTAACCTTCTCTTTTCCTTTTTCATTTGATCCTCCATTACTAATCGATGGATTTATGCTTCTACAAAACTTAGCAATATGACCAACTTTATTGCATGCATAACATGTAACATTGTTCTTTTGAATTGATTGACCTGCACTGATTAGCCATATGTCCAAATTTTCCACAAGCATAACATTTTATACTCATTCTGCAATCTTTTTTCTTATGACCAAACTTATTACATTTAGAACATTTACCAGCAGCAGAATTAGGAAACTGATTTGCTTTGTTTCTACATTTCCTATCCATGTGACCAAATCTATTGCAAACAAAACATCTACCATTGAATTTATAAGAATTGAATTGTCTTACCGGTGTCTTATGGTTTTGATTTTCACTAGCAATACTGGAACTCTGTCCTTGCTCAAATCCAAGTCCACTGGAATCTCCAATCTGCCTCTGTCTCTTCAATAACTCATCAAGTTGTGGTGAGCTGATCTTGAATTTTTCTTTGTACTCACTTGTAGCAGTTAAATCTTCTCTTAGTATTAGCATTTGTCTCTCAAGATCTTGCTCATTGCTTTGGGATTGTACCAAATCAGTTCTCAACATATCATTTTCATGAACCAACCTACCACATTCTTCAAACTTGTTCTTCAGGGATACAACAAGATTTTCTTCCTTTTTCTTTTTGTCCTCATTCTCCTTAAACATCCTCATAGTTATAACTTGCATTTCATTCTTCATAACCATGTTCTCCTGACTCAATTTCTGACATTACTCCTTAAGTGCATTGTTCTCTTCATCGCCCTAATTTTGCAAAAGTTCCTTCCTTATAGCTTTAATTCCTTAGCAGAATTCAATTCATCTTGTATCTTTAAGTTCTTCAACCTTTCAGCATTATAATCTTCAATTGCCATCTCAAATTGTTTCTCCAAAGCCATATTCATGGATTCTGATTTCAAGATCTTCCTCAAGCTATTAAACTTCCTCTGAGGCACAAGGCTCTGATACCAATTGTTGGAAACCAATAACACTGAGATGGGGGTGAATCAGTGTTATACCATAATAGTAAATTTTAGCCTTAACAAAACATTCATACACCAACCGATATACCGGTACATATAGAATTGAAAGAAGTAAGGAAAGAAATAATCCAAACACATAAATGAGAATCATAACACACAAATTTATACGTGGAAAACATCAATGAGGAAAAAACACGGTAGGATTTCTCACCCACAATATTAATGCACTGGCCATATGAAGAGATATTACAATATATGATGGACCTACACTTGCAGGAAGGCTTACAACCTAGAGCACACTACTCAATCACAATAGGAGCCTCACTAACTACATAAAATTCCAGACAACAATCCAGAGAAGTATGAACTAATAAGATAGAATCTTCTATGCCAGAATACAGTTTCGATTGAAGCTCTGTCTATCCCTAAACCCCTTTACCAAAATAATTCCTCACATACATAATCTCTCTGAATAATTTTACATCATATTACATTTTCATATCCATCACACACCCATTCATAATGATCTAATCATACTGACCTATATACCCTATACAACTTTTATGCCTTATGTCAGATTACAAAGATATATACTATATCAGATTACATGTTGGTCAGATAACATAAATGTATAAACATTAAAATAAATTGTCGATGCCATATCCAAGATATGTCGGCCTCCAATACTGATAACCTTTACTATACCATGTTGGTCTGCATTGTCGGTGAACAAAGAAATCCTTCTGACTTGCCAGTGTCGATACCGGTGTAGAATCTGTGAAGTGCCTACCAGTATACCATGGAATCAAAACATGAAGCCGGAACACAAAACCATGTTGCCATCAATGACAACATAGTGAAACCAACCAATAGAGTGTCAATTGCCAACAGTAATGGATATTCATTATGTAATATGCATTTATGAGTTCTATGTGGAAAATAAATGTGCTAGCATATATGTTTTTGTGTCACATTTGAATTCGTGAAATGGAAATTGTGATGGGTAATCCTATGGAATGAATGATGGAAAGAATAGTAATTCTTGTTTTTAATCTCATTTGAAGTAAATAGGAGTCATCTAGATGAAATGGTTAAATAGATTTATGATGCATTATGGAAGTATGAGTAATAGGAACATTTGGTTGATATTATAAAATAAACTTAAGAAAATATGATGTAAAAGGTGTTATGCATATGTGTTATTGTTCATCCTAGTTGTATGAATAGTCGATGATTAGTTGGATGATATAATATGATGTTCAAGATGGATTGTGATGTGTTAGATTATATGTCAAGTAGTGACATTGAGATACCCTAGGGAATGGTTATGTTCGTAAGAGTTTATTTGGTGATATGTTAATGTTTAGATGATTTGATTCCAGTTGCATAATATAGTTTTATGGTATGATCATGTTGATATATGTGAACTTGTAAATAGATAATGTTGCATTAATGTATGATTAGTGATAGCATAGAAGTAATGGATGTTCTTTTAAAAAAAATTATCTCCATTTGCTAGTAGATTTTAGATTATTTCTCTAGGGTATTTTGGCAGGCATTACATCTGGTATCAGAGCCCATATTTTTACACCGGGTACTCTAGTTTCATTTGAGCCCATTGTGCGTATCAGCACATAGCATGGGATAGCCCAATGGTTTATTCCTGCTTGTTATTTATTTTGCATTATTTCCCTAGCTTTATCTTATATTTTATTTGTGCGTCTTGGTTAGACAAGATTCCTGCTAGAGGTAGAGGTCATGGTTGTGCCCATGGTGGTCATATGGGCACTCAATGGAATACTCGTCCCAAGGTTTCTAAAGAGTCACATCATGAGGAGATTCAATAGGATCAACAAGAGGAAGAAGCGCAGAGTGGTAATGAGATTCTGCAATTGGTCAATGCACTTTTGAATCTTCTTGACCATTTAGGACTGAGATAGGAGGAGTCTCACCATTCTGGTCATCAGGAGAGAGAGTGTTCATGTTAACCTCATAGGAGAGTTGATCCAATTCCTAATTAGGATGCATTTGTGGCTAGTCACATGAGAGATGTTTTGAGATCACATCCCCCTACATTTGATGGATCTGGAAGTGGCATGGAGGTAGAGACTTGGCTTCTTGATTTACGCAGGTTTTTTGCTATGCATTTGTATAGCAGTAACACCAAGGCTAGGTGTGTGATCATGCATCTTCACGAATTTGCTTCGACATGGTGGCATACAAGGGAGAAGAAGTTGCATTTGGATATTGCGACAATTTATTGGGAGTTGTTCCTTGAGAGTTTTCGTGCTTGATTCTTATCAGATCTTTGGAGGCAACATAGGGCCGACGAGTTTCATGATTTGAGGCAACGAAACATGTCAGTTGAGTAGTATGAGAGTAATTTCTATGAGCTCAAGCAATACTCAAGGATATCAAATAATGAGGCGATGCTTGTGCAACATTTTGTTAGAGGTCTTAACGACCACATCGGTGGTGATGTTTGGGTTCTTGAACCCAAGTCTATGGAGATAGCTATGGAGAAAGCATAGCTAGTTGAGGAGAAGTTTTCTATGACATTAGGAGATGCATCGGTTGTGCGAACCACTAGTGCTCTAGATGTAGGAGCAGATGCGAGAGGTGCTCAGTCACAAGGTTTAGAATTTGCTAGGAGTCATCCCTAAGCTTTCAGGAGTAGACAACGATAGTGGAAGAAGTTTTCATGGAGTCAGAGTGTATATAGACGTTCTAGATCACAACAAGAAAGAGATCACGATAGGCAGTATGATAGGCGATCAATTCCCCCAACCAACAAAGAGTTTTTAGTAGTCCAGTAGAGGCAGTGTGCAGCAGTCTAGTGCCCCTCCAGTTGCTCAAGGATTTAGTAGAGGGAATTGTTTCACATGTGGGCAGGAGGGTCATTATGCATCTCATTTTCCTTAGATATCCACGTAGATGTGAGGACAAAGGCCAACAAATTCTGAGCCTATAGTTGGTGATGCAGGGAGATCCCATCATGTGTTTGTGGTGGTTGATAACTATCAGGTCGAGCACCAGGCTACAATTTTTGTGACTACAGGTGAGATAGGTGGTATCTCTTGCTTAGTGTTATTTGATTCAGGTGCTTCTAATTCTTTTATTTCTCCTTTAGTAGCAGAGAAAATATGGGCTTGTTGTGGAAAAGCAAGGTGATAGGTGGCAGGTTGATTTGGCTACGGGGTCCAAGGTGGCAGTTGATTCCTTTGTGCATGGATGTATGTTAGATTTGGGAGTTTGTACCACCTCAATGGACCTTAGTGTTCTCTCTTTGGGTTCTTATGGTGTTGTTCTAGGCATGTATTGGTTTGAGTCTCATCAAGCTAGTAATGATTATTAGGGTAAGAGAGTTTAGTGTGTGTATGATAGTGGGAATAGTGTGGAGATAGTGGGTGTTCAGAGACCTATTTATCTTTGCATGATTTCCGCTATGTAGTTGAAGTGGTGTGCATGGAAGGGTTGTCAGTTGTTTGTAGTGAGGGTGAATGACTCAGATGAGAGAAAGGATTGTGATAATCTCTTCCATCATCACCCTATCCTTCGGGATTTTTTAGATGCCTTTCCCAGTGAGATTCCAGGTATGTTGTTGAAGCACGATATTGACTTCTGGATAGATTTGGTTCTAAGTGTGGAGCCTATCTTTATGGATCTTTATCGGATTACTACTCAAGAATTGAGAAAGTTGAGATTGTAGCTAGAGGAGTTATTGGCTAAGGGATTCATTTACCCCTGTGTCTCTGTGTGGGGTGTGCTAGAATTGTTTGTAAAGAAGGATGGATCTCTTAGGTTGTGTATTGATTACAGATAGCTTAATAAGGTGATGGTGAAGAATTGATATCCTTAGCCAATGATTGATGATTTATTTGATTAGATTAAGGATGCAAAGATATTCTCTAAGATAGATCGTAAGTCCGGGTATCATCAGTTGAGGATTCATGAGGCAGGCATTCATCATACAACATTCTGCACTAGGTATGGATGCTATGAGTTCATAGTGGTACCTTTTGGTCTCACTAATGCTCCATCATTTTTTATGAGCTTGATCAATGGAGTTTTTCAAGATGTACCTCGAAAAGTTTGTGCTTGTATTTCTAGATGATATATTGGTTTTCTTGAGATCAGTGGAGGAGCATGAGGAGAACATGAGGTAGGTTTTGCAATGCCTACGGGATAATCAATTGTATGTCAATATGGCAAAGTGCGAGTTCTTCCAGACAGAGGTGAGGTATCTTGGTCATGTTATTTCATGAGAGGGCATCACAGTGGATCCCTCTAAGATTCAGGTTATTGTAGATTGGATAGTACCTGCTAATGTGGGAAAGGTTTGTAGCTTCATGGGGCTAGTAAGTTATTATCACATATTTGTTCAGGACTTTTTCAGGATTGCTCACCCTATTAATTTTCTTCAGAGGAAAGGGAAGAAGTTTGTTTGGATAGAGAAATGTGAGATGATATTTCAAATCCTTAAGGAGCATGTGACTAGTGCACCTATATTAGCAGTGCTGAATCCTTTGCATAATTTTGTGGTGTGCACAGATGCATCCTTAGAGGGTCTTGGAGAAGTTCTTATGAAGGATGGTAGGGTGATAGTATACAAATTGCGTAAGCTTAAAGATTATGAGTTAAATTACTCTACCCATGATTTAGAGCTAGCAGTTGTAGTAGATGCTTCAGTCCATTGCTGGCATATTATTCTTGGGCATCGGTTCAAGTTGCATAGTGACCACCATAGTTTATAGTGTATTTTCACACAACGGAACTTGATTGCTAGGCAAGGGTGTTGGATGGATTTTTTGTGTGAGTCTAATTATAAGGTGAGATAAATCCAAGGTAAGGAGAATGTGGTTGCAGATTCCTTGAATCGTAGGAGGCATGAGGTTGCAGTGGTGTCTCTTAGTGTTGACTTAAGGAGTGGGATAATTAGTGCCCTTCCTTCAGACAGTTGGTATCAGGAGGTTAGAGCTGAAATAGCATCGGGAGGAGATTTGGATGGTAGATATACAATTTATTCTTTGGAGTTTGATGGTCTTCTTTTGTATTTGGGACACATATATGTTCCACCTTCAAATGATTTGCGAGTTTTGATCTTATCATAGGGTCATCATGTAGCTTACTCGCCACATCCAGGTGTCCATAAGATGCACACAGACTTGCAACAACTATATCATTGTGCAGGCATGAGGAGAGACATAGCAGATTATGTGTTATGTTGCTTAGAGTGTCAATGGGTGAAGGCAGAGCACTAGCATCCAGCAAGGTTGTTGTAGTCAAACCTGGTCCTGAAGTGGAAATGGTACATTATATTCAGGGATTTTATCATTGGTTTGCCCATGTCTTCATGTTGCCATGATGCTATTATGGTCATTATTGATTGGTTGACCAAGGTGGCACATTTGTTACCAATCAGATCTTCCTACACAACAATGATGGTGCCTCACATTTTCATGGAATAGATAGTGAGGTTGCATGGTATTCCTCAAAAAATCATATCGGATCGCGATCTAGTGTTCACTTTTTCATTATGGACTTCCCTTCAGCATGGTTTAGGAGCGCAGTTGAACTTTAGTTCAGCATATCACCCCAAGATAGATGGTCAGACAAAGATGGTGGATGAGGTGTTGGATGATATGTTGCGGATGTATGTCATGGATCAATAGTCTAGATGGGAGGAGTACATTCATATGGTACATTTTTCTTATATCAATTACTATAATAGTTCAATTGGCATGTCTCCTTTCTAGACATTATATGTTCAATCATTTCATATACCCTTGAGTTGGGACAAACGAGAGAACATAGTACTTCTTGGCTCAGAGATCCTGTAGGATATGGAGCAACATGTGCAGCATATTAGAGAGCATTTGTCAGTGGCACATGATAGACATACTAAATATACATATGGTCACCGCATGAACAGGCAATTTGTGGTTGGAGATAAGGTGTTTTTGAGAGTGTGTCCACAAAAGAGTCCTATCCATTATGGAAAAGGCTTTAAGTTGGCACCTCAGTTTGTAGGACCTTTTGAGATTTTGGAGCAGATTGGTCCTATAGCGTATCGCCTTGTCTTTCTAGCCAACTTGTCCTATATCCATGATGTGTTTCATGTGTCTATATTAAGACCTTATCATCCTGATATACCGCATGTGTTGGATTGGAATTCATTGCAAGTCGAGGATGACCAACTTTCTTTGGAGCCCATACACATTCTTCAATGTCAAGAGCTAACCCTTAGGGGTCGATACATAGAGAAGGTAAGGGTCTAGTGGGACCCGAGTGATGATACATCAATGACATGGGAGGATGTTGCACAGATGAGAGATATATACCCTTATTTGTTCTCAGGCCTCCAAGAGTAAGCCTAGGCAAAGGGGGGGAAGATGTAGTGTCTGTTAGTATTTTGGTATGGTTTTGTCATTGATGTCAACACCTACTGAAACACTAGCACTTTGGAGATCCAACAGCATTCACCGGCAAGCAAGTAACTACTACACAGTTACTGGTATATGGTTCACCAATAGGATATAATGATCACTGACACTTGGAATGATATGGAAGACACTTGGTAATGTCGAAGACATCGTGTGGACAATTTATTTTGAAGAATTAATCATTGGTATATTCGTATTTTCATATTTGCTTTTACTGGCAAATAGGTCTAGGGTTACCTAGGGTTACACCGACAGGTTTATCTTTTCTAGATCAACATGGCACACTATGGAGATGATTAATTATTGTTGTAAATGCTTTAAGCCGACATGTTTAATCAGTTATTGTATCGGATATTATATTGTTTGTAAAATGTTTTATTGTAATATCTTGTAGAGCTGACCTACTAAAATTGGTCTTAGGTTATGGTATAAATGTAAGATCTTATTTGTAAGATCAAATGTGGAATGCGAAAAAGAATTGTGAGAAGGTATATGCAAGATTAAGCAGAGCTATATACGAAGACATCATTTGAAGGTGAAGCTAGGTTTTTGTGGAAGCATATCAGCATTACACCGGTATTGAATCCATCATATGAAGATGCCATTTTGTGCAATACATTCTTATTGGATTTAACCATCCAACTGTAGTCAGTGTGACTCCCTTTTTGTGATTGAGTAGTGAGCTCTAGGCTATTGGCCTTTCTACATGTGTAGACCCCATTTATGTACACACTATCTGTAGTAGTATCATCTGATTGTGGGTAAGGTTTCCCACCATGGTTTTTCCCCTTACAGGGTTTCCACGTACAAATATTGGTGTTATGTGTTATGGATGACTTTGTGTTTATGTTTCATGCATTAATCCTTACTGGTATAGCAATTAACTGTTAACACTATCTACCGGCATACTTAACTGGTTTACCAGTATTGAGCATTAAGTTGGGTAAGTTGTTTTTGGTTTGAATTTATTTGACAACTAATTCACCCCCCCGCCTTCTCAGTTGTCTCTGGGACCTAACAATTGGTATCAGAGCTTAGTCCTCCTTTTGCAGAAGTTTAACAACTTGAGGAGATCCAATGTCTACTAATTATTTCAGGAAGGATAGTCCTAAACTTGATGGAACCAACTATGGGATATGGAAGATCAGATTGGAGACACATCTGAATTGCATTGGTAAAGACATCTGGGAAGTTAAAAAGAAAGGTTATACTACTATTGTAGCTGGTCAGCCTAGTCCAACTACCTTAGCTAAAGATGAGGAGAACGATTGCAAAGCAAGAGAAGCACTTTTGAGTGCATTATTAGATCAACAAATCATGGGATTATCAGATAGGTCTACTGCTAAAGCTATTTGGGATCATTTGGAAACAATGAATGAAGGAGATTCCACAGTCAAGATTGCAAAACTTGAAAGCTTCCGAGTCAGGTATGAACATCTGAAAATGGAAGAAGATGAAAGGATTTCTTCTTTTATGGAAAGAGTAAATGAAATTGTTTTGGGTATTAAATGTTGTGGAGGAACCTTGGGTGAGGATGAAATTGTTTCAAAAATTTTAAGAGGATTGCCACCGGCATATAAAATGAAGGTTACTGCTATAAATGAGTTGAGAACAATGCCTAATACATCAGTAACTAGGGATACATTGATTGGAAAACTTTCAACTTTTGAAATTGAGGAATTTGGTCATGTTGCTACTATAAAGATAGATTTGGCCTTTAAAGCATCAACATCATCTGCTCCATCATTTGATAAATCAGATTGGAAAGCCTTTTATGCAAGAGAACTTGAAGAACTTGAAGCACTATTTGCAAGGAAAATGCCTAAAGGTCCAGTTGGAAGTAAGTATGAAGGTAAAGCACCCTTTAAATGCTTTAACTACAATAAGATTGGTCATATGGCTTCGAGATGCCCTGATAGACATGCTAGACTAAGAGAAGAAGCTAGAAGAACATACAAGCCTAATCCTGAATATCAGAGATATAGATTTAAGAAGAACAAAGATAAATCTTGTTGCATTGTTGATGAAGGTGTGACTGATGATTCTGATGAGGATCCAGTAGACAATGGATGGGTTTTTGTTGCTATAACAGAAGATCAACTGACACCTACTGCTCAACCGGTAGAACAAGCCCTAGCAGCTAAAGTTGAAGTAAAGGATGAATGGATCATTGACTTGGGATGCTCACATCATATGATAGGAGACAAAGGTAAATTCTTGAACTTTCAAGAATACAATGGAGGTTTAGTAAGATTTGGAGATGACAAAGCCTGTTCAATCAAAGGTAAGGGTACAATATCTCTTGATGATAAGCATAACACTGACAATGTCTACTATGTTGAAGGATTAAAGCATAATCTTTTAAGTGTTGGTCAATTGGTTGAGAAAGGATTTCAGTTACAATTTAAGAATGGAAAATGCAAAATCATGAATAGAATTGGTTTAGAAATTGCAACTGGTAATCAGACTAGAGGTAATATCTTTCATTTGAATAACAGTGAAAAGGCATGCTTGATTGCACACATAGATGAAAGTTGGTTATGGCATAAGAGACTATGTCATGTAAACTTTGATTGCATGGTAAAGATCAGTACTTCTAAGGCAGTTAGAGATATACCTAAAATTGTCAAACCTCAGAATACAATTTGTAAGGAATGTCAGTTTGGAAAACAAGTTAGAGCTAGTTTCAAAAGTATTCCAGAAAAATCCAATAATGCTCTTGATTTGATTCACACTGATTTATGTGGTCCAACTAGAACTAAACACTTACAAGGTGATAGATATTTCATGCTAATTATTAATGATTATTCTAGAATGTGTTGGGTTACTTTTCTCAGAGAAAAATCAGAAGCACTTGGAAAGTTCAAACTTTTCAAAGCAATGGTTGAAAATGAAACCGGTAAGAAAATCAAATGTTTAAGATTAGATCAAGGAGGAGAATTCACATCTAAAGACTTTAATACATTTTGTGAAGTGAATGGAATCAGAAGACAACTATCAGCACCTCAGACACCACAGCAAAATGGAGTTGTTGAAAAGAAAAACAAAACTATCTTGGATGTAGCAAGAAGTATGTTATCTGAAGCAAATTTACCACATGTGTATTGGAGAGAAGCAGTCAGCACAATGGTCTATACATTCAACAAAGTTCACATCAAAGGTGAAACCGGTAAGACCCCTCATGAACTATGGTTTGGTAATACTCCTACTCTTAAGTATTTCATAATTTTTGGAAGTAAATGTTATATTAGAAGAGATGAGTATATTGGTAAATTTGATCCTAGAAGTGATGAAGGAATATTTATTGGTTATTCATCTAAAAGAAAGGCATATAGATGTTTTAACAAGAGATTGTAGAAAATTGTTGAGAGTAAAAATGTAAAAATTGATGAACAATTCAGAGGAACTTCAAGGTACATAGACTCTAAACTGGCAATAGAAATTGTGACAAATGAACCTAAACTAAATCCACCGGTACATAATGAAGATCCAGTTACCCCGGTACCATCAGAGAATTCCATAGTAATTGAAGAACAACAGCAAACTAAGACACCCCGGTATGTAAGATTGAATCATTCTGAAGATCAGATAATTGGAAACAAATTTAAAGGAGTTATGACAAGAGGAAGATTGGAAAATGAAGAGGTATGTCTTATTTCTCAAATTGAACCATCATCTGTTAATGAGGCATGTGAAGATAAATTTTGGATTAAAGCTATGGAAGAAGAATTAGAACAAATTGAGAAAAATAATACTTGGACATTAGTTCCCCGACCTAAAGATAAAAATGTAATTGGAACAAAATGGGTATTCAGAAACAAACTTAATGAAGATGGTAAGGTTGTCAAAAATAAAGAAAGACTAGTGTGTAAGGGATATTCTTAGAAAGAAGGAGTTGATTACAATGAAACCTTTGCACTGGTAGCTATAATTGAGGTAGTCAAATTATTCTTGGCTTTTGTAGCACACAAGAACTACAAAGTTTATCAAATGGATATTAAATGTGCATTTTTGAATGGAGATCTTGAAGAGGATGTATACATCGAACAACCTGATGGATTTTCTTTGACAGATGACAATGATATGGTTTGCAGGTTAAGAAAAGCTCTGTATGGACTAAAACAAGCCCCAAGAGCTTGGTATGCAAGATTGGAAAAGTATCTTTTAAAGATTGGTCTACTAAAGGAAATGTAGACAACAATTTATATTACAAAATAACTAATGATGACATCTTGATTATAGAAGTATTCATTGATGATATAATCTTTGGAGGAGAAGATGGATTATGTAAAGAATTTTCTATTAAAATGCAGCAAGAATTTAAAATGTCTATGATTGGAGAAATAAAATTATTTTTAGGATTGCAGATTTCACAGACTGACAAAGGTATATTTTTGAGTCAATCCAAGTACTTAAAAGAGTTACTAAAGAAATTTGGGATGGAGAACTCTAAATTGGTAAGCACACCTATGACTACAAATGACAAATTATCTTAAAGGGATGAATCTACACCTGTTAATCCAACTAGATACAAATCTATGATAGGAGGTTTACTATATTTGACACAAACCAGACCTGATATTATGAATGCAATATGTATTGTTTCTAGATTTCAAAGTAATCCTAGAGAAAATCATGAATTAGCAGTAAAAAGGATTTCCCGATACTTACAAGGCACTACAAATCTTGGATTATGGTATCCTAGAGATGAAAATTTTGATCTATGTGCATACACAAATGCAAATTAGGTAGGAGATGTGGATGATAGAAAAAGCACCACCGGTGGAGCATTCTTTCTTGGAAAGAGATTAGTTTCTTGGTTGAGTAAGAAACAAATTTGTACATCTTTACCAATAGTAGAATCAGAATATGTTGCAGCAGCAACTAACTGTACACAGGTACTATGGCTTAAGAAAATGTTGAAAGACATAAAGGTAAAACGCAAGGAACCTATTACTATATATTGTGATAACACTGTAGCAATTGATACATCTAAGAATCCGGTATTACATTCTAAAACAAAACATGTTTCTATCAAACTAAATTTTCTAAGGGAAAAAGTTGAAGAGAAGGAGATAAAACTGGTTTATGTGAACACTAAAGAACAGCTTGCAAATATTTTCACAAAACCTTTGCCTAAGGAGACTTTTGAATATCTCAGAGATCAACTTGGAGTCATACCACCACTGGTAGAGACTTAGATAGTTGATGATTGTGATCAACCAAAAGAATTTGCAAAGAAATCTTTTACTCTGGTCTTTGATGAGGAAGCTACTTCTCAGGGGGAGTAGCTGGTATATTGAATTGATTGGTATTTTGTATATGAACTTGATTTTATTGTAACTTTGGCATTTGATGTCAAAGGGGGAGAGATATCTATGGAAAAACACATTATCTTTTAAGAGAACTTTGGATAACACATGTTGTTCCTAGGGGGAGAGATTGTTGTTTGGGAGAGACTATTACTCTATGTATTATGGTTATGATCTTTTTGGACATCGTTGGTTTTTGGCATTTCTATTTTGGCACTTTGATGGTTTTTCCATCTTGTGTTACCATCAATGCCAAAGGGGGAGATTGTTGGTATTTTGGTATGGTTTTGTCATTGATGTCAACACCTACTAAAACACTAGCACTTTGGAGATCCAACAGCATTCACCGACAAGCAAGTAACTATTGCACAGTTACTAGTATATGGTTCACCGACGGGATATAATGATCACCGACACTTGGAATGATATGGAAGACACTTGGTAATGTCGAAGACATCATGTGGACAATTTATTTTGAAGAATTAATCATTGGTATATTCATATTTGCATATTTGCTTTTACCAGCAAATAGGTCCAGGGTTACTTAGGGTTACACCGATAGGTTTATCTTTTCAAGATCAGCATGGCACGCTATGGAGATGATTAATTATTGTTGTAAATGCTTTAAGCCGACATGTTTAATCGGTTATTGCATCCAATATTATATTGTTTGTAAAATGTTTTATTGTAATATCTTGTAGAGCCGACCTCCTAAAATTGGTCTTAGGTTATGGTATAAATGTAAGATCTTATTTGTAAGATCCAATGTGGAATGTGAAAAAGAATTGTGAGAAGGTATATGTGAGATTAAGCAGAGCTATACATGAAGACATCATTTGAAGGCGAAGCTAGGTTTTTGTGGAAGCATATCAGCATTACACCGGTACCGAATTCAGCATATGAAGATGCTATTTTGTGCAATACATTCTTATTGGATTTAACCATCCAACTGTAGTCAGTGTGACTCCCTTTTTGTGATTGAGCAGTGAGCTCTAGGCTATTGGCCTTTCTGCATGTGTAGACCCCATTTATGTACACATACTATCTGCAGTAGTATCATCTGATTGTGGGTAAGGTTTCCCATCATGGTTTTTCCCCTTATAGGGTTTCCACGTACAAATATTGGTGTTATGTGTTATGGATGACTTTGTGTTTATGTTTCATGCATTAATCCTTACCGGTATAGCAATTAACTGTTAACATTATCTACCGACATACTTAACTGGTTTACTGATATTGAGCATTAAGTTGGGTAAGTTGTTTTTGGTTTGAATTTATTTGACAACTAATTCACCCCCCCCCCCCCCCTCTCTCAGTTGTCTCCGGGACCTAACAATGTCCTTCCTAGACTCATATTTTGATTCATGGTTTGATAGACCTATTTGGACATATGGATGATTTTTTATGTTACTCTTGACTTTATTTCTATGATACTGATATTGCTAGATCCTTTATGTGGACATAAGCTATTTGATGATTCATATGATGGATAATGTATTCTTGATTATTTTACAGATGAATTTATATTGATGGATTACATGCATTTGGCATTTCTATGTGGACTATATGAGTTATGATGTTATGATGATTCTAACCCCTATTTGGAAATTATGGTTTCATTCGATGTATTGATGTTGTTGTTGTGCGATTGTCTTTGTGAAAGGGACGATGCCTTATTGTTAGGTCTCAGAGACAACCGAGAGGGGGGGGGGTGAATCAGTTGTCTAATAAATTCAAACCAAAAACAACTTAATCAACTTAATGCTTAATACCGGTAAACTAGTTTAATATGCTAGTAGACAGATTTAACAGTTAATTTCTATACCGTTAAGGATTAGTGCAAGAAACATAAAGACAAAGTCATCCACAACACATAACAACAATATTTGTACGTGGAAACACTGTAAGGGGAAAAACCACGGTGGGAAACCTTACCCACAATCAGATGATACTACTGCAGATAGTAAGTGTACATAAATGGGTCTGCACATGCAGAAAGGCCAAGCACCTAGAGCTCACTACTCAATTAGAAAATGGGAGTCACACTAACTATAGTTGGATGGTGAAATCCAATAAGAATGTACTGTACAAAATAGCATCTTCATATGTTGGATTCAGTACTAGTGTAGTTCTGATTGTCTTCACAAAAACCCTCCTTCAATCTTCAAATGATGTCTAGGTGTATAGCTCTTCTTATTCTCGCATATACTTTCACACAACCCTTTTTCGCATTCCACACTTGATCTTACAAATAAGATCTTACATTTATACCATAACCTAAGACCAATTTTAGTAGGTCGGCTCTACAAGATATTACAATAAAAATATTTTACAAACAATACAATATCCGATGCAATAATCAATTTAACATGCCGGCTTAATGCATTTACAACAATAATTAATCATCTCCATAGCGTGTTGTGCTGATCTGGAAAAGATAAACCTGCCGGTGTAACCCTGGACCTATTTGCCGGTAACAGCAAATATGCAAATGCTAATGTACCAATAAACAAAACTCTAGGACAAAGTGTCCACATAATGTCTTTGACATAACCAAGTGTTTTCCATATCATTCCAAGTGTCAGTGATCATTATATCTTGCTGGTGTACCAGATACCAGTGATTGTGCATGAGTCACTTGCTTGCTGGTGAATGTTCCTGATTCTCCAAAGTGCCAGAGTTGATAAGTGTTTAGTAGGTGTTGACATCAATGACAAAACCATACCAAAATACCAACACTTATCACTCATTGTGAGCATGATAAGGTGTTGTGATTATCTTTTCACTTGCCTTTTTTATTATGATGATTATATGTCATATATGTATTGTATCGTGATTGCAGGATTGGAGGTACCAAACATCGACTTCACTTGGCTTCACAGGTCTGAGCATGTCCTATCCCAATGGCAAGTTGTTGGAGATGGCATGGGTTTCTTTAACTCACTCCAGGCTTAGATGTTCGTCTTGTCAGTTTGCGCCACAACACAAATAAGTGGTAGAGTCTAGTGTCGATGTTTCCTTTTTGTCGAGCCACTTGAGTATGTGAGTGCATGATTTCTATTAAATTTAATTTATGGAATTATGTTATTAATTAAGGTTTGGATTAATTTAGCCTATAATATGATTATTGGTTATTTATTTGATTATTTTATTTATTGATGATTATTTTATTGTTCAATGATTTATTTGTTTATTATTTATGATCTATTCATTTATTTGATTGTTATTGGGTAATGATTTATAATTTAATGTGTTTATACAATTACTATTTTATCGGTAATTGAATATATTATAAAGTTACCTACCCTTTTATTTGATTGGTTATTTTTGAATGGGTAAGTAAATTATATTAATAAATGATATATTCCTCAGAACTATACATGTTAGGTAAAATATATTGTTTCTTGGAATTTTTTGATTGGTCATTTGTGCACTATAGTTTTGAGTTTAATTTTTATTTAAATTGCATTTTGCAAATTTTGTCGAGTTAATCATCCGTCAGATTTTTGGCATTGGATTGAAGATTTGGATTGCTTGAGGATTTTTCTTATTCAGATTTCAACCTTGTGTAGATTATGCTTGCAGGTTGGTTTTTATTTCTCCTTCAAATTGCTGATTTTCGGAAAAGCTTGTCTTCTCCATGACTGTGCAAAATGTTTGTTGAATATTGTTTTATTTCTTGGGGAAATTTGGATTTGATATTTGAAGAAATTAATTTTTATTTGGAAAAGAAAATTGGGAATGAGAGAGTGCAATTGATTGTTTTCAATTTCTCAAAATGGTTGCTGGATCTTGTTGACTTTTCTTTGAATGTTTATGTTTTCATTTCCTTGTGTTTTGAAAAGGATATTAATTTTATTTTTAGAGTTGATCATCTCCTTGTGATGTATTCTTTGTATCTTCCTTACTTCGGAGTTAGATTTTATGATTTTGGCCTTCCTACTATTGTCAGGAGTTCTCTGCAACTCACTGTCATTTCTCTTTTCAGAGTACAAACCTTTTTAGAAACTTGGAATGGTTATTTGAATCTTATGAAGCCTTTGCAGTGTCTTTATGAAGTTATTGTAGTGAGATTGTATCTCCCATTGATCCTATGACTTCTAAGTGTCTTTCTGAGTACTCTAGGAGGAAGTTTTTTTTGCAATTTCTTATTTGTGAGTCTATGAGAGTTTGAATTTTCATGTTGTTGGATTCCCATTTGGACTTTTTCATCTTCCTGACCTTCTCAGTCAAGTTTGTGTGTTGGATTTGACCTTGTGTAGACTTGAGCAAGTATCTATGCTTTCAGTGTCAATTTTGCTTGATTTCTTGCATACTTTCCTAAAATGCTAAAGGAACACCTAGAAGCACTATGGAATGAACCAAGGGCATTGGGATGCAACCCAAAAGTGCTGGGAAATGTATCCAGGGCATTGGGAAATGCACCTAGAAAGCTGAAGTCCTGAAACTCATTATGTTGGCCTAAACACCCAAAACGTTGTCTAATGCACCCATAACACTAAGGAATGGTCCAAAAACACTATGGTGAACACCATAAATTATACCCTACATACCATGGATGCTACTGTGCAAAAAAAAAAGAGCTGGACTGTTCCGGAGTTCCTAAAAAGTCAGTTTTAGGCCCTGTTTAGTGTCTTTTTGGGTTTTGTGATTTCTACAAAGGCATGTGCAGATTGTGTTGACATTCTCAGAGTTGTATTTGATGTATTATGATCATTCATGATGTTTCTTGTGCTTTGGTAAGAGGATTCATGCCTTACCATTGAGGTGTTTCATATGCGATGTGTTGCTCCAGCGAGAGGGAAAATTCCTTGTTGTTGAGGATTGGTCTTATGACTCCAATGGGATGTGTTATGCCTAACTATAGAGGATTTGATTTCATTTTTAGATTGTATTCATGATTGTCTTTTACTTTGTGTTGATTTGGTGAAAGCTCTTATTGTGTGTATGACTTTATGTTCTCTATTATGGTCAGATTGTTCTTAGTATGTTGTAATTATTTTTATATCATTTGTGAGCCTCATAATGTTGTATTATGTTATTTTGATGTGTATTTTACCCTATGGTTATGTTCCATGGTTGGGAGAGTGGTCTCTTGAAAGTGTTGGACCTAAGTCATGAGCAATAGATCTCTAGGAAGGGGGTCTAGACCTATGGAACCACATGAAGATTTTATGTTGTAATTTTAGGTGATAACAATAGTAATAATTTATTAGTGGTTTTGAGAAATTAGGAATTCACTTAATCAAGATAAATAATATGATTTTTGTATGCCTCAATTGGAAAGACCCAGGGAGGTGGATTTGGGATCTTAAATTGGTAAGTCCATTGGAGCAGTAAATCGATCTCCCTTATTTGGCTCCAAGGTGGAGATGGATTACACATGAGGTTAGCATGTGATGAGACTCTACCCCACATGTGTCCATTATCCATATGCCTTTTTTTATTGATTTCTCCTGTGGAGGGTTTATTGTTGATTTAAGCCATGTGTTGTGATTTGTTCTTGATTCTTGTTGTTTTATTTTGATGTCATATTGTATCCCTTGGTTGTTACGTGTCATCCTAGGTCTTGAGTGTGAGTTGGAACCCCATGTCATCTCCTAGCATGGGGGGTGGTTCCTATTTGGTTCCACATGGTCAGGCGGTTCGATGCCTTCTTTCATTGGGATGTTTTTCTTGGATGCAAGCATGTGTGGATAGAATTTTTGGATTATTCATTATGTGGATATTCTTGGATTTTATTTCTATGTACTTGTAATAAGGAAACATTGCATCATAATGATTTGTATATGTAAAAGATATATGTATCTTCATGTATTTGTAGATGAAATTGAAATAGGACATGATGTAGTGGATTAGGAGAAGTATTCATTAATCATTCTTTGATGTAATGGATATTCATTATGTAATATGAATTTATGAGTTCTATGTAGAAAATCAATGTTCTAGCATATATGTATTTGTGTCACATTTGAATTCATGAAATGGAAATTGTGATGGGTAATGCTATGGAATGAATGATGGAAAGAATAGTAATTGTTGTTTTGAATCTCATTTGAAGTAAATAGGAGTCATTTAAATGAAATGGTTAAATAGATTTATGATGCATTGTGGAAGTATGAGTAATATGAACATTTGGTTGATGTTATAAAATAAACTTAAGAAAATATGATGTGAAAGGGGTTATGCATATGTGTTATTGTTCATCCTAATTGTATGAATAGTCAATGATTAGTTGGATGATAGAATATGATGTTCTAGATGGATTGTGGTGTGTTATATTATATGTCAAGTAGCGATATTGAGATACCCTAGGGAATGGTTATGTTTGTAAGAGTTTATTTGGTGATATGTTAATGTTTAGATGATTTAATTCCGCTTGCGTAATATGATTTTATGGTATGATCATGTTGATATATTCGAATTTGTAAATAGTTAATGTTGCATTAATATATGATTAGTGATAGCATAGAAGTAATGGATGTCCTTTTAAAAAAAAAAAATCTCCATTTGCTAGTAGATTTTAGATTATTTCTCTATTGTATTTTGGCAGGCATTACAGCGGAAATACCATTGTAGCTATTCTGAGTCAAGAAGGTAAACCCATCAATTATTTCAGTGAAAAGTATAATAATGCAAACAATAAGTTTTCTATTTATGGTCAAGAGTTTTATGCAATAGTTAAAGTATTCAAGAAATGGAGACATCATCTTTTGCCAAAAAAGTTTTTTTAAAAATTTACTAATCATAAAGCTTTATAGTATTTGAATGGTTGAGGAATGTTAAATCAAAGACATTTATAATTTGTTAAATTTTTGCAAAGATATTTTTTTTAATCATAGGTGTGGAATATCTAACGGAGTTTGTAATGGTGAAAAATTAGGGTTTCCACCACAAGAAGGGAGAAGACCACTAATTTTTGCTTAGGGACCTATATATTAAAGAGGGGTGAACCTAATAGATCTAGCCTCAAATAAGAACAATAGGGATGAGAATTCTTATTAGATTCAGTGGATTGGAAATGAATGCCCTATTTTAAGTTGAATTGTGAAAATATTAAAATTAGGGTAAATATGTTGAAATTGAAGTAATTATTCATAAAAAATGAGCTACAGTTGTCAAATCAAGCCACAAACCTACATCTGAGCAATATAAGAGTGTTTGGATCTATTCCCAAAAGGAGCTACTGATTTTTCAAGACCAAAATTCCCATCACTCTGGTCCTCCACACTTTTCACCATCCAAAGGGGAACTTGTTCACCTTTGTGAATGATGTTGATCCTGAGATTCCTAGCTTCATACCTACTTCCTACACATAGAAAGAAAGGGAAAAATTATTGATAATAAGGTGTGATGTGCAATCTATATGGGGTCCAAAACTGATGTAGAACTATTGGAAAGTCCCTCAAAATCTCCTCTTTTTAGGCTCCAAATCATGTAGAAGGTAGAATTCCACCTCCCACCTATGTAACTGGCTTTAGAATTGATTGTGATCCATTGTTGGTCTAATAACTCAGCTAATTGCTTCAACTTTACTCCATTCAATTAATATTGTAATTGTGCATTCCTTTGTAAGACTATCTTTATGGCTGAGATGAGCACCTTTTGACAATGACTTCATCTTGGACTATACTTTGGTCTTGATAGGGATATTACTCATAATAATCTTGTTGTAGCACCCCATTAAGTAATAGGCTTCTTGATAGTTTGTTGTCATTCCATCATTCTCACTGTTCTTTTATCTTTCTACTAATAAGGATTGTATTATTTTCTTGAGCTATACATGAACAATAACCTTTGAATCACCAGGTTGCCTAAGTCAACCCTCGGTTTAAGAATTAACCTTGAATGAAATATTGCAAATACTGAAATAAATAATGGAAAGGTATACCTCAGATCTGCAATTGTTGATAACGATGTTTTTCTTCTTGAATGTAACCACATATGTTGTATGAACTGGCATGAACATGACAAAACCCTAATCACACACACATGTTTGCATATGAATGATGTAATTTTACTCCACAAAGGTTGAATGAAGAATATATGCATCCTTGAAGATCTCTAAAAATTATGGATGATGAATGCATGGACACTTTACATCGAATACTTATGATGGATGGATGAAATTAGGTTGATCAAATGTCTTTATATAGGGGTATCTAGGTCATTTACTGACTAGGTCAACCTCCAACGGTCATGTAGAGCCACAAATTTCATTTCCCACTAGAGAGATAGGGTTCATCTCATATTTCATTTGAAATAGGGCTTGACCAAGGGGGCCCAGGGCACTAGCACCCTGGTCCTCCTAAATCAAGGACCATGGTTGAGCCCCAGGAGAAGGACAACACTCTAGGAAATAAAATGGCAACTATACATGGCATCAAAATTGGAGTTAAGGCACTATACAGATCTAGATAGGAGATGAGGGAGAGATACATTAAATTAGGGGCACAAACATGAGGTGTAAATTGGCTCAGTGATAATTTACAATGCTACAAAGTTGTATATGTTTAAGTAGGAGGCAAAATTTGTTCAAAAAATGTAGGTTGAAGTGGTCGGGTTCAATGAACTCAAGAGTTTATATTTACAGGATCCTAATTTTACAAAACCTTGGAAGGATTGTGTGGAGCCAGTTACATTGGATAGAAAAATGTAGTTGGATTAGATAATCCAAGATTGTATGTTGTTTAGAGGAAGCCAGTTGAGCATTCCAAGAAGTTCCATGAGAGAGAACCTTATTAAGGAGAAAAAAAAAGGACTAGTAGGACATTTTGATCACGATAAGACCATTGCACTTATTGGAAAACATTATTATTGGCTATAAACATCTTAAACCACACTTTGTAAGTTAAAGAAAAAAATTGTTCAATATTTATCACATGTGACATTATGTTTAAAATGTAGCAAAATTTTTCCTATGTTTGTTAGGCTATTTCAATACATGTTCACTTTAGAAAGCATTTTATTTTATAAATCAAAATGGCAATTTATTGTTTAATCATATGCCATGTTTGTAGTGGTGTTACTTAAATGCAAAACATCATGTGCAATACTTGTCTTCACACTAGGGCATCATTGGAGTCAAAAAAATTCTTCCCCCTACACTGTTTGTTCTAAACTTAAATGATACATCCTTCACAAATATTTTATGCTAGCACACTACTAAATCTTGCATTTTCTTTCTTGAAACATCTATTTCTTTACCTTAAATCGATTACATAATCTTATATGTAATCAACTTAAGGTAGCCATATATCATATCTTATATCACATTGTGCAATGATTAAAGTGACTCTTCATGAACTCTATATCACACATCTTGATTATAGTGGCTCTTCATGAGTCCTAGATTTCCCGCTAGTGGTACATTCATGGGTTCTAAACCAATCATATTGATTATGGAGTGTAACCTTCTTGGAGGCCAACTCACTCATATCACCATGACTCCCTTCTAAATTTAATAATATAAAATCCTTTGAACTTTGTGCAAATTATCTATAATTTTTTATTATTTACAGTAATTTATTATTTTGTGTGTTTTATGGATGTGAGACATTTCTCAAATGAAAATGGGAAAAAATGACATAGAACAAATTATTATTTGTTCTTTGAGTCAAGTATCACATTTACAATTCTTTTTTTAAATAAAATGCTAGAAGCTTGAACTATATTAAAATATTAAATAAATACATAAGGAAAGATCAGCTTAGCAATCGAGAGAGACATACTGAAGCAAACCAAAAATTGGCGATTACATAGATATCAAATGCCAGTCTTGAGGGCAAAATATTCTAATGAAGTACAACAAGGGGCTGGCAATCAAAATATGAGCATATACATACACTTCTCGACACCAGAAAGAAGCATATACATACATTTACAAATTTTGCTTCTATTTTAACAAACCCAATTTTCTTGAGCTCCATTTGTTGGCAGAGCAAGAAGCAACATGCTACTATTTTTGTTGGATAATAAGAAATATTGGACGACTATGTATGGTGGACGTAACCCATTCTGAGTGAACCATCTTAAATCTCTGTGTTATTTGTGTCCTATTTTATTTCTTTATCTTTTGTATTTAAATCTGCATATAATTGTTAGTTCATATTTGCTTCGGATGTGCTTGAAACCCTAACAATTGGTATCAGAGTGAGGTTTTCTGTAAATTGGTAGGACTTTAAGATTTGAGTGGAAGCAATGGAGGATTCCAAATTCAAGGTCAAAAATTTTAATGACCAGAATTATCAGTTATGGAAAATGCAGATGGAGGATTACCTGTATCAAAAGGATTTGTGGTGGCCATTGGAAGGAAAGGCAAAGAAAGCGACCACAATGTCAGATGAAGAGTGGGACATTTTAGATAGAAAGGCACTGGGATCCGTTCGATTGTGCCTTGCGCCATCTGTAGCATTCAATATAACAGAAGCAAAAAGGGTTGTAGATTTGATGGCAACATTGGCTAAATTGTATGAGAAACCCTCGGCTTCAAATAAGGTATTTCTTATGAAGCGTTTGTTTAATTTGAAAATGAGTGAGGGAGGATCTATAGCGGAGCACTTAAATGAATTTAATACAATTACGAATCAATTGTCTTCGGTAAAAATTACTTTTGCAGAAGAGGTTAGGGCTCTCTTGATTTTATGTTCTTTGCCAGAAAGCTGGAATAGCTTGGTTATGGCTGTAAGTAACTCTGTCTCTGGTAAAAATACTTTGGTATTTGATGATGTTGTTGGTGTTATCCTAAGCAAGGAAATGCGAAGGAAAAGGACAGGTGAGACACCAACATCATCGAGTACTATTTTGAATGTGGAGAACAGAGGAAGATCAAAGGAAAGAGGAAAAGGCCCTGGGAATGAGAAGTCACGAGGGAAGTCAAAGAAAGGATGCTCTCAATCTAGAGGAAAGAAAGATTGCTGGTACTACGGAAAGCTTGGTCATCTAAAGAAAGACTGTTGGTCTCAGAAAAACAAAGAAGGAGACAAAAATGAAAATGACAGTAAGGAAGCTAATATTGCAAGTAATACTTTACAAGATGCTTTAATCTTATGTTTAGATAATGTTAATGATCCCTGGGTAATAGATTCTGGGGCTTCATTTCATGCTACACCCCATAGAAAATATTTTCTAGATTATGTTCAAGGTGATTTTGGACAGGTATATTTGGTGATGATGAGCCCTGTCAAATTGTTGGAAAAGGAAAGATAAAGATCAAGTTGCAGAATGGAAATGATTGGTTTCTGCAACAGGTAAGACATGTTCCTAATTTAAGAAGAAATTTATTTTCTACAGGGCAACTAGGTAGTGAAGGTTGCATAGTTACCCTCTCAGACATTATGTGTAAGGTCACTAAAGGATCATTAGTAATAGCTAAAGGTGTGAAGGTAGGCACATTATATCTATGTACAGGTAACACTTACTCTACCCTAGCTGCTATAGATAAAGTTAATGCAGGGACAACAACAATAAATGTTGCAAGAACAGATTCGATAATGTGGCACCATAGGCTTGGGCACATGAGTGAGAAAGGGATGAAAACCCTTCACTCCAAAAATCTATTGCTAGGACTAAAGAAGAATGATTTAGAGTTCTATGAAAACTATGTTTATGGTAAACAGAAAAGAGTCAGATTTCTCAAGGTTGGGAAAGAGAAGAAGAGTGAGAAGTTAGAGCTTGTACATTTAGATGTATGGGGACTGGCTCAGGTATCATCTCTTGGTGGCTCTTGTTATTATGTTATTTTTATTGATGACTCAACCAGAAAAACATGGATATATTTCCTAAAACAAAAATCAGATGTTTTTGAAACTTTTAAGAAATAGAAAGCTTTGGTTGAGAACGAGATAGAAAAAAAGTTGAAGTGTCTCAGATCGGATAATGGAGGTGAGTATTGTAGCAAAGCATTTGAGGATTACTGCTCCTTAAATGGGATTAGAAAGCAGAAGACAGTTCCAGGAACTCCACAAGAAAATGGTGTGTCAGAGAGAATGAATACGACTATCATGGAACACACGAGCACCATGAGATTGCATGTTGGATTGCCCTTACATTTTTGGGCAGATGTTGTACATACTATTGTCTATTTGATAAATAGAGGACCTTCAACCCCTTTGGATGGTGGTATTCCAGAGGAGGCATGGATTGGTAGAAAGGTAAATTATTCTTTTCTAAAAACTTTTGGTTGCGAAGCTTTTGTCCATGTTGATAAAGAAAATAGAACCAAGCTTGATGTTAAATCTCAGAAATGTACCTTCATTGGATATGAGATAGATGAATATGGCTTTCGGTTATGGGATTTTGAAAATAAGAAAATAATTAGAAGTAGATATGTTATATTCAATGAGAAGGTTATGTATAAAGAACAGATGCAAGAAAAGAAGCATAAACAAGCCAAACAAGAATATGTGGTGTTGGATGAGATTCCTGAAAATGAAATGCCATAGGTACCTGATGCTCAGCAACAACAAAATGTCCCACAAACTCCTGCAAGTGTTAGACGTTCTACGAGGACAAGTAGACCCCCTGAAAGATTTTCTCCTTCTTTGTATTCTATTTTATTAATGGATTCTGGTGAGCTAAAAGAATATGAAGAAGCAATGTAAGTAGATGTCAAACAACAGTGGGAGCTAGGCATGAAAGAGGAGATGGACTCCTTGATGAAAAATAAGACTTGTTACTTAGTCCCTTTACCTGCAGAAAAAAGATCCTTGCCTAACAAATGGGTTTATCGATTGAAGGAGGAGGAAGGAGGTCAGAAAAGATATAAGGCCAGACTTGTGGTAAAAGGTTTTGCACAGAAAAAGGGTATAGATTATGATGAAATATTTTCTCGAGTTGTAAAAATGACCTCAATTAGAACTGTACTTAGTCTTGTGGCTATAGATGATCTACATCTTGAACAATTAGATGTCAAAAAAACTTTTCTCCATGGAGATTTGGAGGAGGAAATTTACATGTTGCAACCACAGGGATATGAGGTCAAAAGTAAGGAGAACTTGGTGTGCAGGTTGAAGAAAAGTCTGTATGGCCTAAAGCAAGCACCCCGACAATGGTATTTAAAATTTGATAGTTTCATGGCTGAACATGGTTATCATAGATGTCATTCTGATCATTGTGTATATTTTAAGAGATTTGATAATGGTAGTTATATTATCTTGTTGCTTTATGTTGATGCCATGCTTGTTGCTGGGTCTAACATGCAACATATAAATGATCTTAAACAGAAATTAGCCAGGTCATTTGCTATGAAGGATTTGGGTGCAGCTAAGCAAATTCTTGGTATGAGGATTACACAGGACAGGAAAAATAGAACCTTGAATTTGTTTCAAAGTGAGTATATAAAGAAGGTGTTGAAAAGATTTAACATGCAGGATGCAAAAGCAGTTAGTACACCTTTGGCCAGTCATTTCAAATTGACTAAGGAGATGTGCCCAAAGGCACAGGAAGAGGTTAATAAAATGTCTAACATTCTGTATTCATCAACTATTGGTAGTCTGATGTATGCAATGGTATGCACAAGGCCAGATATTGCACATGCAGTGGGAGTTGTGAGCAGGTTTATGAGTAATCCGGGTATGGAACATTGGAATGCTATGAAATAGATTCTTCGGTATTTGAAAGGAACTACTATGAAGGCATTATGTTTCAAAGGATCTAATGCTGCTCTAAGTGGATTTGTTGACTCTAATCTGGCGGGTGATATTGATTCACAGAGGATTACTACAAGGTATGTTTTTACTATAGGGGGAACTGCAGTCAGTTGGATTTCTAGGCTGCAAAAGGTTGTTGCACTTTCAACCACTGAAGCTGAGTATCTTGCTACTACAGAAGCCAGCAAGGAGATGATTTGGTTGCAATGTTTTTTGGAGGAATTAGGTTAGACACAAGAGGATAGCCCATTGTATACTGATAGCCAGAGTGCCATTCATCTTGTGAAGAACTCTACTTTTCATTCAAGGACAAAGCACATTCAGCTCAGGTACCACTTCATCCGGACTGTTTTGGAGGAGGGTTAGTTACGGCTTGAGAAAATTCACACAAGTGAGAATCCTGTCGATATGTTCACGAAGGCAATTCCATAGGAGAAGTTGATTTCTTCATTAGTTTATGTTGGTCTTCTTGATTGATAATTGTGGAATTTATACCAGTCGATTCCTAGTGTTCTATCTAGCGGATGTTGCATGTACAATGGTGTCATGTAGTATCAATCTCCAAGTGGGAGATTGTTCGGTGTGCAGCCTGATCAGTCTCCAAGTGGGAGATTGTTAAAATGTGGCGACTGATCAATAAAGTATTGTACACTCAGCACGTATCCTCGTTGGGGTTTGGGGCCGGGCCGGGCCGGGCCCCTGGCAGGGGTTCAGGGGCAGGAGCCCCCAAGAAAATTTTTTTTGCCATTTTTCATTGATTAAAACCAACATTGTAATAAATCCCTAAAAAGGCTGACTTTGTTTGTTGCCCTAAAAATGCATGTTATAAGCGGCTAGGATGCTTAAGGCATTGTAAGGTTGATGTACTATTTTGCTGGGATGGAGAGGATGATTGTCCTTTTTCCTACTATGGCTGTGACTTAGATTGCTTCTTCTTCTTGTTGGAATCTTTGCCTTGACTTCCTTGATTCCCTTGATTAGCCACCAAAGCCTTGGACTTTGAAGACTTGAGAAACCCCATGTTCAACAACTTAGATTGTTCCAATATCAACATTTCTGTGAAAGCATCAAATGAAGGCATAACATAGGAACTCCCCACTGTCAAACGATGAGTTTGGAAGCTAGACACAAATGCTGCATATTCTGGTGCAAGCTTGTCCAATTTTCGTTGATGAAAACTGACATTGTAATAAAACCCTAAAAAGGTCGACTTTGTTTGTTGCCCTAAAAATGCATGTTATAAGCGGCTGGGATGCTTAAGGCATTGTAAGGTTGATGTACTATTTTTGCTAGGATGGAGAGGATGATTGTCGTTTTTCCTATTGTGGCTGTGACTTAGATTGCTTCTTCTTCTTGTTGGAATCTTTGCCTTGACTTCCTTGATTCCCTTGATTAGCCACCAAAGCCTTGGACTTTGAAGACTTGAGAAACCCCATGTTCAACAACTTAGATTGTTCCAATATCAACATTTCTGTGAAAGCATCAAATGAAGGCATAACATAGGAACTCCCCACTGTCAAACGATGAGTTTGGAAGCTAGACACAAATGCTACATATTCTGGTGCAAGCTTGTCCAATTTTCATTGATGAAAACTGACATTGTAATAAAACCCTAAAAAGGGCGACTTTGTTTGTTGCCCTAAAAATGGATGTTATAAGCGGCTGGGATGCTTAAGGCATTGTAAGGTTGATGTACTATTTTTGTTGGGATGGAGAGGATGATTGTCCTTTTTCCTACTGTGACTGTGACTTAGATTGCTTCTTCTTCTTATTGGAATCTTTGCCTTGACTTCCTTGATTCCCTTGATTAGCCACCAAAGCCTTGGACTTTGAAGACTTGAGAAACCCCATGTTCAACAACTTAGATTGTTCCAATATCAACATTTCTGTGAAAGCATCAAATGCTTCATTTGATGCTTTCACAGAAATGTTGGAATATGAGCATGTGCAATATCTGGCCTTGTGCATACCATTGCATACATCAGACTGCCAACAGCTGATGAATACAGGATGTTAGACATTTTATTAACCTCTTCTTCTGCCTTTGAGCACATCTCCTTAGTCAATTTGAAATGACTAGCCAAAGGTGTACTAACTTCTTTTGCATCCTGCATGTTAAATCTTTTCAACACCTTCTTTATATACTCACTTTGGGACAAATTCAAGGTTCTATTTTGCCTGTCCCGTGTAATCCTCATACCAAGTGTAGACATCTAAAAATGGTCAACGCTTGCGGAGTCATACTTTAACATTTGCGCATTGCCTTATTTTAGGGTTTTTGAGTGGCATTAACATTTCTTCTATGTTGCGCACTTCATCTTTATCATTTGCGAGCATCGAGTCCTTCTTCTGCATTCCTCATTTTTATCACTTTTGAATTAGGGTTTTGTCCTCTTGTCAGTCTCATCATTTTGCGATCGATTCGTCATCGATCCTTGTCCTTGTCAATCTCATCATTTTGCGATTGATTCGTCATCGATCCTTGTCCTTGTCAATCTCGTCATTTTGTGATCGATTCATCATCGATCCTTGTCCTTGCCAATTTTGTCATTTTACGATCGATTTGTCATCGATCCTTGTCCTCTTCAATCATGTCAATTGGTGCTTATCAATTTGATCTCTTTGTTAATCTTGGTCAATTTGTCATTGATTTTTATCAATCAATCTCAATCATTTATCAGCATTGGTCCTTTGTCAATCAAAGTCAGAATCACGATCAAATCGACCCTACATCAATTATCTTTTGTCTTGACCTAATTGTCATCATTGCATTTCTAATTCATCTTCTAAGGTTTTATGATTTATTCATTTAATCTTGTTTGTCATTTTCCCTCTAGGTTAAATAATTTATTTATTTATCCTAAGTCTTCTTGTCACAACTAAATACCAAGTGTAGACATCTAAAAATAGTACACTCAGCACGTATCCTCGTCGGGGTCTGGGGCCAGGCCGGGCCGGGCCCCGGGTAGGGGTTCGGGGGCGGGAGCCCCCAAGAAATTTTTTTTTGCCATTTTTCATTGATGAAAACCGACATTGTAATAAAACCCTAAAAAGGCTGACTTTGTTTGTTGCCCTAAAAATGCATGTTATAAGCGGTTGGGATGCTTAAGGCATTGTAAGGTTGATGTACTATTTTTGCTGGGATGGAGAGGATGATTGTCCTTTTTCCTACTATGGCTGTGACTTAGATTGCTTCTTCTTCTTGTTGGAATCTTTGCCTTGACTTCCTTGATTCCCTTGATTAGCCACCAAAGCCTTGGACTTTGAAGACTTGAGAAACCCCATGTTCAACAACTTAGATTGTTCCAATATCAACATTTCTGTGAAAGCATCAAATGAAGGCATAACATAGGAACTCCCCACTGTCAAACGATGAGTTTGGAAGCTAGACACAAATGCTGCATATTCTGGTGCAAGCTTGTCCAATTTTCGTTGATGAAAACCGACATTGTAATAAAACCCTAAAAAGGTCGACTTTTTTTGTTGCCCTAAAAACGCATGTTATAAGCGGCTGGGATGCTTAAGGCATTGTAAGGTTGATGTACTATTTTTGCTAGGATGGAGAGGATGATTGTCCTTTTTCCTTTTGTGGCTGTGACTTAGATTGCTTCTTCTTCTTGTTGGAATCTTTGCCTTGACTTCCTTGATTCCCTTGATTAGCCACCAAAGCCTTGGACTTTGAAGACTTGAGAAACCCCATGTTCAACAACTTAGCTTGTTCCAATATCAACATTTCTGTGAAAGCATCAAATGAAGGCATAACATAGGAACTCCCCACTGTCAAACGATGAGTTTGGAAGCTAGACACAAATGCTGCATATTCTGGTGCAAGCTTGTCCAATTTTCATTGATGAAAACTGACAATGTAATAAAACCCTAAAAAGGGCGACTTTGTTTGTTGCCCTAAAAATGCATGTTATAAGCGGCTGGGATGCTTAAGGCATTGTAAGGTTGATGTACTATTTTTGTTGGGATGGAGAGGATGATTGTCCTTTTTCCTACTGTGGCTGTGACTTAGATTGCCTCTTCTTCTTGTTGGAATCTTTGCCTTGACTTCCTTGATTCCCTTGATTAGCCACCAAAGCCTTGGACTTTGAAGACTTGAGAAACCCCATGTTCAACAACTTAGATTGTTCCAATATCAACATTTCTGTGAAAGCATCAAATGCTTCATTTGATGCTTTCACAGAAATGTTGGAATATGAGCATGTGCAATATCTGGCCTTGTGCATACCATTGCATACATCAAACTGCCAACAGCTGATGAATACAGGATGTTAGACATTTTATTAACCTCTTCTTCTGCCTTTGAGCACATCTCCTTAGTCAATTTGAAATGACTAGCCAAAGGTGTACTAACTTCTTTTGCATCCTGCATGTTAAATATTTTCAACACCTTCTTTATATACTCACTTTGGGACAAATTCAAGGTTCTATTTTGCCTGTCCCGTGTAATCCTCATACCAAGTGTAGACATCTAAAAATGGTCAACGCTTGCGGAGTCATACTTTAACATTTGCGCATTGCCTTATTTTAGGGTTTTTGAGTGGCATTAACATTTCTTCTATGTTGCGCACTTCATCTTTATCATTTGCGAGCATCGAGTCCTTCTTCTGCATTCCTCATTTTTATCACTTTTGAATTAGGGTTTTGTCCTCTTGTCAATCTCATCATTTTGCGATCGATTCGTCATCGATCCTTGTCCTTGTCAATCTCATCATTTTGCGATTGATTCGTCATCGATCCTTGTCCTTGTCAATCTCGTCATTTTGTGATCGATTCATCATCGATCCTTGTCCTTGCCAATTTTGTCATTTTACGATCGATTTGTCATCGATCCTTGTCCTCTTCAATCATGTCAATTGGTGCTTATCAATTTGATCTCTTTGTTAATCTTGGTCAATTTGTCATTGATTTTTATCAATCAATCTCAATCATTTATCAGCATTGGTCCTTTGTCAATCAAAGTCAGAATCACGATCAAATCGACCCTACATCAATTATCTTTTGTCTTGACCTAATTGTCATCATTGCATTTCTAATTCATCTTCTAAGGTTTTATGATTTATTCATTTAATCTTGTTTGTCATTTTCCCTCTAGGTTAAATAATTTATTTATTTATCCTAAGTCTTCTTGTCACAACTAAATACCAAGTGTAGACGTCTAAAAATAGTACACTCAGCACGTATCCTCGTCGGGGTCTGGGGCCAGGCCGGGCCGGGCCCCGGGTAGGGGTTCGGGGGCGGGAGCCCCCAAGAAATTTTTTTTTGCCATTTTTCATTGATGAAAACCGACATTGTAATAAAACCCTAAAAAGGCTGACTTTGTTTGTTGCCCTAAAAATGCATGTTATAAGCGGTTGGAATGCTTAAGGCATTGTAAGGTTGATGTACTATTTTTGCTGGGATGGAGAGGATGATTGTCCTTTTTCCTACTATGGCTGTGACTTAGATTGCTTCTTCTTCTTGTTGGAATCTTTGCCTTGACTTCCTTGGTTCCCTTGATTAGCCACCAAAGCCTTGGACTTTGAAGACTTGAGAAACCCCATGTTCAACAACTTAGATTGTTCCAATATCAACATTTCTGTGAAAGCATCAAATGAAGGCATAACATAGGAACTCCCCACTGTCAAACGATGAGTTTGGAAGCTAGACACAAATGCTGCATATTCTGGTGCAAGCTTGTCCAATTTTCGTTGATGAAAACCGACACTGTAATAAAACCCTAAAAAGGTCGACTTTTTTTGTTTCCCTAAAAACACATGTTATAAGCGGCTGGGATGCTTAAGGCATTGTAAGGTTGATGTACTGTTTTTGCTAGGATGGAGAGGATGATTGTCCTTTTTCCTTTTGTGGCTGTGACTTAGATTGCTTCTTCTTCTTGTTGGAATCTTTGCCTTGACTTCCTTGATTCCCTTGATTAGCCACCAAAGCCTTGGACTTTGAAGACTTGAGAAACCCCATGTTCAACAACTTAGATTGTTCCAATATCAACATTTCTGTGAAAGCATCAAATGAAGGCATAACATAGGAACTCCCCACTGTCAAACGATGAGTTTGGAAGCTAGACACAAATGCTGCATATTCTGGTGCAAGCTTGTCCAATTTTCATTGATGAAATCTGACATTGTAATAAAACCCTAAAAAGGGCGACTTTGTTTGTTGCCCTAAAAACACATGTTATAAGCGGCTGGGATGCTTAAGGCATTGTAAGGTTGATGTACTATTTTTGCTGGGATGGAGAGGATGATTGTCCTTTTTCCTACTGTGGCTGTGACTTAGATTGCCTCTTCTTCTTGTTGGAAGCTTTGCCTTGACTTCCTTGATTCCCTTGATTAGCGACCAAAGCCTTGGACTTTGAAGACTTGAGAAACCCCATGTTCAACAACTTAGATTGTTCCAATATCAACATTTCTGTGAAAGCATCAAATGCTTCATTTGATGCTTTCACAGAAATGTTGGAATATGAGCATGTGCAATATCTAGCCTTGTGCATACCATTGCATACATCAGACTACCAACAACTGATGAATACAAGATGTTAGACATTTTATTAACCTCTTCTTGTGCCTTCGAGCACATCTCCTTAGTCAATTTGAAATGACTAGCCAAAGGTGTACTAACTGCTTTTGCATCCTGCATGTTAAATCTTTTCAACACCTTCTTTATATACTCACTTTGGGACAAATTCAAGGTTCTATTTTTCCTGTCTCGTGTAATCCTCATACCAAGTGTAGACATCTAAAAATGGTCAACGCTTGCGGAGTCATACTTTAACATTTGCGCATTGCCTTATTTTAGGGTTTTTGAGTCGCATTAACATTTCTTCTATGTTGCGCACTTCGTCTTTATCATTTGCGAGCATCGAGTCCTTCTTCTGCATTCCTCATTTTTATCACTTTTGAATTAGGGTTTTGTCCTCTTGTCAGTCTCATCATTTTGCAATCGATTCATCATCGATCCTTGTCCTTGTCAATTTCATCATTTTGCGATTGATTCGTCATCACTCCTTGTCCTTGTCAATCTCGTCATTTTGTGATCGATTCATCATCGATCCTTGTCCTTGCCAATTTTGTCATTTTACAATCGATTTGTCATCGATCCTTGTCCTCTTCAATCATGTCAATTGGTGCTTATCAATTTGATCTCTTTGTTAATCTTGGTCAATTTGTCATTGATTTTTATCAATCAATCTCAATCATTTATCAGCATTGGTCCTTTGTCAATCAAAGTCAGAATCATGATCAAATCGACCCTACATCAATTATCTTTTGTCTTGACCTAATTGTCATCATTGCATTTCTAATTCATCTTCTAAGGTTTTATGATTTATTCATTTAATCTTGTTTGTCATTTTCCCTCTAGGTTAAATAATTTATTTATTTATCCTAAGTCTTCTTGTCACAATTAAATATTTATTTTATTGGCTAATCAATTCCCTCTCTTTTTGTGAATTAATTAATGAATGAAAAATTATTAATTAATCCACCTAATTTTCATTAATTTCTAATTTCCTAATTCCTAATTTCTATTTTCAAATTTTTGTCATAACATCCTTGCATAGCAATTTGTCATAACTTGTCATAAATTGTCATAACACCTTGCATAGCAATTTGTCATACACTTGTCATAATTTTGCTATTCTTGATTTAAATTTCCTTTCAAATCTCTTCATGCTAATCTTGTCTTTTCTCCAATTTATCTATAAATTGGATGAATTTCTTCAATCAGGGATCCTGAATCAATCATGCTTCTAGTATCCTTATGATGTCTCGTCAGTCTTGCTTTCATATTATGCTTATGCACTTGTAGGTGAGATCCACAAACACACTAATTTGAAGGAGAAAGAAGGAAAATGGAGAATTCTAGAGGAGACATTCACGTTTGTAATGGTTTGCATTTGGTTTGAATGTCTTATTTTCAATATCTCTATTGAATGTTTTTAGGATTTCTTATCATTGCAATCTAGTTTTTGTGATTGAGCTAGCTAAATTCTTATTTGCTTTGATGGTTTCCAAATTCCTATCTACATTAATTGGTGAACCCGACGTGAACTAACCATTTAACTATGTTTTGAGTGCCTTTTGAGTTGATTTGTAGGTGAAAAACCCAAGAAACAGGGCAACTCAGGGCTTTCTGGACACTTCTGCGCCTGTGTAGAAGGGATCTGCGCCTGTGTCAATGAATTTTGCGCCTGTGTAAGGCCAGAAACAGAGGTGAAAATCAGTGTTTTTACTTGCAAATTACTTTGTTTTCATTCTGTTCTTATATTCTGGGTTTTCTTTGGTATTGATTCTCTGTGTAGCACCTTGGCATTATGTGTGACGAAGACTAAGAATGAAACTACTAACAAATCTTATGCAGGACGCGGTCAAAGACTTTTATGAAAACATCTTGCATGTGATTTTTAAAGTAGTTGCACATTTAGTTTCCTAAAGGTTAATGAACACCATGCATGCTTTGTTTGCTTTTAGTTTGATTGTATGTTTTAAGCCTTAGAATTGGGCCTGCCTCCTAATTTTCCTGGCACTTCGCATAGGCATTGGTGAGAGGGAATGACCCTAAGTGGTGACGGGCTAAAACCAAGCTCTTCCGAACCACTCTACATAACTATGGATGCAATGAAAGTTGTAGACAATGAGTGCTAGAATGGTATTGCGATGATTTATTCGCCAGATCAATACCCACCCGAACAGATGCCCTTACTAGAATCTCCAGTTTTTAGAGGCCAAAATCCTTCTATCTTTTGGCTCAGGCGTTGTGATACATGCATGCCAAAGACACCTCTCATATACTCCTTAGTTAGAGATAGCAAGTTCTTGGGAAGTGATGCCCCTTGAACTCGAAGCTTGGTATGCCCGAGAAGTGAGTGCACTGTAAGGGGGAGCCAGTGCTACCAAGTGTCTAGCTATCCGACTAAGTGTTGTATTTTATGGTTAGAGGATTCAATAGATATTGCCCTTGCCAACCATAGGATTTGTTGTAAATGTGCTTGATTGTCTTGAGTCAAAGTCAAACAAACATTTTGTTTTCCGTGATTGTCAAAGGTTAAATTAAAAACAAGCTTTCAAAAGTGCTCATAATCAACTGGGATTTTTGAAATCAACAACATTCAACTCAAACCACAATCCAAACAAAGGTCCAAGTTTTTCCAAGTAGTCATAAAACATTTGAACATGGTCGTCAACACATTAAATGTCTTTGTTTCAAAATTCATGTCACTTTAGGTTAGGTTTTGCATAGTCCCACTTAGGTCTTAGGGCATATTGTCATCTCCTTTCATTTTAGTCCATTTCATTACAAGCGTCCTCATTTTGCACTGAGGTCCAAGATCATTTTCCCTAAGTTTGCATTTCATTATCATATCCAAGACAGATTTCCATTTAGGTTGCATAGGTTGCATTTCACATATTCCAAGTCATTGGTCTTCACATATCCTTATCATTGCATTGTCATATCCTTAGATCATTTTCATATCATATCCTAATTCATTGTCATAATCATTTCTTTCTTGCATGTAGTCTCAAAAACTAGGTTTTGTCATAACTGAGTAATCCAAATCTTTGAATATACCCTAAGTTGTTGTTAGGAAGTCTTGACCTGGTCTAAAAATTTGTCCTTTTATTAATATCATTTTTGGTCAAACCTAGCTTAGTATCCAAGCATATAGGGGAGACATTGTCATTTTGTCCTTTGAGGTCTAGACATCATTTCAATTTCTTAAGGGTCTCTTTTTTAGATTTGCATTCCAAAAAGTTTGTCAAAATTTTGAAAAAAAAACAACCAAAAACATAGGTTGCATTCTTGCCATAGATTGCATTTTCGTCTATTTAGTTTGCATTTAGTTGCATATCATACATCATCCTTGAAAAATTCCAAAAATATTGCATTTGCATAGTGACATGCCTGTTGAAACAAGGTCAAAATCTAAGAAGATGGGCAAACCAACGTATCAACCCATTGACAACATATCAAACTCACAGTTGCAACCTAGTCAATCATTACAAATTGAAGGTTCATCAAACACATCATTACCACCATATGGAATGGTTCAACTTGGACCACCTCCATTATATGAGCCAGTGTTTGTACCCATGAAATCGGGATATGGGAGTGTTCCATTAATACCAAGAGGAAATGCACCTTTTGATTGGATCAACCGAACCTGCAACATGAAATTCAAAGATTACATGAGGAACAAACTCTTTCAAAAGGATTTGGTTCAGATCAAGGCATTCAACAAGAAACAAATCCAAATGTTTTACCAGATTCTTCATCAGATTCTGATGCTTCCAATGATGTTGATATGTTCCTTAAAGATCTGAAGTTGACAAAAAAGATGGATAAATTCTTGAACAAGGTATTTAAGATGTTCCCACAAAAATATCTTGACGTGATGAGTAATGTGACGTCCTCAAATAAGCAAATCAATGTGCAAAAACAATAAGGCAGTGAGCTATTAAGTTTCTCTCCACATCCAAACGAAGAAAATGTGCAACAAGAAACTCAACACACCTTGATGAGTAAACGTGCTTCAAAAACGTTGATAGTGACTATTCCTCAGAAGACACCATTTGAAACAATAAACAATCCGTTATTTAATACAACACCTTTAACACAAGATCAAATGAGGGCCACAGAAATATTGACAGCTGTCCCTCAGCAAGAAATGATTCCTCGAATAATTACAAGTGGATCAAAATCTAAGATGCAAGAAAGCTTTACGACTGGAATGCCTGATCTCACCAATGTCCAAAACAATTCCACAATGCAACAAAGTTCCTATGTCCCATTAAGTTCAATATATTTGCCAAATAATCAAGTACCTGTTATGCCAAATATTGTGACAGATCCTTCGATAATGGCAACACAAAGAGCCACAAATAGTGGTTTGCACCAACAACAAATGTTGCAACAAGTGAGTAATACACAAAAGGCACAATCGAATGCACAAACAAGCAATGCACAACAACAACAATATCGCATTCAACAACATGTAGCAGTGTCTTCTGCACCATTACAAGTTAATTCAAACTTGCAACCACCACAGTGGATTGGACAAACAACATAGAAAGCAAATGTGAGTGTCATACCCCATCTCAAGGAGAAACAATAAAAACCTCCCAAACAAAGTTTTTTGCAAATGATTGGATTTACATCAAGACAACAACAATTGGCACAAAGTCAGCAAATTTCGATCCGTCAGCATCAACAACAACATGTGCCTCAATATGTGCCAAGACAAACAAGTTATCATACTTCACAACCACAATTGATGACCGTGCAATATCAACAACACCCTCAATTGCAATATCAACCAAGGCTACCAATTCCAATCATACCCACTCTAGAAGGCCCCATCCAAAATGATTCACCATCATGCAAAAACATGAACACCTTCCAAGGATCCCCCATGCATGTCGCAAACACTACCCCTTCCTTAGAAGTGGCTCCATGTCAAGAGGATAATCTGAAAAATGAAGAAATGAGTTCTATCATAAATCAAGATCAAGACACCAAAACTCTCCAATCCCATCCAATGGTTGAAAAAGATCCTACCTCCCTAGAATCCCATGATGATCCCCTTGTACCTTTCTATTTCTTCCAAGATGATCCCCTTCCATCTCAAGAGAGAAGCATCCTTCCAAATCCTATTCTTAATCCATTCCCCGAGCAAGATCAAGATATCCCAGTCCATCCAATCCCAAACGATCCCCTTCCATTTCATGAAAAAAATGTCCTTTCAAATCCCATTGACATTCCAGATATCCCTTCCATCCTTTCTGATGATCCCATTAAAAGTCAAGAGAAAATCACCTTTAAAGAGGATTCCAATGATCTTCCTCCTTGTCAAGATCAAATTATTCCTTCAGATCCTCCACGAGATCCACTTGTTCCTCCATCTCCTTGTCTTAATGCTCCATATACACTCCAAGATCGCATTTCTTTTGATGATCCCATTATTTCTCCCATTCCATCCCTTGAAGAGCCTGTCATTGAACCATCTCCACTACACAATCCTAGTCCCCCTCATGATCCTAATCCCCCTCATGATTCTAACATGTCAGTGCAAGATGTTCATGAACCCCTGACATTAACAATGGGTTCTTCCACTTTGGTGCAATCCAATCCACTTCAAGATCTCCTTATTTCTCTCATATCATATCCACCTCATAATGGACTTACATCTTCTTCCCAAAGAAAAGAGTATCCTACAAGTCAAGATATTCATAAAGGCAAAGGAGTAGACCTTCATGAGAAAGAACCTCTCCATATCAAAGAAAATGTTAAGGGTCATGTCTACACAACTCACTCTCAAGACGTTGGTATCCCTCCATCAAAATCAAAACATACACCTTCCCCATCATACTTTCCATCCATCTTAGGTCCTTATATCCCTTCGTCCTCTATGCAAGGTCAGAAAAGGCACACATCCTTGAGTAAATTTCATCAATCCAAATGAAGTCCACTTCATTCCTATCCATCCATGCATTCCTTTCCCCCTCCAAGCAATTTGGATGCCAAGTATAAAAGTCATAAGTCTAGAAATCCACATGTATTCAAGGATCAACATGTCAAAACAAAGAACAATATGATCTATAAAGAAAAAGAAATATCCAAAAGGCCACAAAGGCCCATTGCTCAAAAACAAAAGTTAAAATCTATATGGGTTCCCAAATCCCTTGTGCAAGCAATGCACTCCAAGGAACCACAAAAGCATGAAAAATCAAAAACCATGTGGATCCCTAAGCGGCTCCTTGAAGCACAAAAGCCTAAAGAAACATAAAAATTGGCATCTAAAATTGCTATTCCTCCATCCAAACCTTCCAAGTCTATTCCTCCATCACCTTCTTCATCCGTTTTGGGCCCTTATGTCCCAAAATCCATGGCCTTTCCTTCGACAAAATCTCAATATCCAAAATCCATTTTTCCTCCATCAGTCCATCACCCCTCAAGGTGTGTGTCAATGTCAATCTTGCCAACATTTCTATCCACTCAAGCACAGTTCTTCCAATACCCTATCCATTATCCAATGCATATTTTTCATCCTTCGATCCCTTTGATCCAATCCTTTACATAAATCCTTGCCTTAGTTTCATCTTATTTTCCATGTCCTTATCCTACCAACGTCTTTGAGCATATTTTTAAAGGTCATGGTCCATTTTTTTCAAGGCTACTATCCAAAAAAAAAAGATGTTTGAGTCCTTCTTCCATCCCCTATGATGTGTCCATCTTCTATTGAAAAAGTCAAAATAAAATAAAAAAGTGAGAAAAAAAAAAGACAAAAGAAAAAAAGTAAAGCAAAAATAATTCGTCCACTGGTGAAAACCTGGCAAACAGGCACCTTGGGCAAGTACCGTGATGAAAACCTAGCAAACAGGCGTCATGCATAATCTATGAACTTCTTGCATACCGTACTTGGGGACAGGTTGTATCCTATCATATCCTTTTGTCCTTCATTGTTCCATTATCCTATCGAACCCCTGTCATTACCCTTCATATCCTATTGTCCCTCATGTCTAGTTTCCCTTTCCACCTTTGATCTTGACAAGGCTGAGGATCTTCATTAGCATCATGCATCTTGTTTGTAGCTTTTAGTCCATCATAGCTTTTGGTCTTTATCCATTTGCTTATTACAACCTTTCATCCATATTCCTTAGCTTATTGCAACTTTCTGCCACTATCCCTTAGCCTATCCCGACCTTCAGTCCATGTCCCTTATCCATTCCTGGTCTTTCTTATCCTATCCATATCTTATCACTATCCATACACTCTTTCTGTCCCTTGATCTTGATCTAACATAAGGACATGAAATGCAACACATAGTTTCAAAAACCTCTTGACATGTCCCTCATGCCATCTTCCTGCTTTACATTGTCATATCCAGTCTCTTGTCCCATCATGCAATAGCCCTTGAAAATTGCATCCGCGTTGTCTCCATCATAAAAGGCCTTTATCTTCCCTCTATCCACCAACATTTTAGCAAGCCTATTTATTCACCTATCATATTCCTTTCCTTGCTAGACACTGGGGGCAAAAAAAAAAAATCCCTAAAAATAAAAAAATGTCCTGAAAAAAAAAAAAAATCCAAAAACATCACATAATGTCCTGAAGAAAAAAAATCCCTAAACAGTCAAATAAAGTCCTGAAAAAACGAACAAAAAATTTCTTTGGCATTTTGCATTTTGTCAATAAATGGTCCTCTCTGTGCATAGACAGATCGCTGAGCATACATCCAACAACAATCAATCACACACTACGCTTTACTGAAATCATACGTTAACAGATGAACTTTTCAATCAAACCAGGCATGCAAACTGATCACAATTGTCATATCAATCAATCAACATCAATATCATTTGTCCTTGTCACTACTATCATGGGTCTCATACAAGGTGTGGTATACTCAAAACCAGACTTTGTCCTATCTTAGACGGGGTACTGCATTCCCTAAAACCAAATAGCATGATCATTCTTATTTTCCACCTTTGACAATGGTGATCAGACTGTTTGTTTGCTTGGTCGAATTTGTGAGTCTTATCTTTTTACTGATTTATGTTTGGCTTCGATCATGTTCCTATGTTGCTCGATGATGTCACTGAGTGATTTAGAGTGACCGGGATGGTTCATGATCCCTTTTGTTTTATTTGTTGTGTTTGTTGTTTATGGAATGTTTGTCACAAACTAGGGCAGCTATATCTTTGGGTGTCTGTGATAAGTACGTTCGCTTTGTGAATGCTGCACATACCTCGACCCTTGATGTATGCACCCTAGGATGCTTCACTCATTTCTTGTGTGCGATGTGTCTATCTTTTGCAAAAGGGGTTGCGTTTCAGCTCTGGCTTTCAATGCCATGATGCTCTGCATCCACTTTGCTACATTAAATAAAGGTTCTCACCTACTTCTATGCATTGGTGAAAGCAAGTTGTTCTTCATCTCTAACTGGCCTCTGTCTAATTTCTTCTTACTAACATTTCTTCCGTTAGTTTGGACAGTCAGTTCAGTCTAGTTCTCCGATCTCCAAACACATAAGCTGCATCTTGCATTCATTGGTTCGTACATTTGCATTATATCAAGCATTTTATCCATTTCATATTATAAATGCATCAAAAAACATAAAAATATATTCATACATGTTCCACAATGGTACATAAACAGTGCATAAGACATCCATACATGGTAAGTAAACATAAGCCATAACACATTGCATCCCATCATATAGCTGCATATCATATCATATATCAAAATAATATCGGAGTACAAAATTGGCCTATTTGTCCTAAGTATGGCCCGCAAGCTAAATACATAATGTCAAACTACATATGTCTTTGTCATAAGGAGCACATGCCTCTGTCACTGGGTGCTTCCTTTGTCCTCCTCATCCCTGCCATGTCTCAAGGATGATGTCCCTCCTGCCCCGGGTCCTGGCTGTGGTGGTCTCCTAGGTCCACTCACCCCCATGCTGCTCACTGACCTCCGAGAGCGTGGCCTGCTCTCTATCCTTGATCGTGCCTAATATGACGCTGCTCTCTGCTTTGGTGGAACTGCACTCTCATATAGTGTCCTCCAATGGTGTATCTCCTCTCCGGTCTCTACCAATATCTATACCATCTCACGTACACTGGCATCTCTAATCGACCCAATGTACTCAGTCACTCTCTGCTCTGATTGTTGTGCCTGCGCTATTGTTGTATCTCGAGCCGCTATCAGTCTGGCTATCTCTGCTTTGAACTGATCCTGCTCTGTCCTCAAGATAGCATTTTGTCTCTCTAATGTCACAATGTGATCATGCTGACTCGCTATGGTGGCCCTACATATCTCCATCTCCTTTGTGCTAGCTGTCTCTGGCTCTATGGGTATATCCAGCAATGCCTCCTGATCAGCTAGATTTGGCTCATCCTCCTCGTCCTCATCTCTATCCTCATCATCCTCCTCATCCTTATCTCTGTCCTCATCATCCCCTCCGTCCTCGTCATCCTCGTCATCCTTATCATCTCCATCCTCCTCATCACCTCCGTCCTCATCATCCTCTTCATCATCTCCCTCCTCCTCTCCAGCGAGTGGGAAGTCCTCCTGTCTCCTAGGTACCGAAATATCAGGATCTGTCAATGGCATAGGCCGTCGTAGTGTAAACCATCGCTTATACTCCTCTATCATCCCAGCGTCCACCACATCTGATCTCCAATCCCACTATCTCTGCTGTAGCTGTGTGAAGTTAGCATATGCTATGTGTGGCTGAATCATCCTCCCCCACTGACTCGTCTCTCTATGAGATCGGGCAAAGTGTACAGTCCCTATCGGTACACCCTGCCTCTCTCCAAACTATCATCTGACTCTCTCTGGCAGGTACATCTCAATCACTCTCTAGCGTTTCACTAGTCACCCAATCAAGTATCTCTCCTGTCTGCAATACGGTAGCTCCTCACTATCATCTGACCATCCAGGGCAATCAAGATATGGCCTCCATGTGAACTCTCTCAATTTGTCTAGCTCATGTCGCCAATACAATATGTATCCGAATGGACCCTATCTCAGTGCTCCCCCATAGCAGTACACATATGGTCGATGTGGTACTAACTATCTCTCTACAATCGGTCAACATATGGCTATGTGCTCAAATGCCCATACCTGTAATAGTGTAACTCCACAACTCAAAGTCTGAACCCCCTGATATGCTATCTGATGCAACTGAAAATATAGCATGGCAAGCACACATGGTCCCCATACGTATACAGTCCCCTCTGTCGTCGTCTACTCTAGCACTCTTCCCCATCCAATAGGGAATCCATGTCCTTGTCTATCACCTGCTAATAGGCATGCTATCACCACGACTATCACTACATAATGTTGATCGTACTTTGACGCCATGGTCTCCCAGCAGATCTCCCTCTCTACGATATCAAGGTCCTCTATGTCACACTCAAATAATCTGCACAAAGCATCTCTCCCTGTCGCTGGGTCATATACTATCATCTCCCCATGAATCGGAATGCGGAGGATATGCCACACGTCCTCTAGAGTCACCATCGCCTCTCCTGTCGGCAGATGGAATGAGGAAGTCTTTGAATGCCATCGCTTTGCCAATGTAGTCAGCAGTCCTGTGTTTGCCCTAATCTCAGGCATGAATGTGATATAGTATAATCCAAGTCCTGCTAATGTATCTCTGTCCGTGCTCCTGAGTCTATGTCGCAACATGAAGCAGTCAGGTCTGTTCTCCCGTGTAATCAATGGATACTGTTGACTCTGCATCACAATTGGAGCACACTTTGTCAGTTTTAGGGTTTTCTCCTAAGGGCTGCATTTCCTTGTTTCATGCACAAATCAGGGTGTTTCTTATCTATTTTGACCTATTCTACCCTTATCCCTCTTTTCGGGATCGTCCGCCCGCTATTTTCAATCAAATTAGGGTCCCAAGTGCACAACTGTGCCTGTGCAACATCAAGCTACACCTGTGTACCCTACACAACCGCAGAACATCTTAACACAAGCATAGAATGCGCCCACACAAGCACAGATGTCAATTCATCCCTTCCCTGTGGGCCCCGCAATGTCCCGCCATCCAGTCAAATTCATGAAATTGACAATATGGGTTTTTGAGATACATACCGCTACTCCCGCATCGTCCAGTCATCTGTAGGTGTGTACATGTTCCCCGAGGTGATCTGCCATTGGAATGTTCGCCATCTCTATGCAAGGGTCCTTTTCCAGAGCAACAATTCCTCCACTTTGGCTAGTGCAAATGAGCTTTTTTCCTTCTCCTTGTCTCATTTATAGATCTTTTTCAGTGCCTAGATGGATGTGCACCCTCTCCATGTATGCTAGTCACGGTCTTTTGCACCTTCCACTGCTTGTCATTTGTGTATCCGATCTCCGATCTTCAATCCATTCGATCCTATCATTTTCTGTCATTCTTATCGACTAATTGGCCTCTTTTTTGGATATTTCCGGCCAATTCCTCGAGGGGGCATGCATATGTCATTGTCATTGTCTAGGGCATTTTCATTATTGCTCTTTGAAGCAACACTTAAAATCGCATTGTCTCAAAGAGGGGCAAAATGTAGACATCTAAAAATGGTCAACGCTTGCGGAGTCATACTTTAACATTTGCGCATTGCCTTATTTTAGGGTTTTTGCATTGCATTAACATTTCTTTTATGTTGCGCGCTTGGTCTTTATCATTTGCGAGCATCGAGTCTTTCTTCTACATTCCTTGTTTTTCTTGCTTTCGAATTAGGTCTTGTCGATAACAATCTTTAGTCATGATTTGTCATCGACCCTTGTCCTCTTGTCAATTTTGTGATCGATTTGTCATCGATCGTTGATCTTTTCAATCTTGTCATCTTGCGATCGATTCGTCATCGATCCTTGTCCTCTTGTCAATCTCATCAATTTTGCGATCGATTTGTCATCGATCGTTGTTCTTTTCAATCGTGTCAATTTGGATCAATTATTGTTCCTCGTCAATTGGTGCCTTTCAATTTGGTCTCTTTATCAATCTTGGTCAATTCGTCAACCAATCTCAATCGTTTATCAGCATTTGATCCTCTGTCAATTAAAATCATGATTGAATCAACATCAATTATCTTTTGTCTTGACCTAATTGTCATCATTGCATTTCTAATTCATTTTCTAGGGTTTTATGATTTATTCATTTAATCTTGTTTGTCATTTTCCCTCTAGGTTAAATAATTTATTTATTTATCCTAAGTCTTCTTGTCACAATTAAATATTTATTTAATTGGCTAATTAATTCCCTCTCTTTTTGTGAATTAATTAGTGAATGAAAAATTATTAATTAATCCACCTAATTTTCATCAATTTCTAATTTCCTAATTCCTAATTTCTATTTTCAAATTTTTGTCATAACATCCTTGCATAGCAATTTGTCATACACTTGTCATAATTTTTCTATTCTTGATTTGAATTTCCTTTCAAATCGCTTCATGCTAATCTTGTCTTTTCTCCAATTTATCTATAAATTGGAAGAATTTCTTCAATCAGGGATCTCGAATCAATCACACTTCTAATATCCTTATGCTGTCTTGTCAATCTTGCTTTCATATTATGCTTATGCATATGTCATTGTCATTGTCTAGGGCATTTTCATTATTGTTCTTTGAAACAACGCTTAAAATCGCATTGTCTCAAAGAGGGGCAAAATGTAGACATCTAAAAATGGTCAACGCTTGCAGAGTCATACTTTAACATTTGCGCATTGCCTTATTTTAGGGTTTTTGCGTTGCATTATCATTTCTTCTATGTTGCGCACTTGGTCTTTATCATTTGCGAGCATCGAGTCCTTTTTCTGCATTCCTCATTTTTATCGCTTTCGAATTAGGGTTTTGTCCTCTTGTTAGTCTTGTCATTTTGCGATCGATTCGTCATCAATCCTTATCCTTGTCAATCTCGTCATTTTGTGATCGATTCGTCATCGATCCTTGTCCTTGTCAATCTCATCATTTTGTGATCGATTCGTCATCGATCCTTGTCCTCTTCAATCATGTCAATTGGTGCTTATCAATTTGATCTCTTTGTTAATCTTGGTCAATTTGTCATTGATTTTTATCAATCAATCTCAATCATTTATCAACATTGGTCCTTTGTCAATCAAAGTCAGAATCATGATCAAATCGACCCTACATCAATTATCTTTTGTCTTGACCTAATTGTCGTCATTGCATTTCTAATTCATCTTCTAGGGTTTTATGATTTATTCATTTAATCTTGTTTGTCATTTTCCCTCTAGGTTAAATAATTTATTTATTTATCCTAACTCTTCTTGTCACAATTAAATATTTATTTAATTGGCTAATTAATTCCCTCTCTTTTTGTGAATTAATTAATGAATGAAAAATTATTAATTAATCCACCTAATTTTCATCAATTTCTAATTTCCTAATTCCCAATTTCTATTTTCAAATTTTTGTCATAATTTGTCATAAATTGTCATAACACCTTGCATAGCAATTTGTCATACACTTGTCATAATTTTTCTATTCTTGATTTGAATTTCCTTTCAAATCTCTTCATGCTAATCTTGTCTTTTCTCCAATTTATCTATAAATTGGATGAATTTCTTCAATCAGGGATCCCGAATCAATCACGCTTCTAGTATCCTTATGTTGTCTTATCAATCTTGCTTTCATATTATGCTTATGCACTTGTAGGTGAGATCCACAAACACACTAATTTGAAGGAGAAAGAAGGACAATGGATAATTCTGGAGGAGACATTCATGTTTGTAATGGTTTGCATTTGGTTTGAATGTCTTATTTTCAATATCTCTATTGAATGTTTTTAGGATTTCTTATCATTGCAATCTAGTTTTTGTGATTGATCTAGCTAAATTCCTATTTGCTTTGATGGTTTCCAAATTCCTATCTACACCAAAAAATTTCTTAGCTACACCCAAATCCTTCATAGCAGATGACCTGGCTAATTTCTGTTTAAGATCATTTATATGTTGCATGTTAGACCCAGCAACAAGCATATCATCAACATAAAGCAACAGGATAATATAACTACCATTATCAAATCTCTTAAAATATACACAATGATCATAATGACATCTATAATAACCGTGTTTAGCCATGAAACTATCAAATTTTAAATACCATTGTCGGGGTGCTTGCTTTACGCCATACAGACTTTTCTTCAACCTACACACCAAGTTCTCCTTACCTTTGACCTCATATCCCTGTGGTTGCAACAGGTAAATTTCCTCCTCCAAATCTCCATGGAGAAAAGTTGTTTTGACATCTAATTGTTAGAGATGTAAATCATCTGCAACCACAAGACTAAGTACAGTTCTAATTGAAGTCATTTTTACAACTCGAGAAAATATTTCATCATAATCTATACCCTTTTTCTATGCAAAACCTTTTACCACAAGTCTGGCCTTATATCTTTTCTGACCTCCTTCCTCCTCCTTCAGCCGATAAACCCATTTGTTAGGCAAGGCTCTTTTTTCTGCAGGTAAAGGGACTAAGTCCCAAGTCTTATTTTTCATCAAGGAGTCCATCTCCTCTTTCATGCCTAGCTCCCACTGTTGTTTGGCATCTACCTGCATTGCTTCTTCATATTCTTCTGGTTCACTAGAATTCGTTAATAAAATAGAATACAAAGAAGGAGAAAATCTTTCAGGGGGTCTACTTGTCCTCGTAGAACATCTAACACTTGCAAGAGTTTGTGGGACAATTTGTTGTTGTCGAGCATCAGGTACCTTTGGCATTTCATTTTCAGGAATCTCATCCAACACCACATATTCTTGTTTGGCCTGTTCATGCTTCTTTTCTTATATCTGTTCTTTATACATAACCTTCTCATTGAATATAACATCTCTACTTCTAATTATTTTCTTATTTTCAAAATCCCATAACCGATAGCCATATTCATCTATCCCATATCCAATGAAGGTACATTTCTGAGATTTAGCATCAAGCTTGGTTCTGTTTTCTTTATCAACATGGACAAAAGCTTCGCAACCAAAAGTTTTTAGAAAAGAATAATTTACCTTTTTACCAGTCCATGCCTCCTCTGGAATACCACCATCCAAAGGGGTTGAAGGTCCTCTATTTATCAAAAAGACAGCAGTATGTACAACATCTGCCCAAAAATGTAAGGGCAATCTAGCATGCAATCTCATGCTCCTTGCACGTTCCATGATAGTCCTATTCATTCTCTCTGACACACCATTTTCTTGTGGAGTTCCTGGAACTATCTTCTGCTTTCTAATCCCATTTAAGGAGCAGTAATCCTCAAATGCTTTGCTGCAATACTCACCTCCATTATCCGATCTGAGACACTTCAACTTTTTTTTTGTCTCGTTCTCAACCAAAGCTTTCCATTTCTTAAAAGTTTCAAAAACATCTGATTTTTGTTTTAGGAAATATACCCATGTTTTTCTGGCTGAGTCGTCAATAAAAATAACATAATAACAAGAGCCACCAAGAGATGATATCTGAGCCGGTCCCCATACATCTGAATGTACAAGCTCTAACTTCTCACTCTTCTTCTCTTTCCCAACCTTGAGAAATCTGACTCTTTTCTGTTTACCATAAACACAGTTTTCACAGAACTCTAAATCAATTTTCTTTAGTCCTGGCAATGGATTTTTGGAGTGAAGGGTTTTCATCCCTTTCTCACTCATGTGCCCAAGCCTATGGTGCCACATTATCGAATATGTTCTTGGAACATTTATTGTTGTTGTCCCTACAGTAACTTTATCTGTAGCAGCTAGGGTAGAGTAAGTGTTACCTGTACACAAATATAATGTGCCTACCTTTGCACCTTTAGCTATTACTAATGATCCTTTAGCGACCTTCCACATAATGTCTGAGAGGGTAACTATATAACCTTCACTACCTAGTTGCCCTGCAGAAATTAAATTTCTTCATAAATTAGGAACATGTCTTACCTCCTGCAGAAACCAGTCATTTCCATTCTGCAACTTGATCTTTATCTTTCCTTTTCCAACAATTTGACAGGGCTCATCATCACCCAAATATACCTGTCCAAAATCACCTTGAATATAATCTAGAAAATATTTTCTATGGGGTGTAGCATGAAATGAAGCCCCAGAATCTATTACCCAGGAATCATTAACATTATCCAAACATAAGATTAAAGCATCTTCTAAAGTATTACTCGCAATATTAGCTTCCTTACTGTCATTTTCATTTTTGTCTCCTTCTTTGTTTTTTCGAGACCAACAGTCTTTCTTTAGATGATCACGCTTTCCGCAGTACCAGCAATCTTTCTTTCCTCTAGATTGAGAGCGTCCTTTCTTTGACTTCCCTCGTGACTTCTCATTCCCAGGGCCTTTTTCTCTTTCCTTTGATCTTCCTCTGTTCTCCACATTCAAAACACTACCCGGTGATGTTGGAGTCTCACCTGTGCTTTTCCTTCACATTTCTTCGCTTAGGATAACACCAACAATATCATCAAATACCAAAGTATTTTTACCAGAGACAGAGTTACTTACAGCCATAACCAAGCTATTCCAGCTTTCTGGCAAAGAACATAAAATCAAGAGAGCCCTAACCTCTTCTGCAAAAGTAATTTTTACCAAAGACAATTGACTGGTAATTGTATTAAATTCATTTAAGTGCTCCGCTACAAATCCTCCCTCACTCATTTTCAAATTAAACAAACGCTTCATAAGAAATACCTTATTCGAAGCCGAGGGTTTCTCATACAACTTAGCCAATGTTGCAATCAAATCTACAGTCGTTTTTGCTTCTGTTATATTGAATGCTACAGACGATGCAAGGCACAATCGAATGGATCCCAGTGCCTTTCTATCTAAAATGTCCCACTCTTCATCTGACATTGTGGTCGCTTTCTTTGCCTTTCCTTCCAATGGCCGCCACAAATCCTTTTGATACAGGTAATCCTCCATCTGCATTTTCCATAACTGATAATTCTGGTCATTAAAATTTTCGACCTTGAATTTGGAATCCTCCATTGCTCCCACTCAAATCTGAAAGTCTTGCCAATTTATAGAAAACCTCGCTCTGATACCATTTGTTAGGGTTTCAAGCAGATCCGAAGCAAATATGAACTAACAATTATATGCAGATTTAAATACAAAAGATAAAGAAATAAAATAGGACACAGATAACACAAAGATTTAACGTGGTTCACCCAGAATGGGTTACGTCCACCATACACGGTTGTCCAATCTTTCTTATTATCCAGCAAAAACAGTACATCAACCTTAAAATGCCTTAAGCATCCCAGCCGCTTATAACATGCGTTTTTAGGGCAACAAACAAAGTCGGGCTTTTTAGGGTTTTATTACAATGTCGGTTTTCATCAACGAAAAACGGCAAAAAAAAAATTTCTCGAGGGCTCCTGCCCCCAAACCCCTGCCCGGGGCTCGGCCTGGCTCCGGACCCCGGCGAGGATACGTGCTGAGTGTACAGTACTTTGCTGATCAGTCGCCACATTTTAACATTCTCGACACTAGAAAGAAGCATATACATACATTTACAAATTTTACTTCTATTTTAACAAACCCAATTTTCTTGAGCTCACATGCATGCTAAAGTGAGGCCAAAATGTAGAGATGAAAAGTGTCTACTGAGAACTTTTCAATCCCATTTAGCACTTGCTCTTATCTCCTTTGTTTAATGAACATAATTATGACCTATTATGATCGACACAAATTATCCTCAATATTCTAGGACATATCACACCTAATCCCTTTAAAACTTGATCACACAAAAAAAATGTTTCACTCCTTATCATTCAACTGCCATGGACATTATTGCATTTGCAATATTGTCCCCTAGACAAGATGGTACATGGTCATATCTACAATGTTTAAAAGTTGATTTTTCTCATTTTTACTCCCACCTTTTTACTTCAATTTGCATCCTTATTCATTGTTCACATCCAAACAAGTATACAATCATATTCTACTTATTAAATAAAGAAATAAATAAATACATACATAACACCAATACAAGAAGCAACAAAACATAAGAATATGCATAAAGCATATTAGATATCCATTATTACAAGAATACACAAGGAAAAAGGCTTGTACTTTCTTAGCTACCCTACTATTTTTTTATGATTTTTTCTAAGGCAACCCTTCTCCATATCTTTGTAGGGTTTAATTGTTATTGAAATTTTTTTGTTGTTCAAGCTCTTCAAAGCAAACCTTCAAAGGCGACTTCAACACCATCCATCTAGATATCCCATTTTTATTCCTAGTGATTGATCATTGAGTCACAAATGTCACTCCAACGACTATACAAAACACAATTGCAACCGTACAGATACCACAATAATAAATCAGACACAACTATGTGTGATTTCATCCTCCTAATATAAAAGTTGAGAGCACATAGACACAAAGAATATTAAAAAAGTTTCAATTCACACTAACATAAAACATTTAAATAACAACGCAAATACATCAAATAACTTTTTCCATCCCTCTTTCTCATGTCCATTTTCTTCGAACTTATTCTCATCTCTTTAATTTAACATAAAAAGAATAAAATAATCCTTATTACTTTTGTCTCCGCATTGCCTTAAATGTAATTTCTTATTGACAATTTCTGTTTGTACAAGAAAGTATGTCTAATTTAAAATCTACTTGACTTTTAGAAAATTCTAGAAAATCTCAATGAATATTTGGAAAGATCTTATTTTGGTCACTGACTTTTGTTATACTCTAGAACATATTTACCTTTACAATCATGTTGGTCCAAAATGCTCATCTCTGGAGAATTCCAGTCAACACCAACTATTCTGTTCGTTCAACCATTTGAGCGGTGACTCGAACTCGCGATGTATTCGCAATAAAATATCAATTTGCCTTAAATGTCTATTCCATAGTCAAAGTCTTAACCGTCTCCTACCCATTACGTTAGGAACTTAGGACATCCCATTAGTACGCCAGGGGTTCGAATCCTTCTAACTTTCTATTCCATTTTCCACGTGTCGTGTCCTAACGATTTGATGACTTTTGGGCTCAAAACATTCATAGGGAAAACCATGAGAATCTTCCATTTACTTCTAAAAACTAGCAATTGCATCTTGGTGTGTAATGGGCCTGTCGAAAAGATGTAAATATTGAAATAAGAAAAGTTTTGGTTTATTTTTTTGCATATATGTGAATTGGATGTTAAATAAGTGTTGGTAGAGGGTTCAATATATGCAAAATGAACTCGAAACAATAAAAACAACTAGAGGATGGAGCATTTTGGAAATTCTTCAATATTATAATTAAATTGTAAGGATAGCACTAAAACATGTAAATCGAAGAGACGAATGGCAATAATGTTCGACAAACTGCCATATTGCAAATCATAAGTGTTAAAAAATTTCACAAATAAAATAATTTACCATATGAAAATCAATCGTTTATCTCCACTATCAAATCATTCACATGAAAAAATGATCAACGTTCACTAGATTGTTAGATTGGAGACAATTCTATAGAAGGCGATTATTTCAAACACTTCATATGCTATGACAAAATATGAGAATAAAAAAATATTTTCTAATACTAGATAATACATGGTTGGTATGTTTTGAAAGATAATTACTTTGAAATGAACTGCATAAAGAGAATAATAGTTAACTGAATATATGTATTGTTTTCAACATCTTGAATGAGGAATGTATATGTGAAATTTATATATTAAAGAGAAATTATTTAAGAATTGTAGCATTCGAGTGAAGGTCATAGAGACATTACTCATATAATATTGTAGAAATTAATCTTCATTTAAAAAAAATTGGAGGTCTAGAAGATAGTGACTCGTAAATGAATCACACAAAGATGATAAGATCAAAATGTTTATTTTTTGGACATAGGTGAAATTTATAAACTATAGAGATTTGCAAATAAAAAATAATAAAGTAATAGAATGCATCTAAGGAAATTAAATTTTCCATCAATTGAGCCTATTAAATTTTATTAGATGCATAGTTGATTATCTTTCTATTATTTATTTGATAATTAAGATAAATAGTTTAAATGTTAATAAGTATGTGTTGATGGCGAGATAAATGGTTAGGTGCTTCTAAGAAGAGGTAAAGTAGTAGAATGCATCTAAGGAAATAAAAAATTCCATCAATTGAGCCTGTTAAATTTTATTAGATGCATAGTTGATTATCTTTCTATTATTTATTTGATAATTAAGATAAATAGTTTAAATGTTAATAAGCATATGTTGACGCCGAGAAAAATGGTTAGGTGCTTCTAAGAAGAGGTGAACAAGATTATAAAGGTTCAAGATACAAAGTTCAAGATCATGGAGCAAGTTCAAAAAAATATCTAACAAAATTAAGGTTGCAGTGTGAAAAGATTCAAAATTTCAAGATAAATAATAGAATTTAATAGTAGATCACATGAAAAACTTTTTTGAAAAGCATCTCTTTGATCACATATAAAGATAGATACTTTTAACCTTTTTATCACTTTCATTATATATTTGTGTATCTCAATTGCATTATCTAAAATAATTATATGATGCTTATTATTCTCTAACAATTAAAAGATAAATAGTTTAAATGTTAATAATGTATATGTTGATGATGAGATAAATGATTAAGTACTTCTAACAACTATCATTTGTGTATATTAGAGGTGAACAAGTTTATAAAAGTTTGAGATGCAAAGTTCAAGATCATGGAGCAAGTTCAAAATAATATCTAATAAAATATGGTTGTAGGTGTGATAATCATAAAACTATTATGAGACTAAACCAAAACAAAATGTAGAATTATCAATCTAACAAAGCTTCAAAATTTCAAGATAATTAATCAAATTTAATATTAGATTCCATGACAAGTTGAAATAACATCTTTTTTACCACATATAAAACTAAATACTTCTAACCACTTTATCAATTTCATTATATAAATTTATGTATTTCAATTATATTACCTAAAATAATTATATGATGCTTATTATTATTTTACATTATGAGATTGAAATGATAAATAGTTTAAATGTTAATAATCTATATGTTCATGGTGGAATAAATGATTAGGTGCTTCTAACAACTATCATTCTTAGATGTTAGAGGTGAACATATAAAATTTTGAGATACAAATTCAAGATCATGGAGCAAGTTCAAATAATATCTAATAAAATTAAGGTTGCAGGTGTAAAAATCATAATTGCAACTATGAGACCAAACTAGAATAAAATGTAGGAATATGAATCTAACAAAGCTACACAATTTCGATATAAATAATAGAATTTAATATTAGATCAAATAACAAGTTAAGAAAAACATCTTTTTAATCACATTTAAAATTAAATACCTTTAACGTCTTATCAATTTTATTATATATTTATGTATCTCAATTATATTATAAAAAATATTATATGTTTGATGTATATATCTGTAGGAGTCTCCTTGGGGACTGATTTTGCCAAATATGCAATTGGCCTTCGGCCTTGCATATTTAATGTTGCCTGATAATTATCTAAGATGTGTGATTTCTTAATTGCGTGCAAAATAATTATAATAAATATATCTATTAAGGGGGCCGACATTTGGGAAAGTTCGTCACCCTTAGTGGAAGGATACTTTGCTTTGTATGGATTCAATCTAAGGGAGTCAACTCTTCATGGAGAGTATAAAGGGAGATCAATTGTTTTCTCCTTGGCAATCGAATCACACACCAAGAAGACCGAATAAGATACACAACAGATTGGACTTCTAAGGCAGATCGTATATATCTTCATCAGCAATCTGTATATCCTCTTCAGCAGTCTGTTGATTATCTTGTGATCATCAAACAACACATTCAGATCAGACTGTGTGTTATCAAGTGTTTCCTTCTATCTTCAAGGAGTGAAGTGAATCTATTGTAAAGACAACTTGTTTTCTGATAAATATAATAAGAGACATTTTGTTGTTGGGTTTTTTACCTTCAAGTTGGAAGGTTTTCCCAGGTTATATGTTGTGCAAATTTGTGTAAATTGTCTTATATTTGCATTGTTCTAAATCTGATCACAAAAATAACAATATGTTTCTTATTATATAATAAATTTATCTAAATGTCTATAGAAAATACAATTAACATTTGAAGAGAAATTATTCAATAATTAAATAGAAAAAATAATAAATTATAATTACATTATTTATATGTAAAAAATTATTTAAAATATAAAAAATCAATGCATAAATATAAATATTTTATCATTATTACTTTTTTATTAATGGGCCATTGAAAAATGTAAACATATGCAACTACCAAGACTTTGAATGATGGGCTTGTTAATAATTAATTAAAAAAAGGTTATCGCTCACTCGGTCCAATAAATGGTAGGCTTGTTAATAATGAATAAAAAATAGGTTATCATTCACTTGGTCCAAATCAATGCAAACAATCAACCAACCATTTTGATTATGCAAATAGAAACTTTGACTAAAGTTCCTTTCATAACGAGATTGTTCATTTTGTCAAGAAGTTTGAGGACCAAGTATGGCCTTCACAGTAATGTGGTGGGGAGACATATACATAATGTGTCAAATAGAGACTATAGTTGTAGTTACTTTGCACAGTCTTTAACTGTTTTGGAATGAGACATTCATCTTTCAAATGTGATTTTTTTTGCACATGGGAACAATAAATGCAAATAGAATAGTCTACATTCTCTACAAAAGTTGTCAGAGCAACCAATGCAGATCAGTTTTTTGCTGGCAGATGGTGTATCTACGTACAAAACCACATGGGGGTAGAGATGACAATAGAATATTCATTCATTTCAGAGTTCTTCAACCTTTGTACATGTTTTGAGGATGAATAAAAATTAGTAGATCAAATAGTCTCAATCGTCTTGCATTCATTTTGGTGAATTATGATTGATTTGAATAATCAAGTTGTCCATTTCAAATAAGAGATGCCTTCGGTGTAATTAGTTCTACATTAGTTGAAGGTTTGGCCTTAAAAAATATTCAATTTGGATCCTCCATCATACCTTGGGATTCACCATAATTTCTATATGTAATAAAAAGCATGAAGAGTTGGTCCTTTTTTGTAGTGTCATGTTTACTTTTGATCATTTTTTCTTTCTTCTTTGTTGTTGGTATTGTATTGTCATTGTTGTCAACCAGTAAGTATGTCAACTGGTATGTGATATATTGTTACCGACATTGGAGATTGTTGGCATATTGATGTCAATCGGTATGGGTTGTCAACGGGGTAAGTCTACCAACCTGTAAGCAAGCAAACCCAGTAAGTGCAGTCTGATATAACGTGACCTAACTGACAGAATAGTGAAGTGCATGATATGAAGGTTAACCAGATAGTGTATACTAGTAGCATGTTCAATCGGTGACCAACGTTGAACCGACACAATCAAGTGAGTTGGATGCTGACATAGATGTCACGTGGACTCCAGGTGGAAAACATGCATTGGGTAGGTGAATAGTGTGTCGGTGAGGTAGTTGCCGACTAAGTTCGTATTAAAGTCGACTGTGAAAATCATGAATTAGTTGTAGAGGATTGCGGCTCAAAGCAGATTGAAGGGCAGAGATTTGATTCTTTGACATCTTGATCAAAGTTGGATATTTGATCGTCTAGATGATCTAGAGAAGGAAACTGCTAAAATCAATACTAATGAACAAAGTCGAGTTTGCTAAATATAGTAAACGTTCATAGGTAGAATAAAAAAGAGGACATAGCTTTTTACTATACTATTGCAGGTTGTCGATTCAGGAAAGATGAGATCTGATTTGATTTGGATCGAGGTCAGTGAAGAAAATCCTAAGCGCGTGAAGTTTGAGTTTTCAGTTTGGCAGAAAAGCATATATATAAATATGCAGATAAAAAACTGAAGTGTGTGAAGGAGAGAGTATGCTTGATGAGAGATTTATGATACAGTGAATCTTTGCAAGGCAAGAGTTGATCAGTTTGAGTGTGATAGAAAATATTGAAGCGATTGAGTGTTGGAGAAGTATCAATAAGGAAGATTTAACCGACAAGGGTTAAGGTAACCAGTAAACTGTTACATAGTATAACAGTCTGTTAAACCGACAGTATTTGAACCAGTAAGAGATCAACAACGAGTGAAGCAGAGCATAGTGAGTTTCAGAGAAGATCTAGAAAGACTGAAACTGAGTTGATAGAGGGTTCAGAAAGTAAGAATAGAAGACCGGTAGAATAGAGAAGCAGTGAAATAGAAAAGAAGTTTAACCGACAGAGTGAATAGTTTCCAGGTGTTACAAAACTCATTTGTAACTAGGTGTTTATCATTGCATTGATTTTATATCTCATTGTATTTCACTGAGTAGGTGCTCGGTGCAAGGGTTGGTGCTCCTTGAGTTGGTTCTCAAAATAAAATAAGGGTTGGCGCTCATCTGGGTAGGTTCCCACAAATTGCTAGGGGTTGGTGCTCCTTGGGTTGGTGCCCTAAACATTGTACAATTGTTATTTCACTGTGAGGTTGGATTGGAGCAGTAGATCTCCAACAGCTTTTCTCACTGAGGTTTTTCCCACATTGGGTTTTCCTCGTATATATGGTGTTATGTGATGTTCTCTTGTGTGTGATTACTTGTTAGTGCTTCCATTATCCTACTGGTTGCACACTTTGTTTGAAATTGTTTATATCATTGATTCACCCCCCCCTCTCAGTTATATCTTGTGTTCTACAATTGGTATTAGAGCGTTAGGTTCCCTATTTGTCAAAGCTTTCTCTATCTTGGGTAGATTCTAACACAATGGCAAGGAATGAGTCCTCCTCCTCCAAAGCTCCTATGTTTGATGGTACCAACTATGCCTTTTGGAGCAGAAGAATGGAAACCTATCTATCCTCCCTAGGTTTTGATGTTTGGATGTCTGTGCATAATGGGTATACTGTCCCTAATAATCCTCCTACACATCCAAATGCTAAGGAGTATGAAAACAATACCAAGGCAAAGTGTGCTATTCTCAATGGTCTATTTGATAATGAGTTTGGTAAGGTCATGCACTGCTCATCCACCAATGAAACTTGGGATAAGTTGAAAAGATTGTTTCAAGGAGATGTCAAGGTCAAGGAGGCTAAACTGCAAACATTAAGAGGTCATCTTGAAGGCTTGAGGATGAAATATGAAGAGAAGATTGTTGATTATCTTCACAGAATTGATGAAACGGTGAACACTATTAGAGGACTTGGAGAGGATATAGCTGATGAAGTGATTGTCAAAAAGGTACTTAGATCACTTGCATCTAATTATGACACAAAGGTCTCTGCAATAGAAGAGGCCAAGGATCTGAAAAAATATTTTCAATGGATAAGTTATTTGGATCCCTACCACTTATGAGATGAGAACAACCGGTGAAGGAACTTCAAAGAAAGAGGCTGCTTTCAACTCCATCAAAAAGGGTAAGGAATAAATTACTCATGGAGAATCTAGTGAAGACTCAGACACAGTGGTAGAAAACTTTGTAAGGAAGCTTAAAAAGGATCCGGTAAGTACAAAGGTAAATTACCTCTCAAATGTTTTAACTATGGTAAAATAGGACACTTTGCCTCAAAATGTCCCTATAGTGAGAATGTTGGAGAAGAGAAACAAAGAACCAGTAGATCTTTGGATAAGGATAAAAAGAAGAATGCTTATCGAAAAGATAGAAGAAGCTACCAAAAGTAGAACAACCTATATACTATTGAAGATGATGCCACAGATGAAGAAAGTGCCTTAGAAAATGACTGTTGTGAGGATGAAAGAGAAACCAATCTCTTTATGGCACTAGATGAACTGGTTGTTGATGATAATGAAGATGAAGACATTGAAGCTGAAGTGGACCTTGAAGGTGAACTCATAAGTTCTCTTGAGGAGTTGAGTAAAACAAGAAGAGATCTCGAGAAGGTTAAGTGTGTTGCTACTGAAGAACAAGACCATCCTCCAATTTGATAAAGAGGATATGTGAAGTTACATCCTCCAATTCGATAAAGAAGGAGAAGGAACATCAAAGTATGGAAGAAAAAATTGTAAGGCTCAGAAAGGAGCTTGAAAAGAGTAAAGATGAATTGAAGATGAGAAGCAAGTATGAGGGCAACATTGAAGCCTTGGACATAATGTTGAGTAATCAGAAGCACTCAAAAGGTGCCAGAGGTTTAGGTTTTGAAGAAGGACATAGTTAAAATAGAAAAGACACATCCAATAAGTAGATATGGTTTACTTCTTCAAGTGAGAGTAAAGAAAAATAGACCTTTACTATCAACAAAGCTACTAAGAAGAAGACCTATGTTGAAGCTACAAGAAATCTGCTTGTGAACCGGAATACTTAGAACCGAAAGGCTCACTCTTTGTATCGGAATGAAAACCATAAAGGCAAGTTCAAGATTGATGAAGAGGGGTTCACTAAAGTCAATAGCATGAGAGGAGAACATCCGATGAGATAAAGGTTTGTCGGTCCAATGCATCAAGATTGGTATGTACCCAAATTCCATGGTTACTGTTATCAGTGTAATAAGTTTGGTCATAGAATTGTTGATTGTAGTTTGTTGCATAAGCCCCCTACTAATTTTGAAAGTAGAAATTTGTTTGCTTCACTTTGGGAGATGAATATCACTTTCTATCAATTTAATGGTTTTGGTCATAAGAGTTATGAATGTGGGAGACGTCAGCCAGTATCCTACAATAGTTTTTCACATTCATCATTCAATGTCAACGTTAAATTATATCATTGTCAAAATGTTGGTCACATTGCAAAGAATTGCAAACTGGGGACTTCTAAGAAAAAGAAGTCAGTATCCGAGTAGAAACTATAAACAAAACCAGAGTAGAAAATTGCAACTAACAAGAAGAAGGAAACCAACCCGGTTTGGGTTGAGAAGGATAAGAATAAAGCAGAATCAAGTCTGATTGTGTAGACTACCCTGCATACAGAAAGAAGAAATTTATGGGTTGTGGACAGTGGATGTTCCAATCACATGACCAGAGACAAAAATAAATTCATCAAGTTTGATGATTGGAATGGAGGTTCAATGAGGTTTAGAGACAACTCTTCCATCAAGATAAAAGGAAAAGGAACCTTGAACATAGATGGAAAATTAAAGGCACATGATGTATAGTATGTGAAAGGACTAAAGCATAATTTGCTAAGTGTGAGTCAAATGTGTGATAAAGGATACACATTCACATTTAACACTACTGGTTTTTTAGATAAGGAAGGATAGTACTAGACAAATTGTTGCAAAAGGTAAAGGAATAGATGGAAATGTGTACAATCTGAAGGAATGATTTGAGTCCTAATGCATGATGGGACAAGTAGATGAGATTTGGTCATGGCATAGAAGATTAGACCATATAAACTTTGATAATCTGGTTAAGGTGACCAAGAAAGATTATGTGCGACATATACCATCAATTATCAAACTGGCAAGTACTTTTTGTGATGAATGTCTAAGAGGCAAGAAGACTAAGATAACCTTCAAGATCAAAGAACATAATACCTCAAGGCCCTTAGAACTTGTGCATACAGATCTGTGTGGTCCAACTAGAACAAGAGCTTTAGCCGGTGAGAGATACTTCATGATGTTCATTGATGATTTCTCAAGAATGACATGGGTCACTTTCCTACATGACAAATCACAAGCATGTGAGAGGTTCAAGATATTTCGGAAGATGGTTGAGAAGGAAAGTGGATGCAAGCTGAAGTGTCTAAGATCAGACCGGGGTGGTGAGTTTACATCAAATGAGTTTGTAGACTACTATGAGAGGCATGTAATTAGAAGACAGTATTCAACCCCAATAACACCACAACAAAATGGTGTTGTAGAAAGGAAAAACCGGACTATCAAGGAGATGGAAAAAACTATGTTGAATGAGGCAAACATACTGGATATGTACTGCAAGGAAGTAGTACATACTGATGTATATACATTAAACTAGGTTCGACTGAGAACAAATAGCAGAATGACACCTTATGAATTATGGTATGACCGGAAGCCATCGGTTAAATATTTCAAAGTGTTTGGAAGTAAATGCTTCAACAAGAAAGATGAAGATAGTTTAGGTGGTTTTGATTCTAGGAGTGATGAAGGCATCTTCTTGGGTTACTCTACTCACAACAAAGCCTACAAATGATACAATAAAAGACTAAGAAGAGTCATTGAAAGTGTGCATGTAACAGTTGATGAAGATTTGCATAAAGGAAAACAAGCACATGTAAATCGGTATTATGATTCATGTGATGAAGATGAAGTTCAGTCAGAAATGAACCGGGAGAAGAATCGAACAAGACCCCTAATAGATATGTGTAGAAAAATCACCCGAAAGAAAACATTATAGGAAATAAAAGTGACGGTGTACAAACAAGAAGAAGACTTGCCCAGAATAATGAACAAGCAAATTTATGCCTCATGACTGAAATGGAACCCAAAACATTCAATGAGACCAACAAAAGTGAGAAATGGATGCACGCAATGGAAGAAGAGCTGCAACAAATTGAAAATAACAAGACATGGAAATTAGTTCCTAGACCAGTAGATAAGAATGTCATAGGTACTAAATGGGTCTACCAGAACAAGATGAATGAAGAAGGTAAGATTGTTAGGCATAAAGCAAGGTTAGTGTGCAAAGGGTTTTCTCAAGTAGAAGGAATTGATTTTGAAGAAACATTTACACCGGTTGCAAGACTTGAGGCTATTAGAATTTTCTTAGCATTCTCTACCTTCAAAGGATACAAGGTATATCAAATGGACATCAACTCTTCTTTCTTCAATGGTAATTTGGAAGAAGTCTACATAGAACAACCAAAAGGTTTTCTGTTGCATCATGATGAAACTTTTATATGTCGGTTGAAGAAAGCTTTGTATGGTTTAAAGCAGGCTCCAAGAGCATGGTATTCAAGGTTGGATAAGTATCTTAAGGAGCAAGGTTTCAAAAAGGGAAGTGCACATAGTAATCTATACATAAAACAAGGTGGAAATCACTTGGTTATTGTTGTTGTATATGTGGATGATATAATTTTTGGAGGCAACAAGAATATCTTGTGTAAAGAGTTTGTTGATGAGATGCAATCAAAGTTTGAGATGTCAATGCTTGGAGAGATGTTGTATTTTCTTGGTTTGCAAATTTCACAACAAGATAAAGAAATATTTATCTCTCAAACCAAGTATGTTAGAAATATGTTGAAGAAGTTTTACATGGAAGACAACAAACCGGTAAGTACCCCCATGGTGACCGGATATAAGTTGAGCAAGGTTGATGAGTCACCAGAAGTGGATCAGACCCTGTATAGATCCATGATTGGTAGTATGTTATACCTTACTACCTCAAGACTAGATATAATGCAGACAATATGTATGGTGGCAAGATTTCAAGCTGCACCCAAACAATCACATGAGAATGCAGATAGAAGAATATTCAGGTACCTACAAAGAACACTTAATTATGGCTTATGGTATCCAAAGCAAGGAGATTTCACTTTACAGGCCTACACTGATGTTGATTGGGTGGGCTATATTGATGACCACAAAATCACAAGTAGTGGTTCATTGTTTTTAGGTGACCGGTTAGTTTCATGGCACAATAAGAAGCAAGATTCTATCTCCTTATCTATTAACAAGGCAGAATATATTGTTGTTGCTACATGTTGTTCTCAAGTGTTGTGGATGAAGTAGACTCTTAAGGGCATTCATATAGAAATATGTGACCCTATTTCAATCCAATTTGATAACTCAAGTGCAATCAACATTTCAAAGAATCTGGTTATGCATTCAAGGATAAAGCACATTGCTATCAAACACCACTTTCTCAGAGAGAAGGTTGTAGAGCATGAAGTGAAGGTAGAATATGTTCCTACAGGTGAACAAGTTGTTGATATATTCACAAAACCTCTACCGGTAAACACATTTGAATATCTAAGACATAGGTTAGGAATTTTCTCACTAGCTTCATGCACTTAAATGTGTATGGAGATTTGTGGTTCAGGGGGAGTCCATAGCCATACATTTTTTACTCTTGAACCATATGTTGTACTCAGGGGGAGAGTACACATCCCCAGCTTGTTTGTGATTTTTCTTAGTTGTGTCAGTTGACTCTTCAATTCACAAGACTGGTAGAATTTTTAGTATCAAAAAGGAAATCAAGTTTGGGACTTTGGCATGTTGTCTATTCAATTTGTCTATCTACCAAAGTCACAATTAGCTTGACCAGGAGAGTAACTTCACTGGGGAGAATGTGCTCCTCAGTCCATGTTTGTGGTTGTTTTTCAGTGTCTATTCAATTTATACTTAATAAAAATCATAAATTGGATTGCAAGGTGAAAGGGGAAAGTAGTCTGGCCTACTGGGAGATACATTATAGTAGTTCATGAATAACTATTGGCATTTTGGAACTAAGTTGTCATTGATGTCAACTGGCATGATGGAGATCCACATAACGTGAGCATAAATAATGAAGGTCTACCAATAAAAAAACTGGTCTGAAGGATAAAGAAATCGATCTGAAGGATGGTTGCTTGCTTATGATGAAGAGGTAGAATGTTAAAGTTGTCTCACACCACCAGAGGTGAAGATGTGCAACCAGTACAAGATGCTCTACCGATTAACAGAAGAAGAAAACTCTATCGGCAAAAGGATACCTGTATGTGTTTGTCAGACTGACTATGTGCTGGTGGGCCATGTCTTGATCATTGTGATGCCATTTGAAGCATAGGTGGAAAACGTGTTGTGGTTGGTGAAGCCTCATCGATAGGGTTGATGAAACAGATAATCACCATTAATGGAGGAGCCAAAAATAACAGGATTGCATCTGACTGATTGCAGCTCAAGGAAGAAGGAATGACAAAGGAAGATTAGAGAGTAGTTGGCGCCTGAATCTATGCAAGAGAAATTTGATTCAGGAAGTCCTCGAAAAGAAAACTTATGAAGCGCCTTATGTGTCAATTTCATGATAGAAGATCTAATTTGAGATTGCCATTTCTAGTAAATGTGCATTGGATAATGGAAACCATGTGTAGGTTCATCCTTCTAGGACAAGTGGTTGATCCAAGATAGGTGGGATTGGATCTCATGAAGATTGTGGTGGAAATAGGAAACCCTTACCACTCAGTTTTTTTTTTATTGCATTCTGGTGGGAATTCACCATATAAGAAATGAGAGGTCCAAATGGAAAAAGTTGTTGATGTTGTTCTGAGTAGAGAGGAGAAGTGAGAGGGAGCAAGGAGAAAACTTGGGAAGGAGTTCTGAGAAAGTGGAAGTGTGAGTTTCAGTGGAGGAGAAAAGACTGTCAACTGGCAAAGTGTTATTTGATCAAAGAGTTGCAAAATTCATTTGTAATGAGAAGCCTTAATTGTATTCAACTAGTATTTTAATATACATCACCAAGTTGAAGCTTGGTGCATGGGTTGGTGCTCCTTGGGTTGGTGCCCAAAATCTTTGTAAGTTTGTGTTTTGCTTGTGAGGCTGGATTGGAGCAGTAGTCTCCAGCAACTTTTCTCATCGAGGTTTTTCCCATATTGGGTTTTCCTCATAAATCTGGTGTTGTGAGTTACTTGTGTGTGAATGGTCTCTTTGGATTTCTTTCCTGTATTACCAGTGTGACTGTTTAAGTAGTTAAGTAAATAAGTGATATTCTCAAGTTAGATCATAAGAAGAAAAACTTAGGAACCACTGATTCACCCCCTTCTCAGTGGTATTTTGTGTTCAACAATTGGTATCAGAGCGTAGGTTCTCGATTATCTTTAAACCTTCAATAGATTCTAGACTTTGAGCATAATGGCAAGAACTGAGTCTGCTTCCTCAAAAGCCCCCATGTTTGATGGATCAAACTATGCCTTCTAGAGCAGAAGAATGGAGACCTATATTTCATCTCTTGGTTTTGATGTGTGGATGTCGGTAAAGAATGGGTATGTCGTTCCTAATACTCCTCCCTCTAATTCAGATGCCAAAAAGGAGTATGAGAATAATGCAAAGGCAAAACATTCTATCTTAAGTGGACAGTCCGATAATGAATTTGTCAAAGTCATGCACTATATTTCAGCAAAGGAGACATGGGACAAATTGCAGAGGTTGTTTGAGGGAGATGCAAAAGTCAAAGAAGCCAAGCTACAAACACTAAGGGGTCAACTTGAAAGCATCAAAATGAAAGATGATGAAAAGATTGTAGACTATCTTCACGGATTTGATGAAACTGTGAATACCATTAGAGGACTTGGAGAAGAGATTGCAGATGAGATTCTTGTCAAAAAGATACTTAGATCTCTCACTCGCAAATATGATACTAAGGTGTCAGCCATTGAAGAAGCCAAGGATCTAAAGACTTTTACAATGGATGAGCTATTTGGCTCCCTGACAGCCTATGAAATGAGAACAACCGGTGATACTTCCTCAAGGAAAGAAGCAACATTCAACATCACCAAAAGGGGACAAGAAGTCGTTACTCACAAAGAAACCAGTGAAGATTATAATGTAGAAGTAGCAAACTTTGTTAGGAAACTCAAAAGAGGATCCAGCCGATACAAAGGAAAGGTACCACTTAAGTGCTTCAACTGTGGAAAGGTAGGACACTTTGCTGCAAATTGTCCCCACAAAGAAACTAGTGGAGATGAGTCAAGAGAGTTCAGAAGATCTGTCGGCAAAGATAGTGAAAGAAATGACTACCAATAGGGAAGAAGGGGCTATCGAAACCAGAATAGCTTATATACCTTTGAGGAGGACACAAAAGATGATGAAAATGCATCAGAAGATGATGACCATGAGAACAACAGAAAAGTCAATCTCTTCATGGCACTTGATAGACCAACTGATGAAGATGAGGAAGAAGTGGATGTTGAGGCTGAAGTGGATTTGGAGAGTGAACTTATAAGTGCTCTTGAAGTGTTGATTAAAACAAGAAGAGAACTCAAGAGGGCTAAGCTTGTTGCAGTAGATGAACAAGATCTTTTGAAACAATCTATAGAAGAGTTCGGTCAAGTCATATCTGACTTGAAGCTGCAGCTGGAAGAAACCAAGAAGATTAGTGAAGCAACAACCTTTGATCTGACAAAGAAAGAAAAGGAGCATCAAGAGTTGGAAGCTGAAATAATAAGGCTCAGAAAGGATCTTGAAGAAAGCAAGGAAGAAATAAAAACAGGGAGCAAGTATGAAGGCAATACTGAGGCCTTAGCTAAGATGTTGAGCAAACAAAAGCAATCCAAAGACACCGGTGGCTTAGGTTTTGAAGAAGGTCAAAGTTCATCCCACAAAGATAAATCCGACAAAGAAATAATGTTCACCTCTTCAATTGAAGGTGAAGGAAAGAAGACATTCATTGTAGGCAAGGATATCGGTAAAAAGGCATATGCAGATGTTGTTGGAAATCGTTACTCAAATTGGTACGTAGAAATGAACCAGAGGCCACACTTCTTGCACCAAAATGCCAGAATTGATCATGAAGGATTCACTAGATTTAACAACATGAAGGGAAGACCCTCCATGAGGCAGCTCCATGTAGGACCAAGACAACTTAATCAGTATGTTTCAAACTTTTATGGTTACTATTGTCGGTGCAATAAATTCGGACACAGAATAGCTGACTGTAGATTAAACAATAAACCTTCTATGAATTATGAAAGTATAAACCCATTTAATACACTCTGGGATATGAATGTTGTTTGTTATCAGTGCAATGGATAGGGTCCTAAGAGTTTTGATTGTAGGAAGAATAAACCTGCACCCTACAATAATTTTAAAGACATTCCCTTTACTGAAAATGTAAAATGCTATAACTATCAAGAATTTGGACATAGCGAAATTTTGCAAAAACAAGAAGATCAAGTAAATGAAGGAAAATCCAGATCAAGGGTTGGTAACTGAACCAAAGCTCAATATAGCAGCAAACAAGAAGAAGGAAATCAAACCAGTTTGGGTTGAGAAAGAAAAGGAACAAGCCGAATTAAGTCTCTTAGTACAGACAACCTTGCATGATAAGAGGAAAAATCTATGGGTGGTAGATAGTGGTTGTTCAAACTATATGACTGGTGACAAAAATAAATTCATCAAACTTGAAGACTGGAATGGTGGATTAGGAAGGTTTGGAGACAACTCCTCAATCAAAATAAAGGGAAAAGGAACTCTAAGTATTGATGGAAAACTGAAGGCACGTGATGTATATTATGTGGAAGGCCTCAAGCATAATCTGTTGAGTGTGAGTTAGATGTGTAACAAAGGTTACAAATTCACCTTTGACTCAACTAGTTGCCAGATAAAGAAAGATAGTACTAGTAAAGTTGTGGCAAAAGGAAAGAGAATTGATGAAAATGTTTATAATCTGAAGGAATGCTATGAGTCCCAATGTATGTTAGGACAAGTAGATGAAAGTTGGTTGTGGCATAGAAAATTAGGTCATATAAATTTTGATAACTTAGTTGCAGTGAGAAAAAAGGGGTGTGTGAGGAACATTCCACCCATCATCAAACCACTAAACACATTTTGTGATGAATGTGTAAAAGGTAAGCAAACAAAAGTGAGTTTCAGGACAAAGGAGCACAACACCTCAAGACCATTTGAAATTGTGCATACAGATCTGTGTAGTCCAACTCAAATAAGAGCACTTGCCAGTGAAAGATACTTTATGCTCTTCATTGATGACTACTCAAGGATGACATGGGTCACCTTTCTGCAAGATAAATCACAAGCATTTGAAAGATTTAAGATCTTTCAGAAAATGGTGGAAAAGGAAAGTGGGTACAAATTAAAATGTCTAAGATCAGACAGGGGTGGAGAGTTCACATCCAATGAATTTGAAGATTATTGTGAAAAAAATGGAATTAGAAGGCAACACTCTGCTCCTAGAACACCATAGCAAAATGGTGTGGTAGAAAGGAAGAACATGATAGTCAAGGAGATGGCCAGAACCATGTTAAATGAGGCCAGTCTATTGGATACATATTGGAAAGAAGCTATTCACACTGCTACATATACTTTGAATTGGGTTCAATTAATAACAAACAACAAAATGACACCTTATGAGTTATGGTATGATCAAAAGCCGTCTGTCAAATACTTCAAAGTATTTGGCAGCAAGTGCTTCATCAAGAAAGATATGGATGGGTTAGGAAGTTTTGACTCCAGGAGTGATGAAGGAATCTTTCTCGGTTACTCATCTAGCAACAAAGCCTACAAATGCTACAATAAAAGGCTAAGAAGGGTCATAGAGAGTGTACATGTAAAAGTTGATGAAGATATGCATAGAGGATGTCAACCATAGGTTAACCGGTATGATGAATCCGGTGATAAATATTGTGAAGTTCAGACAGATACTAAACCAGAGGTGGCATCCAAGAAGGTCCCTAACCGGTATGTATAGCTGAATCACCCAGAAGAGAAAATTTTGGGAAATAAGAGCGGTGGTGTGCAGACTAGAAGAACACTTACCTGGAATGATGAACAAGTAAACCTATGCCTCATGAATGAAGTTCAACTCAAAAATTTCAAAGAGGCTAGCAAGAGACAAGAATGAATGGATGCCATGGAAGAAGAACTACACTAGATTGAGTAGAACAAGACTTGGGAATTAGTCCCTAGACCGGAAGACAAGAACATCATTGGCACAAAGTGGGTCTACCGGATCAAGATGAATGAAGAAGGTAAGATTGTAAGGCATAAAGCTAGTCTAGTGTGCAAAGGATACTCTCAAGTAGAAGGGATTGACTTTGAAGAAAAATTTGCACCGGTGGCTAGATTAGAAGCCATTAGGATGTTTCTAGCTTACTCTACCTACAAGGGCTATAAAGTATACCAAATGGATGTAAAATCTTCTTTTCTAAATGGAAATTTAGAAGAAGAAGTATACATGGAGAAAATAAAAGGATTTCTACTACATGATGATGAGACATTTGTGTGTTGGTTAAAGAAGGCTCTGTATGGTTTAAAGAAAGCTCTTAGAGCATGGTACTCAAGATTAGATCAGTATTTGAAGGAGCAGGGATTCAAAAAGGGAAGTGCTGATAGCAATTTGTACATAAGGAAAGATGGGAATCACATGATTAGTGTGGTTGTGTATGTAGATGACATCATCTTTGGAGGCAACAAGGATACTCTTTGTAAAGAATTTGCTGATCAGATGCAGTCAAAATTTGAGATGTCAATGCTTGGTCAATTGACTTACTTCCTTGGCTTGTAGATATTATAGAAAGATAGAGGAATATTTATCTCACAAGTCAAGTATGCAAAGAAGATGTTGAAGAAATTCCAATTGGAAGATTGCAAACTGGTAAGTACCCCCATGGTGATTGGCAACAAATTGAGCAAGAATGATGAATCAGCGATGGTGGATCAGACTTTGTATAGATTCATGATAGGAAGTCTACTATATCTAACTGCTTCAAGACCGGATATAGTTCAAGCAGTATGCATGGTAGCCAGATTCCAAGCTGCACCAAAGCAGTCACAAATGAATGTTGTTAGCATAATTTTTAGGTACCTACAAGGAATGCTCAACTATGGTTTGTGGTATCCTAAACAGGGAGATTTTATCTTGATAGCATACACTGATGCTGATTGGGCAGGATGCATTGATCATAGAAAGAGAACAAGCGGTGGAGCATTCTTTCTAGGTGACCAGTTGGTCTCTTGGCATAGCAAGAAGTAGGACTCAGTCTCCCTATCTACTACTAAAGCTGAGTACATTGTTGCTCTCAATTGCTTTGGATGAAGCAGACTCTCAAAGATATGCAAGTGAACATCATTGAACCTATTCTCATTCGGTGTGACAATTCGAGTGCAATCAACATAGCAAAGAATCTGGTCATGCATTCCAAAACAAAAGCCCTACTATTCTAAAGAGAAAGCCAACTACCTAGATATAGAAGGAAGGGGGTGTCATTTGCACAGAGAAGACTGTTATATGAATAACATGCCCTACTCTTGATATCACATTGCTATACAATATCACTTTCTCTGAGAGAAGGTTGAAGGATAGGAGGTCAGGATGGATTACGTCCCCACTAGTGAACAAGTAGTAGACATTTTCACCAAACCGTTACCGGTAAGCACTTTTGAGTACCTCCGCCACAAGTTGGGAGTTGTGTCATCTGCCTGGGGAGGTTTTATGTGGCTTGGGGGGAGCTGGTAGTGGTCAAAGGAGGAGCTTGGTATAGATTAAAGGGGGAGTGTACAAGTACCCTTTGTCATTGTGTCAAAGGGGGAGACATGTACCGGTGTGAAGTGAATTGTGAGAAGTTGACATTAATGCCAAAGGGGGAGATTGTGTGCATTTTGGCACTAAGTTGTCATTGATGTCAACTGGCATGATAGAGATCCACATAAGGTGAGCATAAAGAATGAAGGTCTACCGATAAAGAAAATGGTTTGAAGGATAAAGAAACTGATCTAAAGGATGGTTGCTTGCTTATGATGAAGAGGCAGAATGTTAAAGTTGTCTCACACCACCAGAGGTGAAGATGTGCAACCGGTAAAGGATTCTCTATCGATTAACAGAAGAAGAAAAATCTATTGACAAAAGGATATACATGTATGTGTTTTCTAGACTGACTATGTGCTGGTGGGCCATGTCTTGATCATTGTGACGCCATGTCAAGCATAGGTGGAAAACGTGTTGTGGTTGGTGAAGCCTCATCGATAGGGTTGATGAAATAGATAATTGTCGTTAATGGAGGAGCCATAAATCATGAGATTGCATCTGACTGATTGCGGCTCAAGGAAGAAGGAATGACAGAGGAAGATCAGAGAGTAGTTGGCTCTTGAATCTATGCAAGGTAAATTTGATTCAAGAAGTCCTCGAAAAGAAAACTTATGAAGCGCCTTATGTGTCGACTGATTTCATGACAGAAGATCTAATTCGAGATTGCCATTTCCAGTAAATGTACATTGGATAATGGAAACCATGTGCAGGTGCATCCTTCTAGGATAGGTGGGATTGGATCTCATGAAGATTGTGTTGGAAATAGGAAACCCTTACCGCTCAGTTTTTTTTTAATTGCATTCTAGCGGGAATTCACCATATAAGAAATAAGAGCTCTAGACGGAAAAGGCTGTTGATGTTGTCAAGATTGAGCAGAGAGGAGAAGTGAGAGGGAGAAAGGAGAAAACTTGAGAAGGAGTTCTGAGAAAGTGGCAGTGTGAGTTTCAGTGGAGGAGAAAAGACTATCAACCGACAAAGTGTTATTTGATCAAAGAGTTGCATAATTCATTTGCAACGAGAAGCCTTAATTGTATTCAAATAGTATTTCAATATACATCACCAAGTTGAAGTTTGGTGTAGGGGTTGATGCTCCTTGGGTTGGTGCCCAAAATCTTTGTAAATCTGTGTTTTACTTGTGAGGCTGGATTGGAGCAATAGTCTCCAACAGCTTTTCTCACCGAGGTTTTTCCCATATTGGGTTTTCCTCGTAAATCTGGTGTTGTGAGTTACTTGTGTGCGAATGGCCTCTTTGGCTTTCTTTCCTATATTACCGGTGTGACAAATAGGTGATATTCTCAAGTTAGATCAGAAGAAGAAAAACTTAGGAACTAGTGATTCACCCCCCTCTTAGTGGTATTCTGTGTTCAACAATAACTTGCAAAGGGGGAGACCTCAAAAAGTTGTCCTGGCCCTTTGTCATTGTTGTCAAAGGGGGAGAAAGTTAGCAATGGTTAAAGTTAACAAGGGGAGAAAGTTAACAACTGGGAAAAGAACATTAGTTGGAGATAGTGCATATTGTAAGCCCGGGTTGTGGAGATTAACTGAATAATATGGGTGTTGCCATCAATGCCAAACGGGGAGATTGTTGGCATTGTATTGTCATTGATGTCCACTAGTAATTATGTCAACCGATATATGAGATATTGTTACTGCCATTGGAGATTGTTGGCATGTTGATGTCAACCGGTAAGTCTGCCAACCGCTAAGCAAGAAAACCTAGTAAGTGCAGTCCGATATAACATGACCTAACTGACAAAATAGTGAAGTGCATGATATGAAGGTTAACTGGTTAGTGTATACCGATAGCATGTTTAGTTGGTCACCAAAGTTGAACTGACACAATCAAGTGATCTAGATGCTGATAGAGATGTCATGTGGACTCCAGGTGGAAAACATGCATTGGGTAGGTGAATTATGCGTCAATGAAGTATTGTCGACTAAGTCCATATTAAAGTTGACTGTGAAAATAACGGATTAGTTGCAGAGGATTGTGGCTCAAAGAAAATCGAATGACAAAGATTTGATTCTTTGACATCTTGATCGAAGCTGGATATTTGATTGTCTAGTTGATTTGGAGAAGGAAACTGCTAAATCATTTATTGATCGACAAAATCAAGACTGATGAACAGAGTCAAGTTTGCTAAGTATAGTAAATGCTCATAGGTAGAATAAAAAATAGGATAAAATGTTTTACTATACTATTGCAGGTTGTCGATTTAGGAAAGATGAAATCCAATTTGATTTGGATCGAGGTCGGTGAAGAAAATCCTAAGTGCGTGAAGTTTGAGTTTTCATTTTGGTGGGAAAGCAGATATATAAATATGCAGATAAAAAATTGAAGTGTGTGAAGGAGAGAGTATGCTTGATTAGATATTTATGATACAGTGAATCTTTGCGAGGCAAGAGTTGATTAGTCTAAGTGTGACAGAAAATATTGAAGCGACTAAGTGTTGGAGAAGTACCAGTAAGGAAGATTTAACCGAAAAGGGTTAAGGCAACCGGTAAACTGTTACAGAATATAATAGTATGGTAAACCAGTAGTATTTGAACCAGTAAGAGATCAACAGAGAGTGAAGGAGAGCAAAGTGAATTTCAAAGAAGATTCAGCTGGACTAAAACCGAGTTGATAGAGGATTCAAAAGTAAGAACAAAAGACTGGTAGAACAGAGAAGCAATGAAATGGAAAACAACTTTAACCGACAAAGTGAATAGTTTCCAGGTGTTAAAAAACTCATTTTTAACCAGGTGTTATCATTGTATTAATTTTATATTTCACTGAGTAGGTGCTCGGTGCAGGGGTTGGTGCTCCTTTGGGTAGGTGCCCATAAATTTCTAGGGGTTGGCGCTCCTTGGGTTGGTTTTCTAAACATTGTACAACTATTATTTCACTATGAGGCTAGATTATAGCAGTACATCTCTAGCAACTTTTCTCACTGAGGTTTTTCCCACATTGGGTTTTCCTCCTATATTTGGTGTTATGTGATGTGCTCTTATGTGTGATTACTTGTTAGTGCTTCCATTGTCCTACTGATTGCACACTTTGTTTCAAATTATTTATATCACTGATTCACCCCCCCTCTCAGTGATATCTTGTGTTCTACATTTGTTTTATCCTAGAATGATTAATTCTATGTAGCTTTAGTTGGAGTAGAGAGGTCACAAGTTTAAGTCCCATAAGTTGGTAAGGTATGTATGCCTCATTTGTAGCACAATTATGTGTCTCCCAAAAGGATTACAAGGTAGTCTAATATTGTTATAATCCATATGTAGACCCATATGTTCCTCCCACAAGGAGTACAGGGTAGTCTCATATTGTTATAATCCAACTATAGACCCATATTGTTATAAGCCATATGTAGACTGTTATACAGACCGCTTGATATTGTGGACTATAAAACAATCTTTCTTTCATCAATGAATAAAATTTATATATTGAAGAAGGTTGATCACTATCTATCATGACTTATATCGATCACTTCTAAAACTTGTTCATTTTACAATTGGTACATTTTTTTGATATAATTATCTTCTCAATGTAGTAGTGTATCCTATAACATTTTAAAATCATAAAAGAAACAAAAACACATAAAATTAAAATTATTTCACACTTTGAAATCATGCATCTTTGATGATACTCCTCCCATGGCCCTTTTCACTTACAAATATTTTTCCCAAGTGTGATACTTTGCTTCTTCCACATCTTCCCTTCTAGTATACCCCTAAACAATAGCCTAGTTCTATCACTATTAATCCCATGTCCAACATAAACCTAATCCTATTCAAAACCCCATTCCACCTTTCCTCTCGAAACCTAAAATTGATCCCAAAATTGCAACTCTTCCTCCTCCCTATCCTCTAAATTTGAAAACACTTCTAGGCCACTTTTAAATTGATATCACTCTCCCTTTGAAAACTATATCCAAATCTCCTTTACCAACATTTACATATACCACAATTCCCTCAACCACACCTATTATCATTAAGAAGGAACTCAAGCCTACACAAGTTTGAACAATTTATCCTTTCTTAGAAACCTTTACATCAATCCTCTCTATTAATAATGAGGCTACCACATGATGCTCGATTAATGACTCATTTTGGCACTATTTCTCTAGGGGATTTCAAATATTGTGAGCTAATCAAAGGAGACACATATACTAAATTCATTGGCTAGACCATTTTGTTGTTTTTTCTCATGCCCCTTGGCTCTTGTTCTTTTCTTATTTTGTTTTGAAATCTTGGTGAATGATGGAAAGTCATTACTTTGTGCACATGCACACATAAGGGTAATGAACAATTTATTTATTTTTGTATTTCCTTGTATAATTTTCTCATCGTGTGTTTTCCTACAATTTCAAGATGATTTGAGGTTATTAGAGTGCCTTGAAAATACTCTCATCATATTAACAAAAATCATAACACCCCTTGCTTTTCGGTTTACAATGTTGACTTGTCAATACTTTTTTTCTTTCATTGCGCATTTCTCCTATGAATTTGAGATCATTAAAACTTACACAATCCCCTTAAAACACTCATCATATTGACCAAAAACATATTTTAACTATCCGATTAGCATCTTTCCTTATATTTCTCTTTCTTTGTGTTCTTTCTTTGAATTTGGAACAATGCATGGTTATGGAGTCCATCCAAAAAAATTATCATAAACTTGATGTCCTCTCTTGCACGGAGTTTTCCTTCATGCGAGCACATGTTTGTTCCATGAGTGGGATCTTCTCATTTCTTGAAACAGTACATCTATTATGAAAATCCTCTCCTCAGAGAACTTTTGTGAATCTTCTTCTTTCTCTCTTTCAAAATTACCTCTTTTGTGTTGTTCATAACTTGATGTGCTTTCTTGAATGGAGTTATCCTTCATGTGAGCGCATGTCTATTCCTTGGTTATGATGTATTCCTTTCTTGAAATGGTATGCCTCTTATGAGTAATCTCTCTCTATAAGTTGTGTAATTCTTCTCATTGACCTACACTTGGGGAGCAATGATCTCTCTCCCTCTCTCTTTCTCTAAGGATCCACTCTTTCCTCTTTTGCGGATGGTGTGAGTTTTATTACTTGATGTCATTCCTTGTGTGGAATTTTTATTGTTCACTCAAGGGTTCTCTCTTATACAAGAGGTGTAAGTCCTTGACTACAATCTCTTTCACACTTGGTAATGTACTTATATAATAAATTGACCCATCCCCATTGGGATAAAAGTGAGTCATCCTTCATCAAGAATCCCTTTCACCTAGCAATAGAAGGAAGGATTGAATTCTTGCTCTCTTATTTGCTTTATTCTAGAAGATGTTATATTTGTATAAGAGAAATCCTCTTGGAGGTAGATGTCTTTTGAGAAAAGATCTCTTCTCCTACAAGGATCTCCTTTACACTTACAACAAGATATCTCTTTTCAACTATCTTATCCTTGCTTGAAGAGTATTCCCTCTCTTGCATAAAACTATGACATTGTTGCATAATGGATATCTTCTTTGTGTTGAAGGAAGGCATCCTTGTTCTACTTTCCTTAAGATATCAACATTAAACTATGTTGACATCTTAAGGGGGGGTGGGGGGGGGGTGGGTACCCACACTGCTCCTTTTGTACTATATTTCTCTTGCACATTGTATCTCTTATACAGTGGGTCATTCTTGAAACTAGAGCATATCCTATTAGAGAGAGATGTCATCACTTTTCCCTTATACAGTGGGTCATTCTCGAAACCAGAGCACAACCTCTTAGAGAAAGATGTCATCACTTTTCCCTTATACAGTGGGTCATTCTTAGAACCATAGCACAACCTCTTATAGTGAGATGTTGTAACTTTTTCCTTATACAGTGGGTCATTCTTAGAACCAGAGCACAAACTCTTAGAGAGATATGTGATCACTTTTCCCTTATGCAGTGGGTCATTCTCAGAACCAAGGGGCAACCTGTTAAGATTCCTAAAGATACTGAGAGGGGGGGGGGTGAATCAGTATCTAACCGGTTATAAGATTTTCTTAACTTAAAACATGTAAAGCATATCAATACGGTATACTGGTAAACAAGAAATAATGCAATAAACAGAGATAACAACAACCACATGAAAAACACACCATAACATAGTAGTTTAACGAGGAAACCCGGTGTGGGAAAAACCTCTGTGGGATTTGTGACCCGTAATATTCACTTACTGGCCAATAAGAGAATATTACTGCTACAAGAGGGGCCTGCACATGAAGGAAGGCCAAGTGCCTAGAGCTCACTGCTCAATTACAAAATGGGAAGTCTCACTGACTTACAAAATGGATTATGTAAATCCAATGTCTTGTACTGCTTCAGAATAGCGTCTACTATGCTAGATCCAGTACTGGTTTTAGCTCTGCTTCATACATAAACCCTTAACATATTTCGCATAATAGGTCTACCTTATTTCGCCTATTAACTTCCTTCCTTCCTTCCATCATTAAAATGTTCTACAATGATCTCTTATATATATGAGTCATTTTACAACTTGCCAAGTTGTCTTACAATGATTTTACAATAATTTACAAAATATATTATAAGCAAAATTCTTGTCGGCTTTTGTGTCGGTATACTTCCTTTCATTGCCGGTGGTCTATGTGCTGGTGTAGAGTCTGACCTTGCTGGTGCCGGTAAATTGTCTTGCCGGTGTCATAGGATTGTAAGGTTGCCATCAATGACAAAACCTTTAATCACCTACAATGTCTCATTGGAGTGTGCATTTGCCAACATAGCCTCTTAGAGAAAGATGTCGCCAATTTTCTTTTATACAGTGGGTCATTCTCAAAATCATAGGGAAGCCTCTTAGAGAAAGATGTCACTACTTTTCTTTTATATAGTGGGTCATTCTCGAAACCAGAGGGCAGCCTCTTAGAGTGATATGTTGCCACTTTCTTGACATTTGTACTATACATTTTATACAGGTTGTAGCATACTCGGGCATAGACTCCTATGAGGTGATTCAAACCTCACTTACACACACATGCATGAGGTTGAGTGGAACTAACGATGTTCTCACCCTCCTCCCTTACATGGATCACCTAGACAAAATCTAGGGGCTATCATTCCATGTCCTTTTTTCTCCATGAATCACCTAGTTCTAGGAGCGAGATGTCCATGATTCCTTTTGTTCACCTTTCTTCTCATGGATCACCAAAGTATGTATTCATGTTCTCTCTCTCTTTTCTCTCATAAACTCATAGTTTTACTATTGATGGTTCATGGATGATGTCAACTTTTCTCTTTTATGTGATTATTGGTGTTTATGTGATGACATTAGTCTTTGTGTTTCAATTAGTTGTTGAGACATTTGAGTATAGAGGTCTCTTTGGCTAGTTGATTTGTGGTCTTGTGTTTCACTTTTTGTCATATGTCTTTTGTGCTTTGTCTTGTTTTGTGCTAGTTGATTTGTGCTCTTGCATATGTTTGAGTGAGTTAAGATCCTAAGATTGGGGGTTTTTGTTCCTCAAGATTAGTGATGTCTTATACTCCTTGTGGTATTGCTCCGCCTCTCTCATCTTCATCAGTCATACTCCAGCTAAAGTGGGGGCTAAATGTAGCATCATAAAATTGTAAGCCTTGAAATTTTGACCATATTTTAGGCCCTCATCTTTGCGACTGCATTCCCCTACTCAATTGGGACCCCTCTCTGCATCATCATTCCAAATCTTCTCCTGTCTTGGCCCTTGGATGACCTTGTGACCCTGTCCAGGCCCCAAAATAGGGTAGGAAAGGGGTGTGGCGCCCCTGTCCTCTCTCTTAGGGTGGCCCTAAGATGGGTCCATTTGACCCTTGGACCTAACTTTCTCCTCGAGTACTTAAATTCTCCTATGTCAGCCCTTAGTGAGATAAAAATTAATTCTCCTATGCTAGTATAAAAAGGGATTTAGTCCTCTCATTTGCATATACAAGGATAAGCAAAAATTAGGTAAACAAGTGGAAGGTCTCCATTATCATCATCAAGAATTCAAGTCTTCAAGCATCCATCAAGATCTCCTTCTTCATGTGTCTTCTTCATTCATCCATTGGAGCAACATTACAATATTCACTTGCAAGCATGTGTGTGTGTGTTAGGGTTTTGTCATGTTACATGCCATTTCATGCAACACTTGTGATTACATTCAAGAAGCATAGCAACCATCATCAACAAATTGCAGCTCTACAAGGTATACATTTCCATTATTTATATTTAAGCATTTGCAATTACTTTCTTTCAAGTTTGATTCCTCAACTAGGGTTTGACTAGGGAAAACCCCTATCCACAACCCTTCTTCCCTTCTTTTTTGTGTGTAGGTTGCAGATGTGCAACTATAATTGTAGGTTTGGGATTCATTTGCAGAGACAGAAAAATCCTTTTCGGTGCATAGAAAGTTTGGAGGACCAAGTACACTTTCAACCTGGTCTCGATGACTTTCCTACAAATTTGCAAGGCAGATCTGTGATTAGTCTAAGTACCTCAAATCCAAAGTTACAACGCGATCCTGAATCAGTAGCTCCTAATTTCACCCGTTTTGTCTTCATTTTTTGCATAGTCAACAAGTCAACTCTTCTACTTACAAAAGAGGACAAATTACATTCTAACCCTTGCAATCCACTTGGCATTCACATCTTTATTTCTCTTGGATTTGGATCTAGTGGATTCAACCCCTCTTTTGAATGTAAAGTATCTCCCAAGTGAAAATCATTCTAGTGATTTCTTTTCTCTCTCCTAGGTGGGGAATCGCTAGGGTTCAATTTTCCACTTTACAAAAATATATTATGTTTAAATTATGATGAAAGAGCATTTAATGGTGTGAGAGAAACCTTGCATCACCCAAAAAAAATTGATTTTTCCTTCTGTTTTGGAGTTTTCTTTAGTTCTTTTGGATCACATGATGACACTTACAAGGTGTAGGATAGTCAGAAGCTTGAAACAACACAAAATATTCACCTACTATTTTAGTAAGTTGGCTTATTTGGGTTCATATGGACATGAAATTTTTCCCCAAGGAGTGAAATTGAAAAATAAAATGATGAATCATCTCAATATCCTGCACCATTTGGAAGATATTATTTTTTTTGTCCCAAGAAATTTCTCCATTGAAGTTTCAAACTCAAAATGGAGGACCTTAAAAGCCCCAAAGAAGCTTGAAGTTTGGACAAATAGATCTTTATTTGTCATTATAGTTATATTTGCAAGATTTCCAATGATATATTATAATAGCAATTCAAAATTTTGAATCAAAATTCATGGCTCCTGGAATTTGTTCTAGCAAAACTCAAGTTTCAATAAAAAAATCCACCTGGATGGGTAAATGAATTGTTGGGTGTCAAAAGAATAAAAGTTATAATTTCTAGAACATTTGAAGGTGGTTATTGTTGCTAAAGATAGTGGTAAATTGAGGCTATATAACCTATTCCTAGTGGTGCAAAATATGGCTCCAACCTTGCAGATTATTGTAATAAGAAAGTCCATGTGGTTGTAGCATGTTATTTTCTGAATGTTGTAATTTCATTTCATTGAGATAATAGAAATAAATTATGCCTTTTCTTGCATTTTTTTCTTTATTTCTTTGTTTTTATCGTGTGTTTAGGTTTGTAAAGGGAGTATCCTTTTTTAGGTGGTATTAGAGTTAGGTTCTTGAGAGTTTAAATGGGTCATCAAAATTGAGGCATTTTGCACTAGAAATATGGTTGTGGGTCTATGCGCTAAGTGAGAAAAATGCCCCCATGAAGGAACTGTGGTGGAAGAAATATTGTTGTAATAGAAGAGGGGTTGAGCACCCTCCAAGGAAAAGTTCAATAAATACAAAAGGAGTTGCATAGAGGAGTTGATGTTAGAATATTTGAGATGAAAGTGAGGATGAATCTAAAGTGGAACAATTTGGAGGAGAAAAAGAAGTGAGAAATCCTAATGAAGATAGATTTTTTAGGGCCATTTCCAACAATAGAAAAAGGCCAAGAATCAAGGTTTCTACATTTACTATAAACCTAAATCTAGAGGAATTGATCAATTTGATCAATGATATGGAGGAGTATTTTGAGTATTAAGAAGTAGAAGATCTTGAGAGGGTCAAGTTTGCAAAGACCAAGCTTAAAGGTAATGCCAACATTTGGTGAAAAGAAGTTTAGTTAGAAATAAATAGAAGAGGAAAAGAGAAAATAACCAGATGGGATTGGATGGTAGATAAGTTGAAGAGACAATTCATTCATGTTCACTATTAGCTTGATTTGTTGAAATGATGCAAGCGTTGAAGCAGGAAGAAAAATTTGTCAAGGAGTATACATAAGAGTTCTACCAAACCTTGATCAAAACACACGATTCTAAGGCCAACAAAGAGAAATTTTTCTGATACATAAATGGGTTGAAAATGAGTATTCAAAAAGAGTTGATTTTAGTAAGGATGACAACCATTGAAGATGCATATCAATTTTATTTCAAGGTAGAAGAAAAAAGGAATAGAAGGTTTGAAAGCGAAGAAAAAGGTGTAGCTCATGGTGGAAAGACTAGTGGACATTCATATGGAGACCAAAGTGAAGATCAAAAGAAGACTAAGATATCAAGTAGTAGTTAGAACCAAGAAGAGAGTGTTAGATATTTGGTTATTCCAAAAGACACTAAGAGGGGGGGGGTTGAATAAGTGTCTAATTGGTGTATGAAAGATTTAAACTTATTTGCAACTTTACAACCCAAATTAATATACCGGTAAGTAAGTAATAATGTAGTAAAGAGAAACAAAAGAATAAGCATCAATGCACACCATAACACATATATTTTTGGTGAGGAAACCCGGTAAGGGAAAAACCTTGATGGAATTTGTGACCCATAATATTTACTCACTGGCCAATATGAATAAATATTACTCCGTACAATAGGGGCCTGCACATGCAGGAAGGCCAACTGCCTAAAGCTCATTGCTCAATACAAAAATGGAGTCTCACTGACTACACAATTGGATGGATAAATCCACTAACAATGTACTGCTCAAAATAGCATCTGCAATGCTGGATTTAGTACCGGTTTAAGCTCTGTCTGATACCTCTGCCAAAACCTTGCTTCTCTCTGTTCTACTCTTATTCGCTCTCTAGATAAATACATCAAAATGCATATACAATTATTCTCTCTCATATACTACTTACATACATACCTACATACATACTCTCACACTATTCAAATGACCTACAAGATCTCATACATATATGAGTCTTTACAATACATCATGTCGGCCATACAAATATTATATTACATTACAATACAATTCGCATAAACAATATTATTTCCAAGTCAACTTGGACTGCCAGTGTAACTGGATGTCGGTGAATCACCTTTGTAGTGAATGTCAATGTCGGTAGGTGAAGTATGTTGCCGATAGAACCTGTGAACCCTGTTACCAATTGGTTGCCATCAATGACAACATCAACCATTCTCATCTGAGTGTATAATGCCAACAATCTCCCCCTTTGGCATTGATGGCAACACTCATGAGAAAAATCCAAAACTGATATCCAAAATTTGAAGTCCAAAAACTGAGAGTGCTCCCCCTAAGTGAGTGATCTCCTTCTAAATATTTTTCTCATTACACACCTCCCCCTTTGACATCAATGAAAAAGGATGTCAAAAGAATAAAAAATTACCTAGAACCTTGTAGCCGGTTATGTACAATCTGAAAAATGTCTGTCAAAACCAAGTTAAGACCTTGCAAAAACTTTGTACTATTAGAAATTATATTCTCTGTCTGTCGGATCATCTTGGTGATATAATGCATCTTCTGCTCTAGTGATCTTTCCCCTTGAATAGTTGCCTTAGATAGCTCATTCTGGTGTGTTAACAAATTATCCAATCTAGGACCAAGTTTGTTCTTTAACTCCTGGGTTTTCATCTTTAACCTTGATTTTTCCCTTTCCAATTTCTCAATATTCTCTTCATAAGTAGCCATCTCTTGATCCAAAACTGATGTGAGTTCCGAAGAACCAATCATATTGTCAATAATGTCATCAATTTCTTTCTGTGTTTTCTTTATTTTCTCATCAATATCTTCTATTAGGTGGTGAGGTTTACACGCTTCCCTGTATAATTCCTTGTATTCCAGAATGGTGGAATTCAGTGTCGGTAACAATGAATCAATCTGTCCTGTACAATACTTTATTTTTTTGTTAAAGAATTCATCCTTCTCCTTATTAACTCTTTCCTTAAGGGTCTCCTCATTTATCTTATCTACAGTTTGAATATTAGAAGAAATGAATTTGGACAATGTGTCCAGTTTACCTATAGACCCATCAATCTAATCAACCTTGCATGTCAGTGCAATCATCTGCAAAATTGGTAAAAAATCATCAATAGGCTTAAATGCTAAGGCATTGCATTATGTTATCTTTTTGATGGAATCCAATAATACATCAGTTACATTTGTCGGTCTATAATCCATAGTAGAAGTACTGGGAGGAGTGCTAGTATCTGTAATAACTTTCTTCTCTTCTCTAGATACTTTAACCTCTTCCTTATCCACTTTCTCTTCCTTATTTCCACTCGTATCCTCATTCTTATTTACTATTGGTTCTGATTGTGTCTGTTCTTGTCCCTTTTCTGTTCCTTCCAATATCTCAATATTCTGCTGAGTGTCAATAGTCTTGACCAGTGATTCAGGTTTCTCAATATTTATAGCATCAGATTTCTTTTCTTTTGCAATTTCCTTATCCAACACAATATTGATGTCCTGAGTATCAACATTCATTGTGAATAGAATGTCTAACTCAGAATCAACATTATCTATTTTTACTTCCTCTGATATCTTTTCTTTTTCAGACTCATTTTCCTTTTCTATTGTTGCCTCTGATACTACCGGTGGGGTGTCCTATGCCGGTGGTAGTAAGTTGTCCTTAACTGTGATGTCAGGTACACTGTCAACCTTACCCTTGCCCTTATCTATTTTCTGATATACTTTTGTAAATGATTTATCCATTTTTTGTCTATCTCTCTTCCTTCTTCTCCTTCTCAACAAAGAATATATCCCATTTGTTACTTGTTTCATTTGCAATCTCTTTTACTCTGTTGGCCATAAGACTAACTTGCCGGTGACCACTCATAAAAATAGTCATGTTCACTTCAGATATTAAGTACTATTTCTTGCTTGGAATTAATAGGATGAATGGCTAACAGTGCCTCAACCTTCAATTTCTTATCTAACTCCATAACAGACATTCTCTTTGCTTCAAGTCTCAAGTATAAATTATTAGGAAGAACATCTACAACCTCAATAAGAACCTTCTTATATATGTCCAGATACAAAACAATACTTTCCTCAATAGTATCCTTAGCAGAATCAACAAAAGAATGATATTACTTACTGACATTACTAAGATTTCCTTCTTGATTTATTTTATTTATTAGCTCTACCGATGAAAGAGTGTCTGGTTCCTTTTGTTCTAATTGCTTCTTTGGTGTGACCTTCTTCTTCTGACCACTGGGCTCTTTCACATCCTGTTGTTTCTTTCTAAGTGTTCTAGATTTCTTCAGAGATGGAGCAAGTGCCGATGAGGGTTTTCTTTTCTTTCTTTCCACACTTTTGAATTCAACAACCTTACCACTGTCAAAATCAGATGAGGTAGCCACATGAGAAATATGTTCTATCGATTGTTGTTCTAATTTTCTTTCTTGTTCAGCAACACCTATCATTGGATCTAGTTTCAACAATCCCTTCTTAACAACTTCTACAAACTTTGAAGAATCTTTTATTTCTTTTTCTCTTTTCTTCCTCTGCTTTTGCATAGAAACATCACTCTCTATAGTTTCAACATTACCAAAAATATTCCCAGTGGGTTCAGGTGGAGCATCTAGCAGTATCTTGGCATAAGATTCCAAGATGTGTGAGTCCACTTCATAACCCATCTTTGTTATCTAGATAGTTATAGGTCTAACTACCTCCATCCATACTTCATCTCTTTTCACAACAAAGCATATATGTTTGTCATATTTATCTACAATGCTCTAAGGGATTCTTTCCCTTTGCCTCATTTTTTCTTGAAAGTTATTGAAATACTCTTTTACTAGTTTGTCACCATCTGAACCTAAGCTGGTAATTGACTCCTCAATCTATTTTCCAACAAAGATATTGTAGGAAAAGTCCTTGTGTCCAATACCGAGAATCTCCTTTGAGAAATATAGCATTAAGCATACAATCAAATTCCCAAATTTGGAATTTCCCTTCTTGTCACCTTTAATCTTGCTTAAATTTTCTAACAGTTCATCTTTCAACCATTCACAGATGTCAATTTTAGCATTATTCATAATCATCTCATAGGCACTATGAATGCATAAACTTGAAACAAAATTCAGCCTATTAGTATGAGCAATTTTGTATCCAATAACCATACTAGCATGTTTAACATTGTTGTCGGTTATATCACTAACCCTAAGTGATCTGTTGTCAAATGCAGCTCACGTTAAGTTCATAACCTCTTTGTTTGGAATTTTCTTTTTCTTCTCAGGCCTAGTGTCGGTAGAGGGTAAACCAGCAACAACCTTAATTGCTTCCTTAGTGATCTTGAAAATTAAATCTAACCACAAAAATTCACCGTGTACTCGGCTAAGAACATAATGAACAATCTCATCTGAGAATTCAGGCATGTGAAGGATGTTAGTGAGCCCTAAATCTTCAATAACCTTGTGTTCTGGTTTGACTACACCTTGGTTGTCAATAATAACATTCATGAACATGTTCCTTAAATCTTCGGACCCTAAATCTTCAATGTTACGGTGAATGTATGCCCTAGGGTCTTCAACAAATGCGACTCCCTTCAGTATTTTCAAAAATGCACCAATGGAGTCATCCAACTTATCTATCTTAGGGATGATTTTAAAGATTGGTCTAGGATGCTTAACATTTTCCATAATAGTAGGGTTTGCAATGAATTCGAGAGCGAAAGATGAAGAAGCCATGTCATAGGATAAATACCTTTTACTGTGTAATGCAAGTGAAAACCTTGGATGCTCTGAAAAACCTTTGTTGCTTTTCTTCCTGAACACTTGTGCTCAACTTTCATGCTCTTGGAATTCTTGAATGCTTTGGTAAGTTGAAATGAGAAATTCAAGTGCTTTATAACCAAAAAAGTTAACTTATAACCGCATTAAATGCTTCGTTGGTTAAGTGAATTTCCAACATATGTGCTGGTAAAGAATAATTGTGACTTCTGACCACCAACTGAGGGTAAATGTATGATCTTCAATTAGTTGCCTTACCCCTAAGGATTATTCTTTAGTTAGATGAAGAATCTCGTGTCGATGCAGGATTACTCTGTTCTGTCGGTGCAGAGAGAGATTCATCATTCCTCTGATCTCTCTTCCTGATCCATTGTTTAGTGAATTCTTGCTTGATTTCATTCACCTTTTCCTTGCCTTTGTCATTAGATCCTCTGTTGTTTGTCAGTATATTCTTTCTTAAACAAAATATTGCAATATGCCCAATCTTGTTACATGCATAACAGGTTACATTGTTTCTTTGAATAGCATTTCCATAACCTTGACTAGTTTGAGTTCTGCATTGGTTAGATACATGTCCAAATCTACCACAAACATAGCATTTTACATTCATTCTACAATTTTCTGAGTTATGACCATTTTTATTGCATTTGGAACATTGACCGGTGGATGAGTTTGTATTCTGATTATTTCTAAATCTGCACTGATTTGATCTATGACCAAATTTGTTGCAATTAAAACATTTTCCATTGAATTTATAAGCATTAGGTTGTCTTATCAGTTTACTGTGATCATGATTCTTTGTAGTTCTAGAACTTTCTCCATGCTCAAATCCAAGTCCAACTATTTCTCCATCAGGTTTTTGACTTTTCAGCATATTATCAAGCTTGTCTGAACTATTCTTGAATTTGTCTTTGTATTCATTTGCAGTGACCAACCCACTTTACAAAGTACTAACTTGTCTCATAAGTTCCTCTTTGTCATGTTGCATGTGAATCAAATCTTTTTTAAGCGTATCATTTTCATAACTAAGCCTTAGAGATTCATCCGAGCTTTCATTAAGTCTTCTGGCCAAATCTTCTTCATTCCTCTTTCTATCTTCAATATCCTTACATAGTCTCATGGTTAAATCTTGCATCCCATTCCTCATGTTACTGTTCTCTTGTCTTAGTTTCTCTACAATATCTCTGAGAGTTTCCTTTTCTTCATCATCTTGGTTTTGCAGTTGCACATGAAATTCTTTTCTCTTATTCTTTAATATAACTAGGTTATCTTGAAGTGCTTTGCTAAATTCCTAAGCAGTTTTGAGTTCATCTTCCAGTTTGCTATTCTTCAATTTTTCTGCATCAAAATCTTCAAGAGTTCCTTCGAACTATTGTCTCAAACTTTCCATTGGTACTAGTTTCATAATCTTCCTCAAGTTGTTAGGCTTCTGCAAATAGAGGACTAGGCTCTGATACCAATTGTTAGATATTTGGTTAGTCCCAAAGACACTAAGAGGGGGGGGGGGGGGGGTGGTGAATCAGTGTCTAACCGGTGGATGAAAGATTTAAACTTATTTGCAACTTTACAACCCAAAGTAATATACCGATAAGTAAGTAATAATGTAGTAAAGAGAAACAAAAGAATAAGCATCAATGCACACCAAAACACATATATTTTTGGTGAGGAAACCCGATAAGGGAAAAACCTCGGTGGGATTTGTGAGCCACAATTTTTACTCACTAGCCAATATGAATAAATATTACTCAATACAATAGGGGCCTGCACATGCAGGAAGGCCAACTGCCTAGAGCTCACTACTCAATACAAAAATGGAGTCTCACTGACTACACAATTGGATGGTTAAATCTAATAACAATGTACTGCTCAAAATAGCATTTGCAATGCTGTATTTAGTATCGGTTTAAGCTTTGTCTGATACCTCTACCAAAACCTTGCTTCTCTATGCTCTGTTCTTATTCTCTCTCAAGATAAATACATCAAAATGCATATACAATTATTCGCTCTCATATACCGCTTACATACATACCTACATACATACTCTCACACTAATCAAATGACCCACAAGATCTCATACATATATGAGTCTTTACAATACATCATGTCGGCTATACAAATATAATATTACATTGCAATACAATTCACATAAACAATATGATTTCCAAGTCGGCTTGGACTGTCGGTATGATTTGTTGCCAGTGTAACTGGATGCCGGTGAATAATCTTTGTGTTAGGTCTTGGAGACAACTGAGAGGTGGGGGGGGGGGGGGTTGAATCAGTTATGAAATAAATTCAAACAAAACAATTTAATCTACTTATTGCTAGATACCGGTAAACCAGTCTTTTATACCAGTGGATAGTTTTATTAGATAATTGCAATACTGGTAAAGATTAATGCATGAAACAAAAGGACAATGTCATCCACAATGCTTACCACCAATATTTGTACGTGGAAACCCTATAAGGGGAAAAACCATAGTGGGAAACCTTACCCACAATCAAATGATACTACTGCAGATAGTAAGTGTATACAGATGGGGTCTACACATGTAGAGAGGCCAAGTGCCTAGAGCTCACTGCTCAAACACAAAATAGGAGTCACATTGACTACAATTGGATGGTTAAATCCAATAAGAATGTACTGCTCAAAATAGCATCTTCATATGCTAGATTCAGTACCAGTGTAGTTCTGATATGCTTTCTCAAAAACCTTGCTTCACCTTCAAATGATGTCTGCATGTATAGCTCTGCTTAATCTTGCATATACCTTCTCACAAAACTTCTTTGCATTCCACATCCGATCTTACATTTATATCATAACCTAGGACCAATTTTAGTAGGTCGGCTCTAAAGGATATTACAATAAAATAAATTTACAAATAAATTAATGCCCGATGCAATAACTGATTCAACATGTCAGCTTAATGCATTTACAACAATAATAAATCATCTTCATAGAGTGCCATGCTGATTTGGAAAAGATAAACCTGTCAGTGTATAACCTAGACCTATTTGCCGGTAACAACAAATATGCAAATATGAATATACCAATAATAAAATCTCCAAGACAAAGTGTCCAAACGATGTCTTCGACATAACCAAGTGTTTTCCATGTCATTCCAAGTGCTGGTGGTCATTATATCCTACCGGTGTACCAGATACCGGTGACTGTGCATGAGTCATTTGCTTGCCGGTGAATGTTGTTGATTCTCCAAAGTGCCAGAGTTGATAAGTGTTAGTAGGTGTTGACATCAATGACAAAACCATACCAAAATACCAACACTTTGTAGTGACTTCTGATGCCGGTAGGTGAAGTCTGGTGCCAGTAGAACCTATGAACCTTGTTAGTAGCTGGTTGCCATCAATGACAACATCAACCATTCTCATCTGAGTGTATAATGCCAATAGGGAGATAACTCCTACCACCTCATGATCAAAATAATGGAGATCAAAGAGGAAGAGGAAGATCTGGATGGGGGTCGGGAAGAGAAGGATTTTGTAAAACCTATTTCCAGTGTGGAGAAGGACATAAAACATACGAATGCCCTCAACATAAATTAAGGACAAATAGAAGACCCAAGCCATGCAGATGAAAATGTTGAGTCTTCACATTCTAAAGATTCAAAGAGTTGAGAGGTTCTTGTTACTAGAAGAGCCTTGTTAAATGGAAAGAAGGAACTAGCTCAAAGGAAAAAATTGTTTTGCACAAGATATAAGTGTGAAGGTAAAGTTTGCAATGTGATTATTGATGGAGGTAGTATTGATAACCTTTTTTACAAGAATGGTTAGTAAGATGTAGTTGGAAAGAATAAGGTATTTGCATCCATATTGAATTTCTTGATTGTAGAAGGACAACAAGGCTTTGATCAACAAACAATGTCTAGTAAAGTTCAAAATTGGAAACTATCATGATAAGGTATTATATTACGCCTATGGATGTTTGTCATATGTTATTAGGGAGACCATGGTAGTTTTATCATCATGTATTACATGATGGGTATGGAAATACCTATTCTTTAATAAATAATGGAGTTTGACACAAGTTGAAGCCATTGAAGAAAGCGGAGGAAAAGGTATGCAATAATGAAAGAATATGTTTAGTTAGTAGAAGGAAATTTATAAAGGGCATGAAGCATGAGGATATGTATTTTTCTTTAATTCTTAAAAGTAACAAAGAGTATGTAGAAGATATACCTATATAAGTTGTAGATTTTTTAGATGAATTTCAAGATATTGTATATGTTAGGATAGCCAGTCGACAACTGAGAGGGGGGTGAATTAGTTTTCAATATGTTATAAAAATTTAAATTCACATAACCTTCTACCAGAATGCATAAACCAAATAATAGAATAGCAGATGTAACATCTAAGCATAAACATAAATTATAGAATAATTAACCAACCATCCATAACACATGACACCAAGATTTGTATGTGGAAAACCCAGTAAAGGGAAAAACCATGGTGGAAAACCTACCTGCACTCAGATAATACTTATGCAACAAGTATGTGATTACAATAAGAGGGGCCTGCACATGCAGGAAGGCACACTGCCTAGAGAAAACTTCTCATCACAAAAGGAGCCTCACTGACTACAAATAAATCTAGACTACAATCCAAAAATAAGAATGAACTGCAAGAATAGCATCTCATATTCCTGAGTACAGTTTTGGTTAAGCTCAACACCAAAGGTCTTAAACCTCTTTCACAACCCAATTCAATCACTTATGATCGACAAAAACCTCTGCATATGATTAGAACATTGTTTGCAGACAAATAATCCTCTATCCATAAACCCATGATCTACAAAGAGATCTTACATCATATTTATACCAACCTAGGACCTAAACAATTAGGTCAGCCACCTAAAAGATAATATAATAGATCCATTACATAACCCTGCAAACCAATGATAAACCAAGTCAGCCTAAGACCAAAACAAAATAATCCAAACAATAAATCCAACTGGTGACGCATCGAGAGCATCAACCAACACATTACACAAATCGGTCCATAACCTAGCAGAATAAGATAGAATAGATCTGGTCCTAAATGCAAACATCATCAATCAATTGGAACATGAACACAATAATCATCAAAATCCTGATAACCTTCTAGAAGTCACACCAACACCACTTATCGGATTCATCAAAAGATCTTCATCAAAGCGTTGTCGGTAAAACCCTTACTAGTGACCAAAAGGCTTACTAGAACAAATGATAGCATCAGATCATCAAATCCCAGATCAACTGAATGTGATATGCATCAAGAACACATGAATAAACAATCCAAGCCAATACCACAAGCCAGACCAAATCAGAGAATACCATAGATGGTCTCTAGATGAATATCATAGTCCAACCACTCTACCGGAAGCCGATAGACAACAAAACATAAATGCAACACATAATCAATTCCTCCAAATTTCCAAAAATCTCCTCCTTTAGCATTGATGGCAACACTAGATGTGAAAAATATCCAAGTGCCAAGAAAATACCAAACAAGTCTCCCCCAATGGAAGGAAACCAAGAAACACTCCAAGATATGACAATGAAGTTCTGAATCAAAAAACAAACTCCCCCTGAGAATGATATCATAGTAAAGCTCTATTTTTGACATATCTCTCTCCCCCTTTGATATCAATGCCAGAAATCTGACATAAACATCAAAGAAAAATCATAAAACCTTTGAACCACATAGCTAACTACTCCCCCTGAGTAGTAGCATCAACACATCAATCTGGAATGAATGATAGCACTGATCAATGCATATTGACCTAATGCCAATCAACATCACTCAAGTCTCTACCAGAAGGGAAGAAACTCCCAATCTGTCTTTGAAGTACTTAAATGATTCCTTAGGAAAATGTTAAGTGAAGATATCTGCAATCTACTCTTTAGTGTTCACATAAACAAGTCTGACTTCATTTGCTTCCACCTTCTCCTTCAGAAAATTATGCTTGATAGAAATATGCTTAGTCTTAGAATCAAATACAGGATTCTTTGATATATCAATAGCACTAGAGTTATCACAGTAAATAACTACCGATTCATTACAATCAACCCTTATATCCTTCAACATTTGCTTCATCCATAAAATTTGTGTACAATTAGTAGCAACAGCAACATACTTAGATTCAACAGTAGATAAAGAAGTACATGATTACTTCTTGTTGATCCATGAAACAAGTTTCTTTCCAAGAAAGAAAGCTCCATCGGATGTTCTCTTTCGGTCATCAACATCTCCAACCCAATCAACATCTGTATATGCACATAGTGTAAAGTCATCATCTTTAGGATACCACAAACCATACTCAGTTGTGTTGGTATTTTGATGATGTTTAGTTGTGATTGTCATTGATGGAGACACGCTTATTTTATGTATGAGTTATTCTCAACCAATAATATGTGTTGTGTAGCTCACACCGGTACTATATGCCATTAAATGTATAGTCTTTGCTTGTAGAAGACTATCGATGTTTTGCAGAAGATGCTTACCAGTCAAAGCATGACTGAAGACCTCAAGTGGTATGAAGACACCAAGTGGTACGAGGACCCCTAGTGGCAGTTAATTTTTTATTGGAATACTATGTTCTAGTTTACTAGTCTTTGTTTATCGGTAAAAGGTATACTATGCTAAACTAGTATAATTGTAAAGTGTGATGAGTTATCATCCACTGACACTTTAGTGGTGTTTCTGTGTCATGTTACCAAATGTGTCTAGATGCACTATACCTAGGAAATTGTAGTCTAATCTTATTGGACTGACATGAAATCAAATTCCTATATGAGGACCTCACAATAACTAAAATTAGATTCCTTATCCCATGCTTCTCACAATAACTATTAAATTCACCGGATGTGAGTTCACCACCCTGATCTAACCTTAAGCATTTAATCTTCAACCATGTCTTTGTCTCAACTTTATCTTTAAAGATCATTAAACTTTTAAAAGCTTCATATTTTTCCTTCAAAAAGGTAACCCAAATCATTCTAGAATAGTCATCAATGATTAGCATAAAATATCTCACCCTGAAAACTCTTTATTCTAGCAGACCCACATAAATCAGTATGAATAAGATCAAGATCATCATTAGATTTATCTTGAATACTCTTAAAAGAAGTTTTGACCTGCTTTCCCAATTGACATTCCTTACATACTAGATTATAGGGCTTCACAATCTTAGGTATATCTCTAACAACGTTAGTTGAACTAATCTTTGCATTGCAATCAAAATCCACATGACAAAACCTCTTATGCCATAGCCAACATTCATCAATTTGTGCAATCAAACATATCTTCTCACCAGAGTTCAAATGAAATATGTTACCGTTAGTCTGTGTATCGGTTGCAATCTCCAATCGAGATCTATTAATGATTTTGCATTTTCCATCCTTGAACTGTAATTGAAATCCCTTGTCCACCAACTATCCTACACTCAAAAGATTATACCTTAAACATTCAATATAATAAACATTATTAGTAATATACTTACCATTCAATGATATAGATCCTCTTCCTCTGATCATGCATGCTTTGTCATCTCCAAATCTAACCAGTCCACCATCAAATTCTTGCAAAGATAGAAACTTCATATGATGTGAACAACCACTATCTATCACCCATTCATCCTTGTCTTCAATTTTAGTAGCAAGGGCCTTTTCCTCATTTTGAATAACAGGTACCAGAGAATCTTCCTTAATAGCCAAAAATACCCATTCCTTACCACTACCGGATCCACTAGCCGAATCTTGTGCCGGTTCATCATCAGAATCAGTTACACCTTCCTCATCCGCATAGTAACATGATTTGTCTTTGTTTCTCCTATACTTATGCTTGTTCTGATAACCATGGTTTGTCCTAAAATATATTATAGCTTTCTCTTCAAATCTTGAATTCCTCTCAAGACATCTAGATGCAAAATGACCTATCTTATTACATGCAAAACATTTAAAAGGTGATTTTCCTTCATACTTACTTCCAACAGGACCTTTATGTACTCTTCTACCAAATAGGGCTTCCAGTTGCTCAAACTCTTCATCTTATTTCTTCATTTCATCCAATTCCTTTGCATATAAAGCTTTCCAATCACTCTTTCTAGTTGATGATGTAGGTGCATGAAAAATAGATTCAGTCTTTGCAGCTCCTTGAGAACCAAATTCTTCAAGCTCAAAAGTAGAAAATTTTCCATATAAAGTATCCTGGTTAATAGAAGTGTTAGACATTGTTCTTAGCTCATTAATTGCAGTAGCCTTCATCTTGTAAGTTGGTAGCAAAGCTCTCAAAACTTTAGAAACAATATCATCTTTGCTCAGAGATCCACCACAACACTGAATTCCCATAACAATTTCATTAAATCTTTCCATGAAAGCAACAATCCTTTCATCTTCTTCCATCTTCAAGTTCTCATACCTTACCTGGTAACCATCAAGTTCATCAATTTTACCAGTAGGGTCACCTTCATTCAAAACTTCCAACTTATCCCATATATACTTCGCATTAGATTGGTCAGTTAATCCCATAATTTTCTAATCAGATAGTGCACTCAAGAGAGCTTATCTAGCTCTACAATCATTTTCAATGTCCTTATCTAGGCTTGTTGGAGGAGGATTGCTAGATGTCAGATTATGAGGAGTATAGCCTTTCTCCGTGATCTCCCAAATTTCTTTCCCAATACATCACAAATGAGTCTCCATCTGAATCTTCCATACTCTGTAATTTGTCGAATCAAGCTTAGGGCTATCTCTTCAAAAAATAAATGTAGTTGAATTATTAGTTGTCATAGGATCTTCCTCAAGCGGTTAAGCTTTTGCAAAAGAGGACCAAGCTCTGATACCAATTGTTAGGAGAACCGGTGGACAACTGAGAGGAGGGGGGGTGAATCAGTTGTTAACAGATTATAAAACTTTAAGCTCACATAACCTTATACCAAAATACATAAACCAAATACCATAATAGCATATGTAACAGTTAAATATAAACATAATTTATAGAATAATTAACCAACCATCCATAACACATGACACCAAGATTTGTACGTGGAAAACCCAGTAAAGGGAAAAACCATGGTGGTAAGCCTACCCACAGTTAGATAATACTTCTGTAGTAAATATGTGATTACAATAAGAGGGGCTTGCACATGCAGGAAGGTACACTTCCTAGAGAACACTGCTCATCACAAAAGAAGCCTCACTGACTACAAAGAAATCCAGAAATAAGAATGAATTGTAAGAATGGCATCTCATATGCCTGGGTATAGTTCTGGTTAAGCATAATACTTGAGGTCTTAAACCTCTTTTAAAAACCCAATTCTATCACCTATGATCAACAAAAACCTCTACATATGATTACAACATTGTTTGCACACAGATAATCCTCTATTCATAAACCCATGATCTACAAAGAGAACTTATATCATATCTATACCAACCTGGGACCTAAACAATTAGGTTGGACACCTAAAAGATGTTGGCATATGATGAAGCAGTGACAAAGTATGTTTTCAATAATGTCAGGTGAACCGGTATGAATATTGGAAGAAGTTGTTATTGATGTTCAAGTAGGAGAACCGGTATGAAGGGATGAAGTGGACCGGTGTCAGGGTTTCACTAAGTGTGACTACCGGTTGGTAGTCTTAGCTCTAGGGTTTCTGGTTTGGTAATCTATCTTGTGCGATGCAACCAATGACATTATGTGATGAGTTAGCTAAGGGATAAGGATGAGGTTGAGATGCCACATCAATTTTGTGTACATGAAGGATTTACTTGAGGATCTTGCAAGTGAAGATCGATTGCATTAAATGTCTACCTCAGGAATAAACATTCTTCTTAGTGGTGTGTGAAGAGAGTGTGATGGGTTACTGATTTCCATATGCGATAAAGAATAGATGATGCAGAATGACTTGTGATCTATTTGAGATTGTTTTATTCTATGCAAAAGTGTTTGAACGGTCAGGATTGGACCGCTTGGAATTGTAAACCAAAAATGTTTAGGGTTTAGGGTTTATGCTACCAACCTAATTATTATCTATAAGGTCAATGATGTTTGTTATTGTTTGTGTTGGAAAATGTTGTGTTTGTATCCGAGTGATGATACTCGCCAAACCAGTGAGTGGAAAACTGCAGAGTGTGATTGCAGAGCAGAGGAGCTGAAAAGGATCTGCCTTAACATGTAGTGATGTTATCAGATCAGAGCTTTACCAGTTGTCTTCTAACCATTTCAACAGTAGGAAAATCCCATTTCCGGGTAGCTTTAACAGGATTATTGCAAATCCTCTGACTAGGTGACTCAAGATCATTGAGTTCTTCAAATCCTCTAGCGAGGTAACCTTTAACAAGGTTTTAACCTTTAACAGGGTATATAGCCATCCCTTAACCGGGTGATCTTTAACGGGATCACTTCCTAACAAAACATTATTGTAAAGTCTTTAACCACACTAGGCTCCTAACAGAGCGAGCTTCAAAAGAGTTCAAAAACAAGCGTGTGGGTGTTCATCCCCACTTGGGTTTTTCCCATTTGGGTTTCCACATGAAAAATCTATGTGTCATGAGTAGTGCACTTTTCATGTGATGATTGAGCAGTTTTTGTTTAGGTGAATATGCATGCAAAGCTAATGGTTATGGTATTACTGATACAACACATGCATGAGTATATTGGTGAAGTAGTTATCCAGTGTTGAATGTTATTTGAAGTATTCAGTTTTACTGGTTTAGCTGTCTGAAGTCTTACTATGTTTAACCGGTATTGCCATGGTTAAGTTATGTGATGAAGACAACCGGTTAGCATTGTTTTAACTTGATATGTTGTTGAGAAGTTTGTGTATGTACTAATTCACCCCCCACCTCTCAGTACCAATTAGGGTATTTGTTGTTCGTCATTATTCATCAATTGGTATCAGAACAACTCTAGGTCCTAGGTGATTTAAGCTTAACTGCTTGAGGTAAAAGATCCTGCTTTAATGATGAAGAGGGGAGGTCCTAAGTTCAATAGAGATAACTTCAAATTATGGAAGGAAAAAATGAAGATTTATATCAAGAGTTTGGGTGCTCAACACTGGAGCTATGTTGAGAATGTCTATGTTATCCCCACTAGCACTCTACCTGATGATCAGAAAAGAAAGATTCAAGAAAATGGGCAAGTCATGGAAGCCCTTATTAGCAGCCTGTCCGATATTGAGTTCATTGATATACAAGATAAGGACACTCCTAAGGATGTATGGGACACATTGGAAACCATTTATGGTGGTGATGAGCATGTCAAGTAGGCTAAGGAAGAAAGTCTTAGAGGAAAATTTGAAGACATGAGGATGGTTGAAGGAGAGACCATTCAACAATATGGCATAAGGATCAAGACTGTGGTTGGAGATATCAAGAGGACTAGGGGAACAATTATGATGCCACCGTTGTCAGTAAAGTTTTGAGATCATTGTTACCGGTCTATGCAATCAGAGTTGCTGCTATTCAGGAGCTAAGGTCTATCGACAAAACCAAGGTATCCTTATTCTCTATCATTGCAAAGTTGACTACATATGAGTTGAATAGCTATGATGGCAGTGTTCAAAATACTGAGTCGGCCTTTAGAGCATTTGTTGCACCAACTAGAAAAGGAAAAGAAGTAAGTACCAGTTATGAATCTAGGCAATGTAGAGATATGGATGGAGTTTGAAGCTCTTCTTTCCAAGAGACTTCCAAAAGCCACCAGAAAATACAGAGGTAAGCTTCCTTTAAAATGTTTTTCCTGCAATAAGATAGGACATTTAGGTGTTAACTATCCTAACAATGACAATAAGGATAAACCAGAGAGGTTTAGAAAGTATAAAGGAGGAGGTAGGATAAATTATCTTGTTGCAGTGGATGAAGGTGTTACTGATGAAGAATCTGAGGATAAAGAGAATGAAGACATAGTGTTTGTAGCTATAAAGAAAGAAGTGTTTGACAAGAAAGCCCTTGTCTCTCGCATTGACAACTCTAATGAGTGGATTATTGATAGTGGGTGTTCTCACCACATGACTAGTGACCATAGAAAGTTTTTGTCTCTGGAAGAATATGATGGAGGTGTTGTCCGGTTTGGCAACGATGCACCATACTTGGTGAAAGGTAAAGGATCCATCTGACTGAATGGAAAGAGTAGTGCAGATGATATCTACTGGGTAGAAGGTCTCAAGCATAACCTTTTGAGTGTTGCTCAACTAAATGACAAAGGACTCATTCTGGAGTTCAAAGGAGTGTTAACATTCTATACTCTAGTGAGAATTGATGGTGTTGTCATTGATGGAAACTTACCGGAAACCTTGTGGACACCTTTAGGCACCAACAACAACAATAATGTATACCGACGTCCCAGCCGACAGGAATAAAGTTTTGTTTATTGTATTTAATTGTAAATATCTTTTATAAAGCCAACAAGGCATATTGTAATAAGACTCATATATGTATGAGGTCTTGTAAATCATTTTGTAAGGATAGAATATAGGATGGATACATAGTAGAAGTGATGAGAAAATATTAAGGCAGATTTTGTATAAGGTTTATGGTTATTGTATGAGCTTAAACCGGTATTGAACTTGGCATAGCAGATGCTGAATTATAGAAGTACATTATATTGGATTCTCATAATCCATTTTGTAAGTCAATGAGACTTCCTTTTGTGATTGAGTAATGAGCTCTGGGTAGTTGGCCTTCCTGCATGTGCAGGCCCCTCTTGTAAGTAATATCCATTCATTGGCCAGTGAGTGAATATTGTGGGTCACAAATCCCACCGAGGTTTTTCCCACACCGGGTTTCCTCATTAAACATCTTGTGTTATGGTGTGCTTTCTATGTTGTCTTTACTGTTCTTATTTACTACATTAATTCTTGTTTACCGGTACACTGTATTAGAATGCAAAACACTTAATAAGATTAAAGAATCTGTTAACCGGTTAGATGTTGATTCACCTCCCCCCATCTCAATATCTTTGGGACTATCATCAATCCTAACAATTGGTATCAGAGCCTGGTCCTTTATTTTCAAAAGCCTAACAACTTGAGGAAGATTCTGACACCGGGAAAGATGGAGAACTTAAGAAAGCAATTAGAAGGAGCTCTTGTGGACTATGATGCAAAGAAGTTGAAAATTATCAAACTTGAAGATGATCTAAGGACTACACAAGAATTCATTCAAGGACTTCAAGAGAATCTCACTATTGCTATAAATAAGAGAAAAGAACTTCATGAGAAGATGCAGAGTAATGATGATGAAAAGGAAACTCTTAATGAGCTTGTAAGCAATATTAGGCAAGAAAACATGACTTTGAGAAATGAAATGCAAGACATGACTATGAGATTTTGTAAAGACATTGAAGACAGAAAGAAGAATGAAGATGACTTGAATAGGAGACTCAATGATGGTGGAAATGAAAATCTAAGACTCAGTCATGAAAATGATATGTTGAAGACAGATTTGATTCACATGGAACATGATAAAACTGAACTTATGAGACAAAAGGGATTTCTAGAAAATGAGTTGGCTACTACAAATCAACATAAAGAGAAATTCAAGAAAAGTTCAGAAGAACTTGATGGTATGCTGAAAAGTCAGAAAACTAACGGAGACACTAATGGACTTGGATTTGAAGTTGGTGAAAGTTCTAGTACTGTAAACAATCACAATCACAGTAAATCGGTAAGACAACCCAATGCATACAAATTTAATGGGAAATGCTTTAACTATAACAAGTATGGTCATAGAGAAAATTAGTGTAGATCTAGAAACAATTAGAACATTAATGCACCCACTGGTTAATATTCCAAATGCAACAAAATTGGTCACAATTCAGAAAACTGTAGAATGAATGTACGATGTTATGTTTGTGGAAGATCTGGGCACTTATCTAATCAATGTAGAACACAAACTAGCATAGGATATGGAAGGGCTATTCAGAAAAAACAATGTGACTTGTTATGCTTATAACAAGATTGGACATATTGCAAAATTTTGTAGAAGCAAGACTTCACCGACAAATAATAAAGGATCCAGTTTGAAAGGCAAAGAGAAGGTTGATGAGGTAAAGCAAGAAATTTCAAGACAATGGATTAGAAAGAGAGATCAAAATTTTGACGAGACTATTCCTTCACCAGTAGAATAGAGTATTACTCCATCGATAGGAGACTCTTCATCCAACTGAGAAGTAACCTTTGGGGGTATTGTAGCAAGTTGAAAATCATGCAAATTTACCCTCAGTTGATGGTGAGAAGATGGACTTCTTCTCTATCGGCAAATGTGTTAAGTTTCACTTAACCGATGAGCATTTATTGCGGTTGTTGGAGGAAAAGACATTATAAATCAGTGATTTTCCCTCTTTTTCAATTCACCAAGCATTCAAACTTTTAGAGAGCGTGAAAATCCAAGCGAAGGCATCCTTAGCGAGAAGTGAAGCAAGTTCTTTCAAGAATTCAAACCTATCAAGCAGATTAAGGTATTTATCAATGGCTTCCTCCTCTGCTCCAGAATTTATTGCAAACCCTCCTATTGTGGAAGTAGTTAAATGCCCTAGACCCATTTTTAAGATCATTCCCAAGATGGAAAAACAAGATGATTCCCTAGGTACTTTTTCAAAAATTCCAAAAGGTGTTGCACATGTTGAAGATCCTAGAATCTATATTCATTGCCATATTGAGGAATTAGGTTCCAAAGAAATATTGAAAATGTTTAAAAATGTTATTTGTGATGAAAGTGGAATTGTGAAACCCGAACATAAGGTTATTGAAACTTTAAGTTTTGTGGAAATCCTTGACATCCTAGAATTTCCTAAGGAGGTAGTAAGGATTGTGCTTAGCAGATTTCATGGTGAATTATTTTGGCTAGACTCTATTTGTAAAATCACTAGTGAAGCATTTAGGGTAGTGACTGGCTTACCCTCCATCGGTAGTAGGCCAGATCAAACTAAAAAGGTTCCTAATAACACTGTCATGACATTAACAGGAGAAACCTATGATAGTAGATCCCTGAGAGTGAATGATGTAAAAGATGAGAATGTTAGATTCATAAGTATGATTTTAGGTTATAAGGCCACCCATGCAAATTGACTTAACTCTATTTCTAGTCTTTGTATTAAAAGTGCATATGATATGGTCAACAGTGATGCAAATATAGATGTTTGCAAGTGGTTAAAGGATGAGTTAATAGATAATCTGAAAAAGATCAAAGGAGACAAGAAAGTTACTTTTCATTTCGGCAATCTCTTGGTATGTCTGATGTTGTATCTCACAAAAGAGGTTCCCAGTATTGGTAAGAAAGAATTTGGTTATGATATACCAGTAAGCAAACAACTGCTAGATATCTTCACCGGTATGTGGATAGATAAGGATAACAATATAACATAGTACTTCAAAACATTCAAACCAAAAATGAAAACAAGAGAGAGATTACCAATAAGTATTGTAGGTAAATATGAGAAGGAAATATGTTTCGTAATTAAAAAGGTTGAGATATGGATGGAGGCAGTTCTTCCTAGAACTGTATGGGTAACAGAAATGGGGTATGAGTAAACAACATTGAAACTTATGCTAAAGCCCTATTAGAAGCCCCTAGAGAACCGAAAGAAAAGGTTTTTGAAAGTGCAGAAACAATAGAAAGTGGTGTACAGACTTTGAAACAAACAAAGAGAAGAGAGAAGTACATAAGAAGTGCATCTAAGAAAGTTAAGGAAATAAAAGAAAATATCATGAACATAACTGGAATAAAAGAAAGTGATCTGGAAGGATTACAACTGGAGGCACATCTCTCACCGGTTGGTACATCCTCTGACAGTGAAATTCCTGTTGAGTTTAAAAGAGTTGATAGGAAGAGAAAAACCTCACCGGTACCCGCTCCTCCTCCCAAGAAAAAAAGGACAACAAGGCAGAAGCAACAGGCAGTGATACCACCGACAAAGAAGTTGACACCAAAGAAGAAAAAGCAACAACAGGTTATACCACCATTGGACAACTTACTGAATGAAACAACTGATGATGACAACTTATCCAATGTGAGCAAACTATATGATACATTCACTAATGAAGAGAAAGAAATTATAGAGAATAGTGTCATCCTACATCTTGACATATATAAGAAAGTGTTAATAGAAGTTGTAGATGATTTTCCTAGTGAATTGTATAGGTGGTTAGATGCTAAGAGGTTAGAAATTATGGAGCTAGATAAGAAAATTAAAATTGAGAAACTTCTAGCTATACATCTAATCAAATTTGTTGAGGAAATTAATGAACTTATTAGTGAAGCTAATAGGTCAGTTTTTGCAAGCGGACACTGGCATGTGAGCCTAATGGTTGGTAGGGTTAATGAAATTTTAGAAGAAACAACTGACAAATGGGACATCTTCTTTATTGAGAAAGAAAAACAAGAAGAACTGAAAAGATCTAAAACTTTCAAAGTCTATCAAAAGGATAGAGACAAGGGGAAAGGCAAGGTAGGTGGACTACCAAACATTAAAGTAACTGATAACCTACCACCACCTTCGGTTACTCGACAAGTACAGACTGATAGTACACCAGCTACTGAGAATGTGGATACACCACATGAGGATACAAACCCTAAGTCTGAAATTTTGTACACTATGAACATAGACACTCGGGAGGTTAACATTGTAGTTGATAAGGAAAGCACAGAGGAAAAGAAAGATGTTGCTATTGAGCAACCGACAGATAATATTGAGATTAGGGTACAGGAAAAGAAAACCGAGCATTCAGAGGAACCCTTGGTTAGTGAAATGGTTACTAACAATACCAATGCAAGCACAGAGAAACCTACAAAGATAGTAACTAAGATACTGGCAGAAGAGAATAAAGAAAAACCAATGGATATACCGGTAGTAGATAACATAGTGAAAAAAGTAGAGAAATCGGCAGAGTCATAGGGACACATTGAGATAGTGAAACTGGTAACCACAGAGAAACCAAAACCTTTGCTAGTGGAAATGCAAACATAGACTGACCAACCAGAGGTCGATTCAAGAAAATTGGTTACTCCCACTGGAAGCACTGAGATTGTAAAGGTAGTTGGCCAGACATCTAGTATTCACTAACAAAATTTAGACCCACCAATGTGACTGAAGTCTTTTTGGATTCAATAAAGAAAATAACAGATTGTAATGCATTGGCCTATAAGGCAATTGATGACACAATTCCTATTCTTAAGTTGATTGCACCCAAATGCAATTTAGATCAAGCAAAGGATTCTTTAGGTCAGTTAGACACATTGTCTAAATATATTACTAGTAATATACTGACAGGTTGATCAAATAAATGAAGAAATATTCAAGGAGAAAATGGAAAAAGAAAAAGAGAAATTCTTTGAGAAAACAATAAAGAAGTGCACAAAACACATCAATAAACTTTTACCGGCACTGAGCACAACAATTACGGAGTTTAAGGAACTGTACAGAGATACTTGCAAGACAAATCTATTCACAGTAGATATTGACAAAGAAATCAGCAAAGTTCAAAAGGAGATTAATGACATAGCTGATAATATCATTGGTTCATCTGAACATATATTAGTTATTGGACAGGAAATTGTTGGATTTGGAGAAAAATTGGAGAAGTTAGAGAAAGAGAAGGAAAGGTTAAAGGGAAAAGCCATAGGGCTTAAGTGCAAATTAAGTCCTAAGTTAGATATTCTTATCTCTCTAAGGAAAGAAATCCCTGAGGCATTAATTCAAGGTCAAAAGACATCTGAAGAACAAATGCATCATCTCACCAGTACAATTTAGAGAACTGAGGCAGCTATGAAGGAGAGTAACAGGTTTATTCAGAGCTTGAATTTGGTCTTAGCAGACTTATTCCAGATTGTAACCAACCAGTTACAAAGTTCAAGCTGAAAACTGCACTCATTTGACAATTTTAACAACCTTTGTCATTGATGTCAAAGGGGGAGTAGTAGGATAGAGAAAAATGATCATCAGAGGATATCATCTACTCAGGGGGAGCACACATTTTTGGTAAAATTTTGGACTTTAATTTTGGGACAGATTTTTGGATTTTTCTCATGACTGTTGCCATCAATGCCAAAGGGGGAGATTGTTGGCATTCTACACTCTAGTGAGAATTGATGGTGTTGTCATTGATCATGACTTACCAGCAACCTTGTGGACACCTTCAAGCACTGACAGCGATAAAAATGTATACCAACATCCCAGCCGACAGGAATAAAGTTTTGTTTATTGTATTTAATTGTAAATATCTTTTGTAAAGCCGATAAGGGATATTGTAATAAGACTTATATATGTATGAGGTCTTGTAAATCATTTTTTAAGGATAGAATATAGGATGGATACATGGTAGAAGTGATGAGCAAATATTAAGGCAATTTTTGTATAAGGTTTATGGTTATTGTATGAGCTTAAACCGGTACTAAACCTGGCATAACAGATGCTGAATTATAGCAATACATTATATTGGATTCTCATAATCCATTTTGTAAGTGAGTGAGACTTCCTTTTGTGATTGAGTAGTGAGCTCTAGGCAGTTGGCCTTCTTGCATGTGCAGGCCCCTCTTGTAAGTAATATCCATTCATTGGCCAATGAGTGAATATTGTGGGTCACAAATCCCATTGAGGTTTTTCCCACACTGGGTTTCCTCATTAAACATCTTATGTTATGGTGTGCTTTCTATGTTGTCTTTACTATTCTTATTTACTGCATTAATTCTTGTTTACCAGTACACTATTTTGGAATGCAAAATACTTAATAAGGTTAAAGAATCTGTTAACCAATTAGATACTGATTCACCCCCCTCTTAGTATCTTTGGGACTATCATCAATCCTAACAAGGTGGAGTCTACAGTATAATTGGAAAGAGTGGTGAACTTATTGCCATTGGTAAGCAGAGCAGAGGTAACTTATTTAGGCTGAATGCCAAGATTAGTGAGTGTCTGATGGCGAAGTTTGATGACAATTGGATATGGCATAGGAGAATTTGTCATATAAACTTTGACAATATTGTAAAAGTCAGTAAGATCAAGGCAGTAAGAGGATTGCCTTTGTTGAACAAACTGGAGAATTCTTTGTGCAGAGAATGCCAACTTTGAAAGGTAAGTCTTTTTCAGCAGAGAACTTACTTGATCTTGTGCACACTGATCTGTGTGGTCCAATGAAAACTAAAAGTATTTAGGGAGAAAGATATTTCATGGTTCTTACTGATGTCTGCTCAAGAATGATGTGGGTCACATTCTTGAAAGGCAAGTCTGAGGCATTTGGAAAGTTCAAAGCCTTTAGAGCATTGGTAGAGAAGGAAAGTGGTTAAAGGATAAAATGCCTAAGAGATGATCAAGGAGGTGAATTCACTTCTGATGAATTCATTGAGTACTATGAGGAGAACAGTATCAAGAGGCAACTATCTACCCCAAGGACACCACAACCAAATGGCATAGCAGAAAGGAATAACAAGGCTGTAGTTGAAGCGGACAGAACAATGTTGATCCAAGGAAAGGTTGCTCACACTTTTTGGAGAGAAGCGGTGAGCACTGCAGTCTATACTATGAATCGGGTACTCATCAAGAAAGGTAAAGATAAAACCCCTTATGAGTACTGGATTGGGAAGACTTTCACTATGAGTTATTTTATAGTATTTAGCAGTAAGTGTTATATCAAGAGAGGTGAGAATCTAAGCAAGTTTGATGGTAAATGTGATGAAGGAATATTTCTGGGATATTCCACTAAGAGAAAAGCTCTCAAGTGCTACAACAATAGGACTCAGAAAATTGTAGAGAGTACAATGTCAGGGTTGATGAATCCCCTGAGAAGCTCGAGGAAACCTGTAGCAAGAAAGTGGTGTTAGGATTCTGAAAGATACTGAGAGGGGGGGTGAATCAGTAGCTGACGGGTATAATAATTTTCTTAACTTATAACATGAAAAACATATTAAAACTGTGTACTGGTAAACCAGAAATAATGCAGCAAATAAGAACAACAACCACAACATGAAAAGCACACCATAACATAATATTTTAATGAGGAAACTCGGTGTGGGAAAAACCTCGATGGGATTTGTGACCCACAATATTCACTTGCTAGCCAATAAGAGAATATTACTGCTTACAAAAGGGGCCTGCTTAGTTACAAAAGAAGTCACATTGACTTACAAAAATATATTATACTAATCCAATGTCTTGTACTGCTTCATATCAGCATTTGCTATGCCAGATTCAGTACCGGTTTTAAGCTCTGCAATATACATAAACCCTTATCTAATAATTCGCATATTAGGTCTGCTACCTTCTTTTCATATTTCGCATTATACCATATATCATATCTCCTAAATGACCTACAATGATCTCATACATATATGAGTCATATTACAATTTGCCATGTCGGCTTACAAAAGATTTTACAATTAATTACAAAATACATTTATACAAAATTCCTGTCGACCAGGGTGCTGGTGAACTGTATGCCAGTGTAGAGTCTATCGGTGCCGATGCCTGAGTCTGTTTGCTGGTATCACATGATTGTAACAATGCCATCAATGACAATACCTTCAATCACCTACAATTTTTCATTGGAGTGTGCATTTGCCAACAATCTCCCCCTTTGGCATTTATGGCAACACTCATGAGAAAAATCAAAAAGTGTCCAAAAAGATGTCCAAAAAGAATCTGCCAAAATTTGTCTTACCAAAACTGTGTGCCCAAAAATGTATGCTCCCCCTGAGCTAATGATGTCCTATTCTGATCATTTTTCTCTTCGCACTACTCCCCCTTTGACATCAATGACAAAGGTTGTCATTCGCTGTCAGTGGAGTGTGGTTCCTGCCTAGATTTTTGTAACTGGTGGGTTACAATTTGGAATATATCTACCAAAATCAGATTTAAACTATCGCTAAATATTTTACTTTCCTGTAATGCCTCTTGTGTTCTCTAAACTGTACCGGTGAGTATGTGCATTTTCTCTTTTGGTGTCTTAAGTCTGGGAACCAAAGCCTCAGAAATTTCTTTTCTCAAAGAAATGAGGTAATCTAGTTTAGGACCAAGTTTACATTTTAAGCTTTTTGCTTTATCCTTTATTCTCTCTTTATCTTTTTCTAACTTCTCAATTTTCTCTTCAAGATCTACAATTTTCTTTTCTATCTCCAAAAATGAATCTGATGTGCCTATCAGATTGTCAACAATATTGTTAATCTTAGTTTGTGTTTTGTTGATCTGTGAATCTATGTCTTGTGTCAAGATGTCAGTTTTGCAAATATCCCTGTACATTTTCTTAAAATCCAAAATTGTTTCTCCTAGCGCCGGTAATAAGGTTTTTGTTTGTTCCTTATTTTTCTTCACTATTTCCTCAAAGAATTTCTCTTTCTCCATAATCATCCTTTCTTTGAATGTGTCTTCATTTATTTGATCAACTATCAAAATGTTGTCGGTGATGAATTTAGACAATGTGTCTAGTTGACCTAAAGAATATTATCCACAATGCACTTGGGTGCTACCAATTTGAGAATAGGTATTGTGTCATCAATAGCCTTATAGGCTTGTGCATTACATTCTATGATTTTCTTTATAGACTCTAGTAAGACCTCTGTCACATTTGTAGGCCAGAATTCTGCTATTGAAGTACCAGATGTCTGCCCAACTGTTTTCACAATATCCATGCTACCGGTTGTAGTGATAACCTTGCTTGTTTCGACCTCTGGTAGGTCAGTTTGTGTTTGCATTTCTATTAGCAAAGGTTTAGGCTTTTCAGTTTTAGCTGGTGGCACTATCTCGGTCTAAACCTGTGTCTCAGAAGGTTTCTCTAAGCTCTCAACTTCTAGTTTCTCAGATGTAGTCTCTGTATGCACTTCTGGTTTTTTAGTTTGTACCTCTACACTATCCATTTTCGGTTCTCCTAATTGTTTTTCAGTTTCATCTATCAGTTCTTCTAATGTTTTACCATTGGTGTCTTCTGCTAGTTGCTCTGTTTGAGTGGATTTTTTTGTGCTTATGTTTATAGTATCATTAACCTCAACCTCAACATCTGCAGCCGGTGACTCAGTAGCCACATCTTTCCTTTTATCCTCAGTGGTTTCTCTGTCAACCACAACATTTACTTCCTATTGTCTATATTCATAGTGTACAAAATTTCGGATTCCGGATTTGTATCCTCTAGTGGAGTCTCCATACTCTCAGTAGCCAGTTGATTGTCTGTAGTTTCTATCAGTGGAGTATCTGGAGGAGGTGGGGGTAAGTTATCATTTGTCTTTAGGCTTGGAGGTCCACCTACCAAACCTTTCCCCATATCCTTGTCCTTTTGGTATACCCTGATGGTCTTAGGTCTTAGTAGCTCTTCTTGTTTCTCTTTTTCAACAAAGAATATGTCCCATTGGTCTGCAGTTTCTTCTATTACCTCATTTACTCTTCCTACCATCAGTGCTACATGTCGGTGAGAAATTGAAAATACTATCTAGTTAGCCTCAGTGATTAATTTGTCTATCTCATTAGGTGAGTTTACTGGATGTACTGTAAGTAATTTTTCAATTTTTATCTTCTTGTCCAGCTCAACAATGGCTACCCTTCTAGCTTCTAGTCTTCTATACAAATCATTGGGTATTTCATCAACAATTTCCATCAAAAATTTCTTGTATATATCCAAGTGTAAAATTACACTATTTTCTATGCTTTCTTTGTCATCAGTAGAAAGTGTGTTGTACAGTTTGCTAATATTTTTCATCTTTCCATCTTCTGTTATTTCACTAAGGAGTTTATCCAGTGGAGCAATATCTTGTTTTACCTTCTTCTTCTTCTTAGGAGTTAACTTCTTAACTGGAGGCCTCACTGCCTGTTGCTTTTGTCTTGTTTTCCTAGGAGTGGGTGAGGGTATCGGTGAGGGTTTTCTTTTCCTTTCTACCCTTTTGAATACCGCTGGCATATCACTCTTAGAGGAAGTTGCAACCGGTGAAAGATGAGTTTTTGATTGAAGTCCTTCCAACTCACTTTCTTTGATACCAGTTTGCTTCAATACATCTTCCTTAAGTGCTTTTGCTTGTCTAGTGCCTTTCCTTATTGTTTGTTTAACTTTCTTAACTCTTTTCCTAGACTAAATACCACTTTCTATTGTTTCAGCACTGCCAAATACTTTCTCAGAGGGTTCTTTTGGTGCTTCAAGGAGGGCTTTTGCATAAGTTTCAATAATGTTATCATCAGTCTCATAGCCCATTTCAATTACCTAGATAGTCCTAGGGACAACTGCCTCCATCTAGATTTCATCCTTTTTAATCACAAAGCATATTTACTTCTGATATTTATCTACAATTCCCTGTAACAGTCTTATTCTTGTCTTCATTCGAGCCTTCAATGCCTTAAAATGTTCGTTTATGTTCTTCTCTCTGTTTTCACCCATATTGTTTAATAGATCCAATAGTTGCTTCCCTACCGGTATATCAAAACCAAAAAAAATTCTACCAATACTGGGTACTTGTTTAGTAATATACAACATTAAACATACAAGCAAATTTCCAAATCTAAAGGTTCCTTTCTTATCTCCTTTGATCTTTTTTAGATTGTCTATCAATTCATCTTTGAGCCATTCACACACATCTATTCTAGCATTATCATTAACTATGTCATATGCACTTTTAATACATAGGCTAGATACTGAGTTCAACCTATTTGCATATGTAGATTTGTAGCCTAATATCATACTGATAAATCTGGCATTGATGTCCTTCACATCATTTACTCTTAGATACCTTTTGTCAAATGTTGTGTCGGTTAAATCCATCATTGTGTCATTTGAGACCCTTTTTGTTCTGTCAGGTCGGCTACCGGTGGAAGGTAACTCAATTACTGCTTTAACAACTTCTTTGGTGACCTTATGAATCGAATCCAACCAAAATAATTCACCATGGACTCTACTTAGGACTATTCTTATCATATCGTCAGGAAAATCAAGGATGCTAAGAATATCCAGAAAACCTAGGGTTTCTACTAACTTGTGTTCCGGTTTGATATTGCCATTTTCATCACAAATCATAGTGCTATACATTTTCTTAATTTCATCATCTCCTAATTCCTCTATATGACAGTGTATGTATATTCTAAGATCTTTAGCATATACTACTCCTTATGGAATTTGAGAGAATGCACCTATGTTATCATCTTTCTTAGCTATTTTGGGAACAAGCTTGAATATGGGTCTAGGGCGCTTGATAACCTCAATTACAATAGGTTTTCTATAAATTCAGGAACAAAGGAGGATGCCATGTTTAGAAATACCTCAATTTGCCTTAGGGATGAGTTCTTGGATGAACTGCTTCTCTTCTTCGCTAAGAATGCCTTCACTTGGGAATTTTCACACTCTTGAAGATTTGAATGCTCGGTGAATAAAAAGAGCCAAAACACTTGCTTTATAATTTTCTTTTCTCCAACTACCACATTTAATGCTTGTTGGTTAAGTCACAACTTAACTCATCTGCTAGTAAAGATGTAATTCAACTTCTCACCATCAACCAAGGGTAAAATAACATGTTTTTCATTTAGTTGCTAAACCCCCAAAGGATTTTCCTTCAGTTAGATGAAGAGTCTCCTGCCGATGGAGTGTTAATTTGTTCTACTTGAGGAGTATTCCCATCAACTTTCTAATCTAACTTTCTAATCCATTGTTTGAGAATTCTTGCTTTACCTCTTAAACCTTTTCTTTACCTTTTAAACTAGGACCTTTGTTATTTGCCGGTGGGGTCTTGCTTCTACAAAATTTTGTAATATGTCCAATCTTGTTACAATCATAACAAGTCATATTGTTTTTCTAAATAGCTTTCCCATATCCTATGTCAGTATGTGTTCTGCATTGACTAGATAGGTGTCCAAATCTTCCACAAACATAACATCTTACATTCATTCTACAATTTTCTGAATTATGACCAACTTTGTTGCATAAAGAACATTGACCAGTGGGTGTATTAGTGTTCTGAAAATTTCTAGATCTACACTGATTTTCTCTATGACCATACTTGTTACAGTTAAAGCAATTCCCATTTAATTTGTAAGCATTAGGTTGTCTTACCGGCTTGCTATGATCATGATTGTTTGCAGTACCAGAGCTTTCACCAACTTCAAAGCCAAGGCCATTTGTATCACCATTAGGTTTTTGATTCTTTAGCATGTCAACAAGTTCTTCTGAACTTTTATTTAATTTTTCCTTGTATTGATTTGCAGCAGTCAGTTCATTCTCCAAGATTCCTTTTTGTCTTATGAGTTCAATTTTCTCATTTTGTGTATGCATCAAGTCTATCTTCAACATATCATTTTCATGTCTGAGTCTTGTGTTTTCATTTCCAACATCATTTAGCCTTCTCGCCAAATCATCTTCATTCTTATTTCTATCTTCAATTTCTTTACAAAATCTCATAGTCATATCTTGCATCTCATTCTTCATTCTACAGTTATCTTGTCTCAGCTTGTTCACTAGATCATTAAGAGTTTCCTTTTCATCTTCCTCATTCTACATCTTCTCACAAAGTTCTCTTCTTTTATTCCTTTCTATGGTGAAATTTTCTTGAAGTCCTCGAATAATATCCTAAGCACCCTTTAGATCATCCTCAAGTTTGATATTCTTTACTTTTTCGGCATCATAGTCTAAAAGAGTTGTTTCCAATTGCTTTCTCAAATTTTCCATCTCTACCGGTGTCAAGATCTTCCTCAAGCTATTAGAATTTTGAAAATAGAGGACCAGGCTCTGATACCAATTGTTAGGATTTCCAAAGATACTAAGAGCGGGGGGGGTGAATCAGTATCTGACTGGTATAATAATTTTCTTAACTTATAACATGAAAAACATATTAAAACTGTGTACTGATAAACCAGAAATAATGCAACAAATAAGAACAACAACCACAACATGAAAAGAACACCATAACATAATATTTTAGCGAGGAAACCCAGTGTGGAAAAAACCTCGATGGGATTTGTGACCCATAATATTCACTTATTGGCCAACAAGAGAATATTATTGCTTACAAAAGGGGCCTGAACATGCAGGAAGGCCAAGTGCCCAGAGCTCACTGCTCAGTTACAAAAGAAGTCACACTGACTTACAAAAATGGATTATACTAATCCAATGTCTTGTACTACTTCAGATCAACATCTGCAAAATTAAGTACCGATTTAAGCTCTACAATATACATAAACCCTTATCCAATAATTTGCATATTAGGTCTGCTACCTTCTTTTCATACTTCGCATTATACCATATATCATATCTTCTAAATGATCTACAATGATCTCATACATATATGAGTCATATTACAATCCGCCATGTTGGCTTACAAAAGATTTTACAATTAATTACAAAATACATTTATACAAAACTCCTATCGACCAGGGTGTCGGTGAACTGTATGTCGGTGTAGAGTCTGTCAGTGCCGGTGCCTGAGTCTGTCTGCCGATATCACATGATTGTAAGGTTTCCATCAATGACAATACCTTCAATCACCTACAATTTCTCATTGGAGTGTGCATTTTCCAACAAGTGGAAGATGAACCGGGTCTAGCCTTCTGGGAACTGGTTAAGAAAGAAACAAGCAAAGACCTCAGTGTTCCTGTATTGGTACAACCTGCAGTAGGTGAAGAAGAAGATGGAGAAGAAGAAGAAGAGGAAAAGCAAGAAGAACTAGCTAGAGTCATTCCTAGATATGTGAAACTACATCATGATCTGAAGCAGATCATAGGAGATAAAGATGCAGGGATACTCACAAGAAGAAAGGTGAGAGAAAACTCTTGCATGATTTCTAAATTTGAGCCTAAGACCACTAGAGAGGCACTTATAAATGAAGACTGGATTAAGGCAATGGAAGAGGAGCTAGACCAGATAGAAAATAATGCAACATGGTCTTTGGTACCCAGACTGGAGCACAATAATTTCATAGGTACCAAATGGGTCTTTAGGAATAAGCTGAATGTTGAAGGAACAGTTGTAAGGAACAAGGCAAGACTTATATGCAAGGGATATGCTTAGGAAGAGGGAGAAGACTATGGAGAAACCTTTTCCCCATTGGCTATACTGGAAGGTGTTTGAATGCTACTTGCATTTGCAGCATTTAAGGGATTCAAGGTATACCAGATGGATGTGAAGTCTGCATTGTTGAATGGAATCCTAGAAGAGGAAGTGTATATTGAGCAACTGGATGGGTTTTCCATATCAGAAGATAGTAACATGGTGTGTAGACTACACAAGGCCCTATATAGATTGAAACAAGCACAAAGGGCATGGTATGGATGGTTACACTCTCATCTTGTGAAGATAGGATTTCAGAGAACAAGTGAGGACAACAACACCTACCTGAAATCTGAAGGTGATCAGATTTTGATCTATGAAGCGTTTGTAGATGACATGATCATTGGAGGAGATGATGAAATGAGCCATGCATTTACAGATGAAATGAAGAAAGAGTTTGAGATGTCTCTGATTGGAGATATAAAGTTCTTCATTGGTCTATAGATTCAGCAGATGAAAGAGGGTATCTTTATTACCCAGTCCAAGTATGTCAAAGAGATATTGAAGACCTTTGGCATGGAGGAGAGAAAACCAGTTGGTGACCAGCTGTAAATTGACTAAGGAAGATGATTCAATGTTGGTGAATGAGGAGTATCCATCAATGATTGGTAAGCTACACTATGTGGTACACAACAAACCAGATATTGCTCATGCAATGGGCATTGTGGCCCATTTTTAGAAAAGTCCAAGAGAATCCCACTTGGTAGCAATCAAGAGGATTCATAGATACCTAAAAGGGATAGTTGATTATGGATTATGGTATCCATACAATGGTGATTTTAAGCTCAAAGTATTTACCGATGCAGATTGGGCAGGTAATGTGAAAGATCGGAAGAGCACAACTGGTGGAGCGTTCTTTCTTGGTGGAAAACTAGTCTCATGGACGAGTAAGAAGTGGAGCTGTATTTCCTAGTCTATAGCTGAAGCGGAGTATGTGGCAGCATTTATGAACTGCACTCAAGCAATCTAGATGAAACATGTATTGGATGGTTTCAAAGTACCTATATCTAAATGGGTGAGTATATTTTGTGACAACACAAGTGCAATAAATATTTCCAAGAATCTAGTATTGCATGCTAGAACTAAGCACATTGAGCTCAAGTATCACTTCTTGAGAGAGAAGGTTCAAATCAAAGAGGTTGTATTAGAACATGTTTCCAATAAGGAGCAGCTAGCAGACATATTCACTAAGCCCTTACCAGAAACTACATTTACCTATTTGAGAGGTGAATTAGGGGTTATGCCCCTTCATGAAGTAAACTAAAGTTTTGTGCTTCACATCAGTCAGGTACTACAGTGTCAAATCTTTTAGGATTCATGTGTTTAAGGATGCTACTCCATAGGGGGAGCAACATAGTGGAGAATGGAAGCTTGTGCCTCCACTTTGGAAATGTTGTCAAAGGGGGAGAAGATATCTGATGATGAAGATATATGTTATAGTTGCACTGGTCTATGTATTTTTATAGTTGCAATGCTACACTGAGTATTGCCATCAATGCCAAAGGGGGAGATTGTTGGCATATGATGAAGCGGTGACAAAGTATGTTGTCATTGATGTCAATAGGTGCAGGTGAACCGATATGAAGATTGGAAGAAGTTGTTATTGATGTTCAAGTAGGAGAACCAGTATGAAGGGATGAAGTGGACTGGTGTCAGGGTTTCACTAAGTGTGACTACTGGCTGGTAGTCTCAGCTCTAGGGTTTCCGGTTTGGTAATCTAGCTTGTGCGATGCAACCAGTGATATTTTGTGATGAGTTAGCTAAGAGATAAGGATGAGATTGAGATGCCACATTAGTTTTGTGCATGTGAAGGATTTCCTTGAGGATCTTGCATGTGAAGATCGATTGCATTAAATGTCTACCTCGGGAATGAACAATCTGCTTAGTGATATGTGAAGAGAGCGTGATGGGTTACTAATTTCCATATGCGGTAAAGAATGGACAATACAAAATGACTTGTGATATGTTTGAGATTGTTTTATTCTATGCAAAAGTGTTTGAATGGTTAGGATTGGACCGCTTGTAATTGTAAACCTAAAATATTTAGGGTTTAGGGTTTATGCTACTGACCTAATTGTTATCTATAAGATTGATGATGTTTGTTACTGTTTGTGTTGGCAAATATTGTGTTTGTATCTGAGTGATGAGATACTTGCCAGACCAGTGAGTGGAAAACTACAAAGTGTGATTGGAGAGTAGAGGAGCTAAAATGGATCTGCCTTAGCATGTAGTGTTGCTATCAAATCAGAGCTTTACCTGTTGTCTTCTAACCATTTCAACAGTAGGAAAATCCCTTTGTCAGCTAGCTTTAACAGGCTTATTGCAAATCCTCTAACTAGGTGACTCAAGATCATTGAGTTCTTCAAATCTTCTAGTGAGGTAACCTTTAACAGGGTTTCAACCTTTAACATGGTATATAGCCATCCCTTAACTGGGTGATCTTTCACAAGATCGGTTCCTAACAGAACCTTATTGTAAAGTCTTTAACCGGACTAGGATCCTAACAGAGCGATCTTCAAAAGAGTTCAAAAGCAAGCTTGTGGGTATTCATCCCCACCGTGGTTTTTCCCATTTGGGTTTCCACGTGAAAAATATATGTGTCATGAGCTAGTGCACTTCTCATGTGATGATTGAGCAGTCTGTGTTCAAGTGAATATGCATCCAAAGCTAATGGTTATGGTATTACTGATACAACACATGCATGAGTATATGGGTGAAGTAGTTATCAAGTGTTGAATGCTATTTAAAGTATTTAGTTTTACTAGTTTAGCTGTCTGAAGTCTTATTGTGTTTAACCGGTATTGTCTTGGTTAAGTTCAGTGATGAAGACAACCAGTTAGCATTGTTTTAACTTGATATGTTGTTGAGAAGTTTTTGTATGTACTGATTCACCCCCCCCCCCTCTCAGTACCGATCAGGATATTTGTTGTTTATCATTATTCATCAATCATAATTTATAGAATAATTAACCAACCATCCTTAATACATGACACCAATATTTGTACGTGGAAAACCCAGTAAAGGGAAAAACCATGGTGGAAAGCCTACCCACGGTCAGATAATACTTCTGTAGTAAATATGTGATTACAATAAGAGGGGCCTGCACATGTAGGAAGGCACACTTCCTAGAGAACACTTCTCATCACAAAAGGAGTCTCACTGACTACAAAGAAATCCAGACTACAATCCTGAAATAAGAATGAAATGTAAGAATAGCATCTCCTATGCCTGAGTATAGTTCTGGTTAAGCTCAATACCTGAGGTCTTAAACCTCTTTCACAAACCCAATTTGATAACCTATGATCAATAAAATCCTCTACATATGATTACAACATTGTTTGCACACAGATAATCCTCTATTCATAAACCCATGATCTACAAAGAGATCTTATATCATATTTATACCAACCTGGGACCTAAACAATTAGGTTCGGACGCCTAAAAGTTGTTGGCATATAATGAAGCGGTGACAAAGTATGTTGTCATTGATGTCAATAAGTGTAGGTGAACCGGTATGAAGATTGGAAGAAGTTGTTATTGATGTTCAAGTAGGAGAACCGGTATGAAGGGATGAAGTGGACCGGTGTCAGGGTTTCACTAATTGTGACTACCGGTTGGTAGTCTTAGCTCTAGGGTTTCCAGTTTGGCAATCTAGCTTGTGTGATGCAATCGGTGAAATTTTTTGATGAGTTAGCTAAGAGATAAGGATGAGATCGAGATGCCACATCATTTTTGTGCAAGTGAAGGATTTCCTTGTGTGTAGGGGAAAAAGTGAGACTAGGCTAACATGCCCTAATCCTACCTTTTGACACACATTGTGGAATACGAAAGAGCCTAGAGGTATCACACAATTGGCTACTTCTTTTTGTGTAAGAGAGAGGCATGGGCTACCTATTAGGGTTTCTATTCCTTTGTTGTAATTGAAAGATAAAATGATGCAAGTTCAATTCCTAACCCCAAAGTGCAAGTATGAACTAATAACAAGATTGCAGAATTGAGATTAAACAATTTAAAGTTGTAAACACAAGGACAAGACAAGAATGCAAATGCATACCCAGAGTTAAAATCTGAGTGAAAATGTTTGGGATGGGGGTGCAGGCACCACTGTCCTGATGCTGCCCCTGAAACTGCTCTTGAAACTGTTGTTTTGCAACCTGAAAAGCTGTCGGAAATGCTGAAACTTGTTGTCTGACAGAGGGACCAGGGTGCCCAGCGCCCCTGTCCAGGGACCAAAGAACCTAGCGCCATTGTCCTCGAAGGACCAGAGCACCCCACACCTCTATCCTGGTCTTTTGCCCTGAAATTTGGTGTGTAGCTCAGTTTCTATCTACTTCTATCGGATCTGCACTTATATCTGAAAAGGTACGTTGGGTGGCTATATAGGGTTTTGCCTTAGTCAAACCCCCGCTTTGGTGATTTCCACCTCCATGAATAGCCAAGTTTTATTGTAAAAGTAGTGTGTGTGCAGACCTTGTGTGTGTGCAAGATCCTAAAATGCAAGTAAGCAAACTAGAGCAACCTAGAAAGTAAACCCTAATTGCTTGTAAATGACAATGTAAATGCTCCAAATCAAGATGCAAAGTGAACTAAAGCATGAACACAAATGATATAATGAGGCTTATGCAAAGACATGAAAACAACGTGAAATCATACCCAACCCCCAGGGAGGGGTTCAAGCCAATCTTCAGCCGGTGATCCCCTATTGCTCTTCAATGTCTTCAAAGCCCTAAATGGATGAATGAAATTGATGAATGCTTGATGGATGGATGTTGAATGTTGTTGAAGTCTTCAAAGATCTACTCTTTCCTTGCATAGAAGGCCCCTGAAACCAAAATTTGGATCCTTTCAAATGAAGAAAGAGAGCTCTTATATATGAAACCCTAGGTCTTAATTTCAACTTTTGGCCGACCTAGAGATTGAATCTCCCACCAATTTCTTGGGGTTAAGCTTTATTTTATGATTGGATTGCACTCCTAAAATTTTGAGAAAAATGTTGGGGACCATGTGCACTCCAGGCGCCATGGTCCCGACAACTTTTCACCAAATTTTTAGGGCCGTCGGATATGATAATTTTAGAGAGAATCCTGAAGTTACAGGTGATTTCGAGATGTTTTGACCCCCGAAATCAAGCCCCCAAGTTCAAAATAGGACCTAATTAGGGTTTTTGATTAAATGATGTACTGGAGGAATAAAATGAAAGGGGCACACTTTAATAAAAGGGCCCAACTGGAAGATGATGAAATAGGACCTTAGACCTAATTAATTTGATTAATTAAGTGCTAAAGGGAAAATGCGATGCAAAGTGCAAGATGCACCAAGGCGGGAGCTAAACCAAGTGTGAAATTGTACCACTTTAGCAAGTGCATACAATTTTTGACGCTACATTTAGCCCCCACTTTAGCGGTCATATGAGTACTATGTGCATATGCAAGCTAAAGTACAGGAAAGTAAACTTTATTTGAAAAAGGATATATCCATAAGTCTGTCGAACGAAGCCCCCAGCAGTATCTGCAGTACACAGTTAGGAACCACGTCCTACAAAACACACATTAGATCACAAAATCACCTAATGCTTACTAAGGAAAGTGATGAAATTTGTGAGTAGCTATATGCCCCACCTGTTTCGGCTTGCTTATTAGGGACGTGAAACAGGATAGCATGTTTACTTATGACAAATTGTGTGAGAGATTATTGATGAGAGATGTTCACTGAAGAGGCTTCATTAGAGCACGTTTTGGAACATCTAGGGAGTAAGGGAACGAAAATATGATTCCTACACAATAAACGGTTTGAAAATCGCATCTCCCAAACTCAAGTTATGATGAAATGAGTGATAGAAGAAAATTAGGGTTTTGAAATCAAAGGTAAAGGAATGAAAGTATATACCTCGAAAGTGACTATTGCATTTGTCACTTTGTTGATTTCTGAGTATTGTTCATTGCAGTGGAGCCCACATAGCCATCATCATGCCTTCATGATGACCGGAGCATCCCACGAGGATGGAGATCATGCGATAGGCCGTGATCGGTGACAAGCCACTGGACGAGGTGAGTTGATTGAACTTTGACTTTGACTTTCTGCATTTGTGTTGACTTTGAGTTTTTGTGATCGAATGTGGGCCCTAGAATCTGACCCTGGGTCCCACCCAGGGTGCCATGGTCCTATCAGGGCGCCATGGTCCTTGTGGGGCGCCATGGTCCTCGCAGGGCACCATGGTCCCTGACAGAGCACCATGGTCCCTAAAGGGCGCCATGGTCCTCTCAGGGTGCCATGGTCCCTGACAGAGCGCCATGGTCCCTGATAGAGTGCCATGGTCCCAATCAGGACTTGGTAAGGGGTGTCAGGGTTAGCTTTCGATGTTCGACAGTTTTCATTTTTCGCGTAGATGATTTTGATGATTGAGTACTGATTACACTGATGTTTTTGCATTGCAGGGTCTCCCATACATGAGAGAGCACACTTCGGGGTAGATTCTTTGTAGTCTGCAAGATCAGATTCCCCAGCTGACTTAGGTAGAGAGGGATACATTATCGATAGTGGGTTTATTGTATGCGATCCTCATGTCGGCCATTCGATTCCATCCTGCGATGTTGATGGCACTTATGGAGCGATGGGATCCTGACACATGTACATTCCATCTCCCAGTAGGAGAGATGACGGTTACACTTGAGGATGTGTACCACATACTTCACCTACCTATCAGAGGAGCCACTGTGACATATGCAACCGATCGGTCAGTGGAGGACTATCAAAGGGAGCAGATATACTGCATAGGGAGAGTCATGCCGAGTGAGACGAGAGGTCGCATCATGATCAGTTGGCTCTTACATCCTACAGGAGAGGTGCCCCTTGTGAGACGTCTTATGATTGCCATCATTGCACTAGCTGTCTGCCCTAATGGGTGAGGTACGCACATGCATGGGGGTCTCACATGGTGCATCAGGGCTATGGAGAGACATATGAAAGTATATGCTTGGGGTCAGAGTATGCTTGCACATCTCTATCACGACCTCGAGGAGTATGTGTTTGGACAGTGTTGTAGCTTGATGACATGCACACTTCTGCAGGTGTGGATATTTGAGCACTTCACATACACCAGGCCTGTCGGCTATCCGATGAGTGCGGCTAGCGAGCGACCTAGGGTGTTTGCCTATCCACTTACCGGTGAGTGGAGATTTGGGGATCTACTATATTAGAGAGTGACATTTGATAGATTGATAGATGAGGTGACAGTATGGAGACCATATCTGCAGATGTACAGATGGTATGGAATGGAGAGGTAGCTAGCATGCTTACAAAGGAACCACCTACTGAGAGGACGATACTCACATATCATAGTCCCATTCTACTTTGATCGAGTACGGAGGCAGTTTGGGCTAGAGTAGTGTGTTCCAGCTGATGTACCTATCTATACTCAACACTCACGAGTCCTTCCCAGACCTAGAGCAGTAGCGAGACCTACGACAGATGATATCAAGATTACAGATATAGAGGGGTCTGATCAAGATGTGGTCACTGATTACTCTGCAAATCCCGGAGCACAGCGCAGGTATCTCTCATGGTTTGTGAGGACATATCCAGAGCCTATCTTTCCACCAGATTACCCGATAGGCCATCCAGGTCCATGGAGACATGGAAACCAAGATGAGGATCAGGGATCCAGATCAGAGGAGCCAGAGGAGGGAGAGGGTCATGAGGAGGCAGGAGATCCTGATCCACCCATAGGAGATCTGCCTAGTGCCGAGGAGGAGGAGGAAGGAGAGGAGGATGACACAGATAGAGATGATGATGAGGAGAATGAGGATGTGGGTGAGGATGCAGATGAGGATGAGGATGATGAGGAGGAGGAGGATAGAGATGATGAGGAGGAGTCAGATGCAGCTCCCCACCATTTAGGAGATGATACCATAGCCTTGGATCCTCCTCTTATTCCCCAAAAGGGGGAACACGAGGTGATATAGAGACCTATACCCATCATGCACAGATCATTTGAGCGTGGGGAGCCTAGTAGTTCCTAGTCACAAATGCTACCATATCATGATCCCTACTAGTGCGAGGGAGATCTAGGTATAGTAGGTTTATATTGATTGATTAATGTTTTGATGATATAGAATGGTACTAATACAAAATCTGTTCTACTGCTACATCTAATGTGCAGGAGTGGCGCTCCTTGATCCAGCAAGTAGTGACAGATATTTCCATGATGGCACAGATCCCTCGTTCCTCACAGGTTGCTTATAGGCCTCAGGGGAACGCAGGTCAGCATGAGGACTTGTTTTCCCCATTTTGAGTACAGGTGGAAATATGGAGGGAGAGAGAGAGAGTTCTATCAGAGAACCTTCAGCGGGCACAGCGTGACCTAGCAGCAGCTCAGACCGAGGCTACCTCGTATCACGCAATCCTTATGGATAGGGATCGTAGGAGTTCCTCTCGGAGTCATTCATGGTCTATATCACGCTATACACCTATGGGTCCACCTTCACGGCCGGATCAGGAGGGACCGTCTAGTCGTCACTCTCTAGCCACTAGCCCTAGGGATGGGAGATGATCTCATGATGTAGGATAGGTCACATTTTGGATGTATAGTGACCTACTTTTGTATATGAAAACATGATCCACACACACACACACACACACACACACACACACACACATATATATATATATACATGCTTCTCTTTGTTTCAAACGTGTTATCTTTAATGCCTAAAACAATGTATATTTTGCTTTGATTAAAGTTAATACATTTGGTAGATGTACATGTATGTTCTGAATTTAATTTCCATGTGATTGATTTCTCAATACTCCATGATTAAATTGATACATGTGTGACTTAATTAAAATAAAATATTTAATCAAGTACTACATTGATGATAGAGAAGAAATATGTGTTAAGCCTAAGAATCATATAACTAATGTGATTTAATTTAAACTTAAACACAATAGGATACAATTCTACTTAACACATAAAGACATTGTATAATATGCCAGCATAATGGAAATGTAAATCTTTTGCAATTTACATAAATAATTTAAAGACAAACAATAAAGTAAAGAAACATGCTTGTCAAGAACAAAGCAATATAGATTAAACAGAATATCATTTAATTCTATTTGCTCTACCAAAGATATGCTAACATATTATCCAATTTTGAAGAACTAAAAAGAAGATAGATGAAATGAAAGATAAGGAATGAGGAATTAAGCATAGTATCTACGCAAGTGCATAGCATTTATAGGTTCTTTAAGAGGTGTACCATCTACATCCGCTATTTTGTAAGCACCTGATCCATAACCTTCAATAACAATATACGGTCCAAGCCAATTAGGACTAAATTTTCCCTTTTCTTCAGGTAAGGTATTCACATTGCGCTGATTCTCATAGAGAACTAAGTCACCTACTGAGAAGGAACATTGAATAACCTTATCATTATAGCTTCGTTGTAGAGTTTTGTGATATGCTTGAATATGCTCAAGAGCATTTATACGTTGTTCATCAAGCATCTCAAGCTGTTGAAGTCTTTGTTCTCTATAAGAGTCATCATCTACTATACCTTTGAGAGAAACTCTAAGTGATGGAATCTCTAACTCTAAAGGCATAATAGCATCAGCACCATAAACAAGATTATAAGGGGTAGTTCCTGTAGCAATTTGTACACTCATTCGGTAGGCCCAAAGAGAATAGATTAGCTGAGTACTCCAATCCGTACGATGCTTTTTCACAGTTTTGTGAAGAATTTGTTCAATTATCTTATTGGATGATTCGGCTTGACCATTTGATTGAGGATAGTATGGTGTAGAAAATCAATGTTCGATATGATATTTCTCGAGGAATTTCTTCATGTCCTTGTTCTTAAATGATGTCCCATTATTTGAGATTATAGTGGAAGGTATCCCGAATCAAGAAATAATGTTTTCTAGAAGAAATTGACAAATCACTTCAGCAGCAGTAGAGCGAAGGGGAACAGCTTCTACCCACTTTGCAAAGTAATCTGTTGCGGTTATAATGAAAGTGTGTCCTTGAGATGAAGGAGGAGAGATTTTACTGATGAGATCCAATCCCCATGTAGAGAAAGGCCAAGAAACTACATGAGAACGAAGTTCTTGGGCAGGAGCATGAATCAGATTATTGTGTTGTTGACATTGATGACATTTCTTAACAAATGAAAAAGAATCCTTCTGCATAGTTTGCCAATATTATCCCATACGAAGCAATCTTTGAACCAAGGATTTGCCTCCAAAATGCCCCCCACAGGCACCTAAATGTGCCTCTTCAAGAGCAATAGGGATTTCTGATTTGTTAAGACAGCGAAGGAGAAGACCATTATAACCCCTTCGGTAAAGAACATTAGAAAGAATGATATATCTAGCAGACAGCTTGTGGATTCTAGCCCTAGTGTTCCTATTTGCGGAATCAGGAAAGGTACCATCGGTCAAGTATCTTACGATATGCGAATACCATTCATCTGAGTCTATAAAGTCACAACATGTCACCAAGCTAGAATCATCTACAATAGCTGGAGAAATAAGGTTATGAATAACAAATTTAAGATCAAGCATACGGTCCTCTAAAGATACAAGAGAAGCCACACATGCCATTGTGTCCGCATGTCGATTATCTTTTCGAGGAACAGGTTCCATGGTATAAGAATCGAATTTTTGTAACAAAGAGATAGCAAGGTCTTTATATTGTGATAATTTGTCTTGTTTTGCTTGATACAGTCATGTTACTTGTCTTATAATCAATTGAGAATCTCCATAAATATGTATGTGCTTTACATTCAAATCCAAGGCTGCCTTTATTCCTGCTATAAGAGCCTCATACTCAGCAATGTTATTGGTACATAGGAAATTGAGATGATAAGATAAGGGAATGGATTTCTTTGTAGGAGAAATTAGAACAACACCTGCCCCCGATCCCGTATGACACTTAGAGCCATCAAAGTATAACTGCCAAGTTTCATCTTTCTCTATACAAAGAATGAAGTCATCGGGAAAAGACTCAGGGTTAGGGAAGGAGAAAGGTGAAGGGGCCTCAACTAAGTGATCAGTCAACGCTTGCCCTTTAATTTCTCTTTGTGAAACAAATTTAAGGTCAAATTCAGTTAACATCATAACCTACTTAGCTAGGCATCCTGATAAATCAGTTTTAGAGAAAAGATGCTTCAAAGGATCAAACTTTACCATGACGTGGACTTCTAAATTTAAAAGATAATGTCTCAATTTCTGAGTCGCAAACACCAAGGCCAAGCATTGTCTTTCTATCGCAAAATATCGGGTCTCATAATCGAGTAAGGTACGACTTATATAATAAACTGGACATTCCTTACCATCTTTATCATGCTGTGCCAATAATGCTGCGAGAGCATGAGAGGAAGCAGTTGTATAAAGAAGAAAGGGTTTAGAAGGTTCGGCAGGTTGAAGGATAGGAGGATTAGCCAAATATACTTTTAAATCTTCAAATGCTTGCTGACAATCTTCGTTCCATTGAAAAGTGATATTCTTTTTGAGAAGTTGAGTAAAAGGAAAAGTATGATCCGCAAGTTGAGATACGAACCTACGAATAGCTTGAATCTTTCCTTGTAAGCTTTTGAGTTGAGACACATTTCTAGGAGATGGCATGTTGACAATAGAATCTATCTTCTTAGTGTCCACCTCAATCCCACGATGCGAAACTATGAATCCTAATAGTTTTCCACTATCCACACCAAAAACACATTTTTGGGGATTCAAGCACATGTGATATTTATGAATTCTTTCAAAGATTTGACGAAGGATCTTAATATGATCTATACGAAGAATGGATTTGGACAAAATATCATCAACATAATCTTCTAAAATCTTATGCATATAATCATGAAAGATAAGGGTCATCCCTTGTTGATAAGTTGCACCGGTGTTTTTAAGTCCAAAAGGCATCATCACCCAACAAAATGTACCCCAAGGAGTGGTGAAAGCAGTTTTGAATTGATCTTGAGGATTAATGAAAATTTGATTATATCCTGAAAAACCATCCATGAAGGATAACAAAGCATGTCCTGCTGTAGAATCAACTATCATGTTAATGTTTGGGAGAGGGAAATCATCTTTTAAAGAAGCCTTATTTAAATCTTGAAAGTCGGTACACATTCTTATTTTATTATCTGATTTAGCCACAACGACAATATTTGAAATCCACGGGGAATAATCAATAGGGCGGATAAATCCAGCATCCAATAATTTTTCAATCTCAGCCTTAACAAGCAAAGCTACCTTAGGATTCATTTTTCAAATCTTTTGTTTCACAGGCTTAGCATCGGGAACTAAGACAATATTATGAGTAACAATCTTAGGATCTATACTAGGCATGTCAGAATATGTCCAAGCAAAGATCTCAGGGAATTCATGCAATAAATCTGCATATTGTTTTTGTTCTTCTTCATCCAAACACTTTCCAATTTTAATAACTTTTTCTTCATTCCAAGGATCCATCTTAACATCAATGGTGTCACTTATGAGAAGATTACTTTGTTGAGGAATATCCTTTAACTAAGGGAATTCTTCCACAATCTCATCATTATTAGTCTCTCTTCCAAAATAAGCTTCAGTGTTCAAACAATAAGGAAATCCCCTATTGTGATGATAACGAGGAAGAGTATCATATGCTCCTAAAAACTCAGCTAAAGCATCATCGGTAGGAAAGACATCCAAAGCATAGGCACACGAAGGATCCCCATCAATATACTCAGGGTGTCTCATGGGTAGAGATGTAGAGATAACATTAACATTAATACATGGTCTCTTAGAAGCTTTAGTGCTCTTGTAGGGATTATAACCAAGTCCAAAGGTCTCATCATAAAGATTATTCCCTAGAGGAACCTTTATCCCTTGTTCGTGAGTGCCACAACCATTTCCATTATACCCATACTTAGCTAAAATATGAGAACCATGACCATAACGATTAGCCATTTCAAAAAAAGAAGGTGGTTTTTCATAAGACAAAGAATCAAACTCTTCAGGATTAGAGGTGTGAGGAGAAGAAGTTTGAGAAGCGGCCACAAAATTATTGTTCATAGGTTCAGGTAAGATTGATTGATCTTTAGTTTCTTCCTTCTTTTTAACTTTAAGCTCTCTAAGAGGAACCCTATACTCAACTACAAAGGTGGGATTAAAATCAAGAGATCCCCAATCATCTTCTGCGAGAACCTTCTCAGAATCAAAAGCCTTTTCATGTGTAGATTCAAGTTGAGAAGAATCTTCTTCAGGAACTTTAGGCTCATCCAAAGAATTTTTATTATCAGAGGGTGATGATTCGTCCATAGGTATCTTGTTTAAAGAATCATCACTGGAAGAGGAAGGTTTAGAAGAACTCCCTTTGGAAGTAGATGTTTGCAAACAAGCTTGAAGATTAGTATCACCTATCAAGGTACATGTCTTATTGTTATAAATAAATTTAACTTGTCTATGCAATGTAGAGGGGACAGCTTGCATACTATGAATCCAAGGTCTCCCTAATAACAAGTTGTATGTTAGATTTCCTGACATAACATGGATAGGAGTAGGCAAAGTAACAGGTCCCACTGCGATGGGTAAGGTGATAATACCTAATGAAGACTTAGCCACATTATCAAAGCCTCGAATGGGAAGAGAGTCAGGCTTAATAAGGGATGTATCCAAATTCATCTTATGCAATAGATTAATGCTACACACATTGAGGCCAGAGCCATTATCTACTAGTGTTCGTCTTATAGCAGTGTCATTTATGATAACCACAATCATCAAGGGATCATATTGATGTTGAATTTCACTAGTAGGCAATTCATCTTGAGTAAACACAATTTGAGCTTTAGGATTCATCACAGAGTTAACGAAAGACACTATATTACTAGATGTATTAGGTGGAGGAACATTCAAATCTTTCAAGGCATCTTGTAACATTCCATGATGAGCGGAAGAAGTTTGGATCAAATCCCAAAGGGATATCTTAGCAGGGGTAGCTTTAAGTTGTTCTATGAGATCATATTCCTTACCAAGAACTTGTGAAATATGTGGAGCTTGCGGAAGAATTGGTTGAGGATTAGGAAGAGAAACTGGAGTAACAGGAGGAGGATTAGGCTGCCTATTATTTCTAGTATTATAGGTATGGGAAACCACATTATAACTCTCTCTAGTTAATTGCTTGGCATAACTATAAGGACTTATAGGTTTTCTTCCTTGCATAGTGATGATAGGCTTATTTGGAGTAAGAAAGGAATCATGACCATACCCTCCTTGGATAGTAAGGAGAGGTGATTTAGGAACTTGAAAGGTGGGAGAAGGATAAGCACCTTGGACTTAAAAGAGAGGCTTATTATGCTCATTTAGGTTTATCATGTTAACTAATTTAGAATTTTTGTTCTTGTTTAAAGATTTCGATAAAGCCACAAAGTCATCAAGAGCATCATCCAACAAAGCATGATCATATAGATTAAAAGGTTTATCTTTTGATTCAAAAGGAGACATCTCTTCATAGAGGGGATCATTGAAAACAACCATGTTACTAGATTTAGTGGAAGAGTTGATAGGAATGTACCCTTGAGAGGAATCATTCAACTTATCTTTCTCATCACAACGAAATGGCATAGTAACAATGTTTATGAGTTTTTGGTAAAATGAAGGTTTGGTATCTTTAGGGTTCAAAAACTCATCTAAAGCTTCATCTAATTCATCTTGGCTATACTCATAATCAACATAATTGCATACATCATCATAAATATGAACATCTTGCAACTAAAAATCTGACATTTTGAAATAAAAAATTACACACAATGCAAAGAAACAAAGAAACACACTCTTTCTTTTCCTTTTTCTTTTTTTTTCTTTTCTTTAATGAAAATGAAACTTAAATGAAACACACTAAATCTAGATCTAGATCTAACAAATGCAATGCAAGAGAAAGCAATAATAAGTTCACGTCGGCTTCACCAAAATGTGTAGGGGAAAAAGCGAGACTAGGCTAACATGCCCTAATCCTACCTTTTGACACACATTGTGGAATACGAAAGAGCCTAGAGGTATCACACAATTGGCTACATCTTTTTGTGGAAGAGAGAGCCATGGGCTACCTATTAGGGTTTCTATTCCTTTGTTGTAATTGAAAGATAAAATGATGCAAGTTCAATTCCTAACCCCAAAGTGCAAGTATGAACTAATAACAAGATTGCAGAATTGAGATTAAACAATGGAAAGCTGTAAACACAAGGACAAGAAAAGAATGCAAATGCGTACCCGAAGTTAAAATCTGAGTGAAAATGTTTGGGACGGGGGTGCAGGAGCCACTGTCCTGATTTTGCCCCTGAATCTGCTCCTGAAACTGTTGTTTTCTTTAACCTGAAAAGTTGTCGGAAATGCTGAAACTTGATGTCTGACAGAGGGACCAGGGCGCCCAGCGCCCCTGTCCAGGGACCAGGGCACCGAGCACCCCTGTCCTGGTAGGACTAGAGTGCCCCATGCCTCTGTCCTGGTCTTTTGCCCTGAAATTTGGTGTGTAGCTCAGTTTCTATCTGCTTCTGCCAGATCTGCAACTTGCGGCGTCGTCTGAATCCCCAAATCTACACTTATATCTGAAAAGGTACGTTGGGCAGCTATATAGGGTTTTTCCTTAGTCAAACCCCCGCTTAGGTGATTTCCACCTCCATGAATAGCCAAGTTGTATTGTAAAAGTAGTGTGTGTGCAAACCTTATGTGTGTGCAAGATCCTAAAATGCAAGTAAGCAAACTAGAGCAACCTAGAAAGTAAACCCTAATTGCTTGTAAATGACAATGTAAATGCTCCAAATCAAGATGCAAAGTGAAATAAAGCATGAACACAAATGATATAATGAGGCTTATGCAAAGACATGAAAACAACGTGAAATCATACCCAACCCCAAGGGAGGGGTACAAGCAAATCTTCAGTCGGTGATCCCCTATTGCTCTTCAATGTCTTCAAAGCCCTAAATGGATGAATGAAATTGATGAATGCTTGATGGATGGATGTTGAATATTGTTGAAGTCTTCAAAGATCTACTCTTTCGCTGCATAGAAGGCCCCTAAAACCAAAATTTGGATCCTTTCAAATGAAGAAAGAGAGCTCTTATATATGAAACCCTAGGTCTTAATTTCAACTTTTGGCCGACCTAGAGATTGAATCTCCCACCAATTTCTTGGGGTTAAGATTTATTTTATGATTGGATTGCACTCCTTAAATATAGAGAAAAATGTCGGGGACCATGTGCACTTTGGGCGCCATGGTCCCGACAACTTTTCACCAAATTTTCAGGGCCATCGGATATGATAATTTTAGAGAGAATCCTGAAGTTACAGGTGATTTCGAGATGTTTTGACCCCCGAAATCAAGCCCCCAAGTTCAAAATAGGACCTAATTAGGGTTTTTGATTAAATGATGTATTGGAGGAATAAAATGAAAGGGGCACACTTTAATGAAAGGGCCCAACTGGAAGATGATGAAATAGGACCTTAGACCTAATTAATTTGATTAATTAAGTGCTAAAGGGAAAATGCGATGCAAAGTGCAAGATGCGCCAAGGCGGGAGCTAAACCAAGTGTGAAATTGTACCACTTTAGCAAGTGTGTACAATTTTTGATGCTACACCTTGAGGATCTTGCATGTGAAGATCGATTGCATTAAATGTCTACCTCAAGAATGAACATTCTTCTTAGCGGTATGTGAAGAGAGCGTGATGGGTTACCAATTTCCATATGTGGTAAAGAATGGACGATGCAGTAATCCTTTCATCTTCTCTCCATCTTCAAGTTCTCGTACCTTACCCAGTAACCATCAAGTTTAGCAATTTTAACAGTAGGGTCACCTTCATTCAAAACTTCCAACTTATCCCATATATCATTTGCATTATATTGGTCAGTTAATCCCATAATTTTTTGATCAGATAGTGCACTCAAGAGAGCTTATCTAACTCTACAATCATTTTCAATTTCCTTATCCAAGCTTGTCGGAGTAGGATTGCTAGATGTCGGATTATGAGGAGTATAGCCTTTCTCCGTGATCTCCCAAATTTATTTCCCAATACATCTCAAATGAGTCTCCATCTAAATCTTCCATACTCTATAATTTGTCGAATCAAGCTTAGGGCTTTCTCTCTGGAAAACAAATGTAATTGAATTATTAGTTGTCATAGGATCTTCCTCAAGTGGTTAAGCTTTTGCAAAAGAGGGCCAAGCTCTGATACCAATTGTTAGGATAATCGGTGGACAACTGAGAGGAGGGGGGTGAATCAGTTGTCAACAGATTATAAAAATTTAAGCTCACATAACCTTCTACCAAAATGCATAAACCAAATACTGGAATAGCATATGTAACAGTTAAGTATAAACACAATTTATAGAATAATTAACCAACCATCCATAACACATGACACCAAGATTTGTACGTGGAAAACCCAGTAAAGGGAAAAACCATGGTGGGAAGCCTACCCATAGTCAGATAATACTTATGTAGTAAATATGTGATTACAATAAGAGGGGCCTACACATGCAAGAAGGAACACTTCCTAGAGAACACTGCTCATCACAAAAGGAGCCTCACTAACTACAAAGAAATCCAGACTACAATCCAGAAATAAGAATGAATTGTAAGAATAACATCTCCTATGTCTGAGTATAGTTCCGGTTAAGCTCAATACCCAAGGTTTTAAACCTCTTTCAAAAACCCAATTCGATCACCTATGATCAACAAAAACCTCTACATATGATTACAACATTGTTTGCACACAGATAATCCTCTATTCATAAACCCACGATATACAAAGAGATCTTATATCATATTTATACCAACTTGGGACCTAAACAATTAGGTCGGACACCTAAAAGATAATACAATAGATCTATTACATAATCTTGCAAACCAATGATAAACCAAGTCAGCCTAAGATCGAAATAACACAATCCAAACAATAAATCTAACTGATGACGCATGGGAGCACCAACCAACCAGTACACAAACCGGTCCATAACCTAGCAGAATAAGATAGAATAGGTCCAATCATAAATGCAAACACCACCGATCAATTGGAACATGAACATGAAAACCATAAGCATCCTGACAACCTTCTAGAAACTGCACAACACCACTTATTGGATTCATCAAAAGATCTTCATCAAAGCATTGCCGGTAAAACCCTTACTGGTGACCAAAAGGCTTACTAGAACAAATGATAGCATCTAGATCATCAAATCCCAAACTAATTGAATGTGATACGCATTAGGAACACATGAATAACCAATCCAATCAAAAACCACAAGCCGTAACAAATTGGAGAATATCGGAGATGGTCTCCAGATCAATATCATAGTCCAACCACTCTACCAAAAGTCGATAGACATCAAAACAGCTAGTGTTGACATCAATGACAAAACATCAATGCAACACATAATCAATTCCTCCAAATTGCCAATAGTATCTGATATACATGATGATTTACCACTAGTAAAAAGGATTTGTCATCAAATAGACATAATTTTGAGAGTTAAATTACCGAATAAGATAGTCCATAGAATGACTTCAACAAAGAGTGAATAATTGAATAGGCAAAAGGGTTGATTCGAGAAATTTTGGTCCATGTGTGGTACTTGTAGTACTAGCACTAAAGAAAAATGGAGAATGAAGGTTGTGTACAAACTCTCAAGATATCAATAAGATTACTATCAAGTATAGATTTCCCTTACCAATGATGGTTGACATTATGGATTGTTTGAGTGGACTTGAGTACTTCACAAATATACATTTTGAAAAGTAAATATCACCAAATATGGATTAGAGAAAAAGATAAATGGGAAATGACCTTTAAATCCAAAGAGGGCTTGTATGAAGTCTTATACATGCCTTTTGGGCTATCAATGCACCAAGCACATTCAAATGGCTCATGAACGAAGTTTAAAATATTGTTTATGTATGTTTGTTATTGTTTAATCAAATTATATTCTAAGTTTTTAGTAAGACATTGAAGGAGCATATAATGCATATTCATAGCATCTTTGAGAAGTTAAGAGAAGAAAAGTTGTTGATTAACTTAAAGAGGTACAACTTTGTGAAGGAGTTAGTGCACCTAAGATTTGTTATCTCAATAGATTGTCTTAAATGGACCCATTGAAATTAATGGCTACACTTGAATGGCCTACCACAAGGAGAATTACTGAGGTGAGATATTTTCATGGTTTGGCTACTTTTTATCAGAAGTTTATTAGAAATTTTAGTAGTATTTGTGCACCCTAACTGAAATAATGAGATGGGATAGAAAAGAATTTAAGTGGACTACAAGAGCAACAAATAGTTTTGATATGTTGAAGCACAAAGTTACAGAGAAACTTGTTTAGCACTTATATTGGGGGGAAAAAATTAGGGTTTCACTAATTAAGATAATAAAATCACTAATCTCACATAAGGAACCAACCATTGAAAGAGGGGTGAATCCAATAGATCTAGCCATGATCCAAAACGAAAAAGTGCTGAAATTATTATTGAATTCACTAGTTTTAGTTTTTCACCCTTTTTTAGTTGAAATTGGATTTGAATTGTATGATTTAGGATGAAGCAATGGGAAATTGAAATGAAAAAAAATAACATACCACAACATGTATCAAACAAAGCCACAAATAGGATCTGAGCAAAAGAAGAGGATTAGAACATGCTCCTGAAAGTTCAAGTCAATTTTTCGAGACCAAGTAGCTAGGTTACCCTGGTCCTTTAACTCTGATGCAGACAAGTAGGATATGTTCCGGATCAGGGAGATGCACTGGATTCACTGCCAAAAGCTCAAGCAGAATTTCTAGGACCAAGTAGCTAGATTTTCTTGGTCCTCTTCTTTTTGTTCAGTCAAAATATGAACCTGTATGTCATCGTTAACTCTGTCAAAATATTTGTTACAACTCCTAAGTCAATTTCCTACACATAAAAAACAGAGGAAGAAGGTTGGGGATGTTGGAAATTGACACTCATTAGAATTATATGTTGTCATTGATGGCAACAAGATTCTATTGAAGGCATATACTGGTACATATTGACACTTGAAGGCATATACCGACATATACCAGCATTTGGAGGCATAAATCAGCGGATACTGACATTGAGTATTCAGGGTCATCACCAGCACTGACATCCAACATTTCCGTGAAGCCGACATTAGTCTGGATCTGAAAGGTTTTATTGTAAAATTATTTTGTAATTATTGTATTGGGTTGACATTGTATATCTTTTGTATTATTAGCTGACATAAGGCATATTATTTGTAAGGGTATATAAGTCAGTCTATTAGGTCATTTTGAGGATGTGATATAGGAGAATAATAGTGGAACTGTGTGATGTGAAGGATATGTATGAAGATCATTTGTATGCGAATGTAATATCATGCTATGATCAGTAGATAGTTTGTAAAGCATTCTTGAAGGAGAGGAGATACCGGTAGAAGGTTCAAGGTTTATGAACCGGTACAGAACAAAGCTTTAACCGGAACTCTTTTTGGCATTACAGATGCATTTTGTGAGTTCACCAGTACTATTTTATTTCAGCAGAAGCTTTTAGTCAGTGAGACTCTTTTGTGTTGAGGAGTGTGCTTTAGGCAGTGTACCTTCCTGCATGTGTAGGCCCCCATGCTATGTAATATCATTCATATGGGTAATGAATTGATATTGTGGGTCACAAATCCCACCGTGGTTTTTCCTCTTTGAGGTTTTCCACGTATAAATTTTGTGTGTTATGGTGTTCATTCATGTGGCTGGTTTATTTGGTTCATGTTATATGTTTCTTCATTTACCGGTTTATATGTGTATGTTATAAGAGGTTAAAATCTTGTGTTACCGGTAGAACACTGATTCACCCCCCTCCCCCCCCCCCCGCCCCCCCTCTCTCAATGTTCTTGGGTTCATTGTATTCCAACAGTGGATAGGGGTTTTCCTTAAGTCAAACCTCGGTTTAGGAATTAAATTTAAAATGAATAATGTAAATATTGAAGTAAATGCTAGGAGATATATACCTCAGATCAACAATGGTTGATGAGAAGATTGATTATGTAATGCTCTTTAGATATGACCCCAAATGTTGAATGTAATAACATGAAAAACACATGAACATAAAATACGTAATCAAACACACATGCTTGCATGAAGATTGATGTAACTTTGCTCCATAATTCTTGAAGGATGGAATGTTGTCTTGAATGCCTGAAAAATGTTTGATGATGAATGCAAGAGTGCTAGGTATGGAGTCTTATTTTGCTTCTAGTTCTAAAATGAATTGATAGAATACATTTATATAGGGTTCCCTAGGTAAATTATCAATTAGGTTGACCTCCAATGGTCACATTGAGCCAAAGGGACCAAAATCCATCAAGGGAGAGTGTCAAACCATATTTAAAATAGAACCTAATTAAGAGGGACCAAGGTGCCATAGTGCCCTTGTCCTCCAAAACTAGGAAAATAAGCCATTAAACAAGGGGGAAACAACCATGGGATGGGGCCCACTCAGTGGTGTCAACAAGTGACATCAGGTTTGGAGAAAAAAGAGACCAAAACGAGCCTAGGGGGAATGAAAATAGGACATGCTAAAGTAGGACCACAAATATAAGGTGTGAATTGTAGCAGTTATAATTTATGATAATACATATATCCCCCACTTCAATGGGAGTATGAGCCTATACAAATACTCATGGTAAAGTAGAAACATGAAGAAGAGAGAGGAGCAACTAGGAGCGATATCACAAGGAGATAAGACATCACTAATTTTGAGGAACCAAGCCCCCAATCATAGGATCTTAACTTACACAATCACATGCAAGGACACACAAAACAAAGACAAAAGGCACACAACACAAGGAGTTAGTACTGAAAACAAAAATCTCCAAGTGAACTAGTTGAAGAGACCTCAATAGTCAAAATGTCTCACCCACTAATATCATTCTCAGAATGCTAATACAAGAACACAAGTGGTCACATGAAAAGAGAAAGAGCATGCATCAAGAGATGAACCATGATACACAAATAGAAAATCTATGAACTCATGGAGAAGAGAAAGGAGAGAACATGGATGCCACAAGCTAACATCCTACATTATGCTAGGTGATCCATAAGAATAAAAGAAAGAGAGATTGTGGAATCCATGGGCTATCAAGTTGTGTTATGCTAGGTAATCCACAAGAACATGAATACTCATTGGACACCAAGTTGTGTTATGTTGTGTGATCCATATAGATAAGGAGATTCAGAATAGTCTAGCAAGTTGCATGTTATGCTAGTTTCCCTCATCTCGAAAATTCCACACAAGGAGGGTTGACTAGTCCAAAAAGTTGTGTTATGCTATTCAACCTACCTTAATGAAGTTAAAAAGGGAAAATCCGAAATGTTGAGCAAGCTGTGTTATGCTAGTTGTTACCCATTTTTTGCTTCCTGAGCAAAAAATAGCCTACATGAGACATTGAGGTTGGTCTAAAAATGTGTTAGAAGGGATTGAAAGGATTTAAGAAGGTAAAGGTAATTGTAAGAATATTTGGTTTACATGCCAAATGAACACATAAATATAAAATAAGGAAGAGTCTCCTTTACCTTTCATTTAAAATCTCTAATTAACTCAAAAGTACGCGAGTTTTCATTTTGGAGGGAACTCCAAATGGATGTTTGCAACACATATTTTGACTAGAATGTTTAAACCAAAGGTTGAACCTGTGATTTAATCGAAGGTTGAAGAGCATGAGGCATATACCTATTCTGTTAAAACAAACCCAAGAATATTTGGTTTACATGCCAAATGAGCACATAAATATAAAATAAGGAAGAGTCTCCTTTACCTTTCATTTAAAATCTCTAATTAACTCAAAAGTACGTGAGTTTTCATTTTGGAGGGAACTCCAAATGGGTGTTTGCATCGCATATTTTGACTAGAATGTTTAAACCAAAGGTTGAACCTGTGGTTTAATCAAAAGTTGAAGAGCATGAGGCAGATACCTATTTCTGTTAAAAAAAACCCTAGAATTATGCATACTCTCCATGGCCGCCAAGAGTAACAGGGGTTTGATTTGTCAATATCCTTGCAAATATAGAAATATTATTTCCAAGTTGAGTTTCATTTGTTGTTATCTGATGAAAGGAGGTGTCCTTTTGGTATATTATTTTGTTTTCACTAAGCTAAGAGATCATCTCAAGGGTTTTGAGATTTGAAGATTGGGTATGTTTTGTAAAGGAGGAGCGTTTAAAAGATTTAAGCCTATGTGTTGAACATCAAACAAGAGCTCCTCAGTTTCAAACTGCAGCAAAATAAGGTTGGTGGCTTGCCTTTCTATATTTGAAAACTTATTTGAGATTATTCACACATTTTGTGTGTCTCTTTATTTTGAATGATGTCATTCTCCTTCAAATATTTTTCAAAAGCTCAGATAAGTGAATCTTTGAGTAAAATCATTTCTAAAGCTTGCCAAATAGAGGTTTCTTTCTTATAGGCTTAGCCTTATTTTATTCAAAGAGCTAGCATTAGAGATAATAGTGCAACTTGTAGATGATCATTAAATGATAGAGAATAGTTATAGGAAACTCAAAGGACTACTAAAGATATGATAGTAGTAGCAGTAGTCTTTGAAAGGGTTATGAAAAGAGTGATGCATGAGTGGTATATCAAAGGCACTATCATGAAAGAAGTTATGAGTAAATCCTAAGATGTAATGACAGTAGAAGTCTGAAAGAAATGTTATGTACACTGGGCTATCTGCAAATCAATAGTCAAAGAGATCTGTTAAGCACCCATTTAAAGAGCATCAAGGCAGTGATAAGAGATTTGTTGTAGTCCAAGGTAATCATGGAAGAGTAACCAAGGGAGTCATAGAGAGATACAAGCTCAGATTCAAAATAAAGTGCTAAGACCATTACCCAAATGTTAGTTCTTTACTATTTATGATAGCCAATGGGATAACATAGTCATAGAGAAGCATACGGGTTCCTAGAATAAGGTAATACCAAATATGGTGACTATGACAGTCATAACTATCAAAAGAAACAACAAATAAGAATACTCATAAAAAACTTCATTGCAACATCAAATACAAAGTAACTGTCAAATAGTAGCGAGGTTAATTTTGCAAACAAGGGCAAAGAGATATTTTAGGTATAAGGCTAATATTGTTAGATAGCTCAAATAACCAAAGGACAACTGAGAGGGGGGGGGGGGTGAATCAATTGTCACCAGATTACAAAACTTTAAGCATTCAAAACCTTATTACCAGAACACGTAAACTCAATATCGGAATGCATAAACCAAATACCAGAATGACTGATATAGCAATTAAACATAAACATAAATCATAGAATAGTTACCATCCATCCATAACACATGACACCAAGATTTGTATGTGGAAAACATGGTAAAGTGAAAAACCAAGGTGGGAAGCCTACCCATGGTCAGATAATACTTTTGAAAAAAATATATGATTAAAATATGAGGGGCCTGGACATGCAAGAAGGCCAATATCCTAGAGTGCATTGCTCATCACTAAAAGGAGCCTCACTGACAACAAAATAAATCGAGATTACAATCCAAAAAGAAGAGTGAACTGCAAAGATAGAATCTCCTATGCCTGAGAATAGTTTCGGTTAAGCTCAGTATCAGAGGTCTTAAACCTCTTACAAAAACCCAATTCGATCACCTATGATCAACCAAACCTTCTACATATTATTACAACATTATTCACACATAAATCATCCCATAACCTTGACCTATGATCTACAATAAGATCTTACATGATATTTATACCAACCTGGGACATAAATAATTAGGTCGGCCACCTAAAAGATAATACAATAAGTTCATAACATAAACATGCAATCCAATGATCAACCAAGTCATCTTAGGCCAAAAACAATATAAACCAATTATTAAATACCACCGTTAATGCATCAGGAACATCCTCCAACATGCTACATAAACCGGTCCATAACCTAGATAGCACCAGACCCAAGATAGGTCAGCATAAACCAAATCCAACACTGCCAATGAACTAGAACACGAACATGATAACCAACAGCATCCTTAAAGCCATCTAGAAGCCACACCAACACCACTTATCATGTGCATCAAAAGATCTTCAACAAAGCTCTGCTGGTAAAACCCTTACCAGTGACCAAAAGGCTTACTAGAACAAATGATAGCTCCTGAGTCATCAAATCCCTAACCAACTGATCGTGATACACATTTGATTAGCATGAATGACATATCCAAATCATTTCCACAAACTAAAGCATATCGGAGCATACTGGATCAATATCATAATCCAACCAATCTACCGGAACCAACTGTAAACTGGTAAACAACCAAATCAATTAGTGTTACCATCAATGACAAGACATTAATGCAACACATAATAAATTGCTCCAAATTTCCAAAAATCTCCCCCTTTCGCATTGATGGCAACACTAGATGTAAAAAACATCCAAGTGTCAAGAAATGCCAAACAAGTCCCCCCCTATGGAAGACAACCAACAATCTCCCACAAAATGATATAGCGATGAAGCTCTGAACCAAACTCCTGTAATGAATATATCACTCCCTTATATTTTTCACAAGAATAACTCTCCCCCTTTGACATCAATGTCAAAGATTTGACATAAATATCAAAGAAAATTCATAAATCTTGTGATTCTTATAGCTGATTACTCCCCATGAGTAGTAGCACCACCACATCAATCTGGAATGAGTAATAGATCTAATAATGCATACTAGACTGATGCCAATCAGCATCACTAAGGTCTCTACCAGAGGGGCAGAAACCCCCAATTTGTCTCTGAAGTACTCAGCAAAGGTTTAGTGAAGATGTCTACAATCTGCTCTTTAGTGTTCACATAAACCAATCTGACTTCATTTTCTTCCACCTTCTCCTTCAAAAAGTTATACGTGATAGATATGTGCTTTGTCCTAGAATGAAATACATGATTCTTTGATATATGAATTGCAGCAGAGTTATCACAGTGAATAACTACCAGTTCATTACAATCCACCTTTATATCCTTCAACATTTGCTTCATCCATAGAACTTGTGTGCAGTTAGTATTAGCAGCAACATACTCAGCTTCAACAGTAGATAAAGAGGTACATGATTGCTTTTTGCTGATCCATGAAACAAGTTTATTTCCAAGAAAGAAAGATCCATCGGATGTGCTCTTCTAGTCATCAACATCTCCAGCCCAATCTGTATCTGTATATGCACATAATGTAAAGTCATCATTTTTAGGATACCACAAACCATATTCAATTGTTCCCTGCAAATACCTGAAAATCCTTTTCATCGCACTCTCATGATTTTCTCTAGGATCACTCTGATATCTTGATACAATACAAATTGCATCCATTATATCCAGTCTAGTCTGAGTTAGATATAACAAACCTCCAGTCATAGAATTGTACCTTGTAGGATTTACCGATGCAGATGTATCATTATTTATCAATTTCTCACTTGTAACCATCAGAGTACCAACCGGTTTAGAATTTTCCATACCAAATTTCTTCAAAAGCTCTCTAGCATACTCAGTTTGATAGATGAAAATACCTTTATCAATTTGTGTAATCTGCAAACCTAAGAAAAATTTCATCTCCCCAATCATAGACATCTCAAATTCATTCTTCATATTGTTAGAGAATTCCATACACAACTTATCTTCACCTCCAAAAATGATATCATCGACAAAGACCTCAATAATCGATATGTCATCATCAGTGATCTTATAATATAAATTTATGTCAGCATTACCTTTAGTGAAATCAAGCTTCAAAAGATATTTATCTAGTCTTGCATACCAAGATCTGATACTAATTGTTAGACAACTCAAATAACCAAAGGGCAATAGAGAGGGGGGTTGAATCAGTGGTCATTGGATTACAAAACTTTAACCATTCAAAAGCTTATTACTAGAACACATAAAATCAATACCGGAATGCATAAACCAAATACCATAATGATTGATGTTGTGTCTGTGAAGTGTATACTTGCAGCTGCAACATAAAACACTCAATAGATCATTACAAGGATGGTTAATGAATTTAAAGCAAAGAAAGATAAAACCATAGCTAAGCGATCTATCACCTCCTAGTAAATGCGAGTATGAATTTTGCTCTCAGATCTGGTTAGGAAAATTCCAGTGACTTGACTACACCTAGATGGAGGATTTAAATGATAAATGATGCATTTAAGCTAGAAATGATAATGATTAAGCTACATGATTCCATGATTATGCTAGAAAATATGCTAAAATGATGCAATTAAGCTATGATAACAATGCTCAAATGATAAACTAAACTTGCATATGCCTATAGTAACAATGCCTGAAATGCAAATGAGATGGGATGATTATTTATCCAAAATGGGGTCTATTTATAAGATTTCCAAGGCCAGGGGTGAGGTGGTAGGAATCAACGGTCAAGATTAAGTCTGAAGATATCAAGGGTGAGATTGGAGGAGGTTGGAAAAGAGGTTGGATGAAAGGGAACATTTGTCATCTCTATGGTGACAAGTGTCAAGAATCTTCTAGAAAGGTTGGATGAAAGAGAACATTTGTCATCTCTATGGTGACAAGTGTCTAGAGGATTTGCTCATGAGAGGGCAAAGTGTCCAAGGAAAGGGGACATGGTGGTTAGGATGCCATGTGTCTCAAGGGAAGAGTACGTTTAATTAAACCCAAGGTTAGATGGAAGGGGTTAGGTTAGAGGGATGGTTAGGTTATATGGTTAGAAGTTAGGAGACATGTGGGTAAATTTGAATTAAAATCCAAATAATAGGAAAAGGATAATTAATTCCAACAACTTATTATTATTTGTTTTAATTAATTAGGAGATTTACAAGAAATAAATTTGATGGGAGGAATTAATTAATTTGAATTAATTAATCAAAGGGAATTATGAAAATGAACCTATTAAATAAATCCTTAGATTTATTAATAAGTAGATGAAAGGGGGAATTTAATCAAATTACTTAGTGAATTCAATTAAATTAGGAAGGGGGATTAATTAAATAATTGCTTATTTAATTAATTATCTTCAGACCATTTTTAGGTGTATACATTTTTCCCCTATTTGAAGTGAGGTGTGATGACACATTGATTCAAAGAATAATCTCATTTTGATGATGATATTGGTTCGATAGGATGCCCCAACTATTGATTGATAAACTGTAATATGATGATGCCCCCTCGGGAGATCAATTGAGATAATTGATCTTTGGAGTTTTTGGACTTTTTTTGTGAAATTGATTTCCTGATTAGAAATGATTTGATGTCTGCAATTGTGGTTGATGAAAATGCAAGTTCTACAATCACGGTGATGTGATTCTTGATGATTGATAAAGTTTGATTGGTTAGATTGATAAGATCGAGATTCGGTCTAGTTTTAGGAATGACACCTCCTATATAAGACAAAGATGATCAAAGCATCTGGTTTTAGGAATGATATATCCTATTTAAGGCATGATCAGAACGTCTGGTTTCAGCAAAGATACATCCTATCTAAGACATGAGAGAATCAATTTAGATGTGATTGATTGATAGAATTGATAAGATTGATTGGATAAAGAACTGATAGTTTGTTGATATCATGTTGTAGAAAGATTTAGATATGTTGATGTTGGTTCTGATGAGAGAATAGCATAAGATTTTTGTTGGGTCAACAATAGTTGGAGATATATGAGTCATTAGTCTGATTACGTATACAATTGTGATGATATCTTTGTGATTCCTACAATAGATTGAACCTTGGATAAAAGAAGCATGTGGGATCCCATGCAAGAATGAAATGCAAGCTAAATGAAAATGAAAATGCAAAGCTATGAGCGGATCAATCACTGGCTTATTACATTTTTTTATCATTGAGATTTTTAAAATATGGGAAGTAAGTGCAAAAATTGATGGTATAATTAACCCATGATGACCCGAGCACTGCTTTCTTGGATTTTGATATGGCAAGTTAGCACAATCATCGAGGTATAATTGAACCGAGATGACCTGAGTGTTGCTTGCGTAAAAAAGGCAGTATTAATCATTTCAATATGCAAATTGGAAATGTCTTCAATGATACTTTGATGATCATGTCCTGAGACAAATTTGCACATATTAATGATTAATTTTCAGACAGCAGACAAGAAAAATATCATGCTTCTTCCTTGTTCCTCTAGTCAAAGACATCCTGGAGTCACTCAGAAATCATGATAGCGAAAATCAATATAGAAAAGTTGAACAATCATGTTAAAATCATTATCCAAAAGATATCATCCATGCATTTTGACTGACTTTGTGATAGTTTGATGGTTGATAATTTGATCTCGTGTTCAATTGTTGGATATGTCACAATTTTTGCTTGATAAGAGTTGTCTAACTGTTTGTTCTACCTTTTTGATTGAGCTCAAAATGATCAAAAGTTTTGCCCACAGCTAAGTGCGAGATTTTGCCCCAAGCCTAGAAACAAATTTGTTATGATATACCCAATGATCCAAACCATGGCGAGAAGCCACCCGAGATGCCTGCATATGTACAAAGGCTTTATTATGCATAAGGATAGCGCTGATGGAAAATGAATGAATGCAAGTGAAAAGATGCATGAACTAATAGATGGAAGAGATAGCTAACAGATAGTTCCTATTTGCCAGGTTTTCACCATCTATTTTTATTACACTTTTTCTCATATTTGATTTTTTTTTTTCACTGTTTTTTATTTTTTTGCTTTTTCACTATTTTTTATTTTTTTTCTTTTTCAAACATAAAACTTCTTCAGATGCATGATATTGATGGGTTCTTCAAGTTGATCTTCATCCTGTGTTGATAACTAATATGCTCCTGATCTGAATACTATTGTGATCACAAATGGACCTAACCAGTTTGGTTCAAACTTTCCTTTATTTTCTCGATCTACCTGGTTGCGTGGATTTTCTTTTAGTACTAGTTCCCCTACTTCAAAAATTCATGGTTTAACCCTGTGATTATAGCTCCTGCACATTCTTTTTCTGATATATTTTTAAATGATCAAAGGCATTTTGTCTTCATTCATGGATCAATTTTAACTCTTACAGTCTAGATACTCATTGCTCTTCATCTGGGATGAGACCTTTTAATGATACTCATAGAGAAAGTATCTCTACTTCTATTGGCATTATTGCTTCTGATCCATAAACAAGAGAGAAAGGTGTGGCACCTGTTGGTGTGTGGATACTGGTACGGTAGGCCCATAGAGCAGGGTTCAATTGAATATGCCAATCTTTTCTAGCATCATTCACTGTCTTTTTGAGGATTTTCAGAATAGTTTTGTTTGATGCTTCTGCTTGCCCATTTCCCTATGGATAGTAGGGTGTGGAAAATCTGTGTTGGATCTTGAATTTCTCACATAGCTCTTGTACATCCTGATTCTTGAATGGTCACCCATTATTAGTGATAATGGTCATTAGTATTCCATAGCGGCAGATGATATAGTTCAAGATAAATGCAGCAATTTTTTTTCCTGTGATATTTATGAGAGGTACTGCCTCAATCCATTTTGTGAAATATTTTGTAGCTACAAGGATGAATTTGTGACCATTAGATGAAGAAGTATTTATCTTTCCTATTATATCAAGACCCCATTGGCAAAAAGGCCAAGATGTTGTCAGAGCATGAAGTTCTTGTGCTGGTGCATGAATCAAACTCCCATGGATCTAACATTGTTTGCATGTTCTAGCTATCTAAAAAGAATCTTGTTCCATAGTCGACCAATAATAGACCAAGTGTATGAGTTTTTTGAAAGGGTAAGACCACTTGAATGAGTGCCGCAAATGTTGTTATGGACTTCATGTAAGGCCTTCTCGGATTCTTCTTGTTCGAGACATCTTAAAAGAGTACCGTCTAGACCTCGTTTAAACAGGGTATCCGCGACAAGAGTAAAATGGGAAGATTGGCGAATAAAGTTTCTCTTTTGATTCTTCAATAAGTTGAGAGGTAAGGTGTTATCTTTTAGGTATGTGTAAGTTTGGCCATAGCGGGAGGAATCATGCCCCACAAGGTGATAGATAGTTTGGGAATCAGGACAATTATGAGTGGGGTAAAACAACTCTTCCACCAGGAATTCATAACGTGTTGATTTTCCTATGTCTGAAGAAGAGAAGCAAGTGTAGCCATGGTGTTTGCTACTTTGTTGTCATTTCTTGGAATCTGCTAGAAAGTTATTTCTACAAATTATTTCTTGATATCATCAACCATCTTTTTATAAGGCATCCATTTTTTGTCCTTTTTTTGATAGTCATCATTAATTTGAATGATGACGAGCTGAGAGTCTCCAAAGACTTGAAATTGTGTATTGTTCCATTCTATAGCCATTTTGATACTTGTAACCAAAGCTTCATATTTTGTTGTGTTGTTGGTGCATGGAAAGCTTAATTTGTATACTTTTAGGATTGTATGGCCTTATGGTGTGATGAATAGAATTCCTACTCCTAATCCATGTTGTGTATATGAGCCATCAAAGTATAGTTGTCATGTTTTTGTTGTGATTGTTAGATATCAGCATCGAGAAACTCAATCTATAAAGGATGAGTGTCTTGAAGTGGTGCCTCTGCTAGTTGATCTGCAATGACTTGTCCTTTTATAGTTTTTCTGTCAACATACTCAATATCAAATTCACTCATGATCATGATCCATTTTGCTAGTCATCCTGTTAATGTTGCCTTGTTGAGTAAATATTTCAAAGGATCAATTTTAGCAATCAACTTGATGGAGTGAGATAGTAGATAGTGTCGTAATTTTTGAGAAGCAAAAACTACTACCAAGCATGCTTTTTTTGTTGGTGAATAGTTGATCTCGTATCCTACTAGTGTTCTGCTGATGTAGTAGATGGCTCGTTCTTTTCCCTCATTATCCTGTTGTGCAAGAAAAACTCCTAATGATGTTTTGGTGGTTGATACATAAAGTGACAACGGCTTTCCTGGAATTGGTGACATTAGGATGAGTGGTTGTATGAGATATGTCTTGATCTTGTTGAATGCATCTTCACATTGATGGTCCCACTTGAAATAAACATTTTTGTGCAATAGATGAGTAAATGGTTGACATTTATCTGCTAGCTGAGCAACAAATCTTCTAATTGACTGGAGTCTTCTTTGGAGTGATCTGAGTTGACTTAATTCTTGGGAGATGCCATTTCCATGATTTTTTTACCTTAGCTGGATCCACTTCGATACCTCTAGCTGAGACAATGTATCCCAATAGCTTGGCTGAAGTAACACCAAAGGCACATTTCTTAGGGTTTAGCTGTAGCTTGTATTGTTCTAACTGATCAAATATCTTTTCCAGTATCTCTATATGTTCTTCTTTGTTGTATGATTTAGACAATATGTCATCCACATAGTCTTCCATGAATGTATGCATCATGTCATGAAATATAGTTGTCATAGCTCTTTGATATGTAGCACCTGCATTCTTTAATTCAAAAGGCATGACATTCCAATAGAAAGTACCCCATGGACATGTGAAAGCTATTTTTTCTTGATCTTCGGGTCCTATTTTGATCTAATTGTATCTGAAGAAAACATGGAGTGTCCAGCAGTTAAATCTACAATGATGTCGATGTTAGGCAAAGTAAAGTCATCATTTGGACATGCATTATTAAGATCTCATATTCTGATGCTTTTGTTTGGTTTTGAAATAGGAACAATGATGGATACCCATTGAGGATATGCTACAGGTCTGATGAATCCTACATCCAGTAATTTCTTTAGTTCTGCTTTGACCAGAAGAGCAATATGCGGATGCATTTTCCTTAACTTTTGTTTGACTGGTTTGGCTCCTGGACTAACATTTAAGTGATGCATAATAAGCTCTAGATCTAACCCTGGCATGTCTGCATATGACCAGGCAAAATTGATTTGTCGTCATTTGAAGAATTCCACATATTGTTGCATTTCTTCTTCTGATAGAGAAGTTGTTGGATGAAGGATCTTTGGTTGCTCTGTTGTGCCAATGTTAACTACTTCTATTGGTTTGATCAAAATGGATAACCTTTCTTGATAGTGCTCAGGTAAAGTGTCAAATCTCCCATCTTCCAGTGCCTCAAGGAGTTTTTCACTGTTAGATGCATCCTTTCTTTTTACTTTTTCCTGATCTAATGTTGCCAATAAATGGTTTTCAGCATTAGACCTGATATTCTTTTCATTATTTTCACTTTTGCGACTAGGAGATTTGGCACCCACTTGACTGGAGGATGCATTGCTAACATTCCTGGTGAGAGTTGTTACGGGTTTGATTGCATTAAGATATATAGATATGGCATGGTCATTTGGAAAGGTATCAATGGCAGTATGTCCTTCATTTTCCCAATCAATAAGCTCGGGGTGGATTAGAGGTAGGGGATCTTCAAGTTGGGATGTTTTGAGGATATCAAGGGTCATGATAGATGTATCAAAGTTTTCAATATGTATGTCAATGTCTAGAATGGTGTTCTCATCAAAATGAGCTCACACAAGGAGTTCCTGATCATCCTCGGTTAAGTCCAAGTTAGCCGAATGTGATTCTAATTCAAGTGAATTAGTTCCTATCATTTGTCCTACATACATGTGAACTACATCGACTCCTACATCTCCTTCAAAGCAATTTTCTTCAGCTGTTTCTTCAGAGTGATAGGAATCCCATTCCCATTCATTAGAATCTATATCACTTGCAGCCTACAATCTACAAATTTGTTCATATAGCATTTCTTCTTCTTTTCTGGCTATATCTTTTCTTCTTTCATATTCAACTTCCTCAGGACTGAGATTGAGTTCTATCAACTTTTCTATGAGCTCTCCTTGACTTATATTAGCTTCTTTCTTGTTTTGATTGAGATTTAATGTTGCTTGAGAGTTTCTTTTAGTTTGTTTGTCTTGTTAATTTGAAGCTTGCCTCTTTTCCCATTTCATGTTTGCTTGTGTTTGTTGCTTAGCTGATGTTTCTTCTCTTTCAATTTCCAGTTGTTCTTGTCTATTTTCATATTCCTCTTGTTGTTTACTAAAAGATGTGTCTTCTGGTAGAGTGACTTGTCCATACCCTAAGCCTATTTTGTCTGTACTCTATTGACTGTAAGGTTGGATAGGTTCTGAGATACCTTCTTTTATTTTTCCTATAAAACTTGTTCAAGTGTATCCCATTCTTCTGAGAATGTTAAATCCTTTTCCATATTTTTATGTAGGTATGCAGACATTAGTGATCTTTTGTTGAAATTGTTCGTCCTTGTATAGCCACTGTAGCACATCGTTGTCTTCTATTTCCTCTGATAAGGTTCCAGCACTTACAAATGCTCCATCAAATATCAGAAGATGTTTTACAATTAGTTGTTGTTTAGAGGTTGATGTTTTTCCAAAGGATTTAGGAGAAAGCGGTAATTGTGGTATTGAATATTCTCCGTTCCCTCGATATCTTAGTTGCATTTTTTTTTCAATACTTGATAGAATTGAAGCAAATGATTGTTCTTTGGATTGTGTGTTCAAAGATGATGCCTCCTTGTTATGAGGAACAATGACTTCTTGGGCCATTTTGAGATTGCTACAGTATTGAAATGGATTTGAATCTACAAAGAATGTGATTTCCTGCCCATTGTAGGGAAATTTTACACACTGATGATATGTTGATGGGACAACTTGCAAGTCATGTATCCAGGGTCTTCCCAAGAATATGTTGTATGATAAATCTAAGTCTAGAACTTGGCATGTTGTGTCTTCTGCAAAGGTCCCACTCTGATGGGTAACATCACAATTCCCTTAGAGGAACGTTCTTCTTCATCATAGGCTTTAATGGTGATCTTTTTTTGGGGATCAACTGCATCTTCTTTGGTGAATGATAAGAAGTAAGGGGTTGTGAGGTGTCCCACCATGGTTTGGAATTGGTCGATATCAAGATCTATAGGATTTTTCTAAGATCAAGGGCACAATGAAAAGCATAAAAGAGACAATAGAATGACAAGAACAAACTGTATTCTCATCAATATGCAAAATGATCAACGAGATTAACCAATACAATGAATATAGGCCTGCTTATATAGGCAAGGCCATATGGATGTATGAGCACACAAATATGACATGTGGCTCAATGAGAAACAAGGGTAGGAAAGAAATACTAGGGGTAGGTAGGAGAAATAATATAATATTCCACAAGAGGTGGATGACCCACCAAATGTGGAGTGTAACAGCAAAATAGGACCACAAAAGGTGGAATTTCTCTTACAAGCTCTATCCCTATGTGCACACTTCCCTAAGTGTCTCAAATCCAAACTACGAAGAGATGCATTATCCTAAGTTAACTTAAGTAAGTGTAATAATATCCAAAATGAATATTTATTTACACCAACAAGATCTTTGGAAACTGTTGTATCTACTAATGCTCGTTCAAGAATTTCTTTGCGTGCAGGTGAAAGCTTTAATAGTTCTAAGATGGATATTTGTGCAGGCATTTTCTGCAATTGATCCACTAGGTTGTATTGTTTGGTAGTGGATGATGTGTTTGTCATAGGACCCAAAAAAATAACTTTGGCTTTACTTCGTGTGATAGCATGAGCTTGTTCTTGATTTTGTTTTTCTTTAAGTACAGTCACATTTACCACATTATCATATGTATGAGCATATTTTACCTTCGCTTTACCCTTACCATTGTTTGTTGTTGATGATTCACATTTCTCATAGTTTGGAAGTGGAGTTTTAAAAGTTGTATGAGATTCATTCGTTGTATGTCCATCCATAGGTTATTAATCCATTATCAATCAAATCTTGGATGACATGCTTCAACTTCTAACAATTATCTATGTGATGTCCCTTGTTTTGATGGAAATTGCAATAATGATTATCATTCCACCAAGGTGGTTTTATTTGAGGTTCGTAGTTCCTTTCTTTTGGTAAAGTGATCAATTTGTTTATGAGAAGTGTCTTTAATGCTGACCAAAGTGGTTTACCAATGTTTGTAAATTATATTCAAAAGAAAGTTTTGATAGTTTCTCTTTGGTAATTGTTGTTTTGTTGAGCTGCCGCTGAGTGAGTGGACAAATTAAAAACCGGTTGCTTTTGTTTCACATTGTTGTTATCCACTATTCCATTGTTGACGATATTTCGATTTCTATTCCAAAACTTTGGTTTATCATTGTGATTGTTGTTATTAGGAGGATGAACTCCATCTTTCTATATTTTCAACTCACCTTTATTTATCATGGCTTCCTCCATTCTGATTCCATTATCAATCATTTTTCTGAAACTTTAATTTCCTTTCATTTTTAAGTAATAACTCATTTGATCATTTAAGTTGTCGATGAATATGTCCATTTTTTCGTACTCTAGCACTGTACGAGGATACCACGAAGCTAACCATCTCCATCATTATAAAAATGTCATGAAAGGTTCTCCACTCTTTTGTTTGGCGTTACATAGGTCTAGCATTGTTATTTCATGTTGTATGTTGTATGAGTATTGTGAAACAAACTTATCCACCAATTCTGAGAATGATCTGATTCCAGGTGGAAGTTTGGAGAACCATTCCATAGCTAGTCCAGTTAAGCTTTTTGGAAATAATCTCATCAAGTAGGTATCCTCATGTGCAAACTCCATACTCATTGTCATCTCTATGGTGACAACTATCAAGAGGATTTTCTCATGAGAGGGAAAAGTGTCCAAGGAAAGGGGACATGGTGGTTAGGATGCCATGTGTCTCAAGGGAAGAGTAGGTTTAATTAAACCCAGGGTTAGATGGAAGGGGTTAGGTTAGAGGGATGGTTAGGTTAGGTGGTTAGAAGTTAGGAGACATGTGGGTAAATTTGAATAAAAAATTCAAATAATAGGAAAAGGCTAATTATTTCCAACAACTCATTATTGATTTGTTTTAATTAATTAGGAGATTTAGAAGAAATGAATTTGATGAGGGGAATTAATTAATTTGAATTAATTAATCAAAGGGAATTATGAAAATGAACCTATTAAATAAATCCTTCGATTTATTAATAAGTAGATGAAAGAGGGAATTTAATCAAATTACTAGTGAATTCAATTAAATTAGGAAGGGGGATTAATTAAATAATTGCTTATTTAATTAATTATCTTCAAACCATTTTTAGGTGTATACAACTGATATAGCAATTAAACATAAACATAAATCACATAACAGTTACCATCCATCCATAACACATGACACCAAGATTTGTACGTGGAAAACTCGGTAAAGGGAAAAACCACGGTGAGAAGCCTACCCACAGTCAAATAATACTTCTGCAGTAAGTATGTGATTACAATATGAGGGGCATGCACATGCAAGAAGGCCAATATCCTAGAGCGCACTGCTCATCACTAAAAGGAGCCTCACTGACTACAAAATTAATCTAGACTACAATTTGGAAAGAAGAGTGAACTGCAAAGATAGCATCTCCTATGGATGAGAACAATTCCGGTTAAGCTCAGTATTGGAGGTCTTAAACCTCTTACACAAACCCAATTCGATCACCTATGATCGACAAAACCTTCTGCATATGATTACAACATTATTCGCACATAGATCATCCCATAACCTTGATCTATGAACTACAAAGAGATCTTACATCATATTTATACCAACTCGGTACCTAAACAATTAGGTCGGCCACCTAAAAGATAATACAATAAGTTCATAACATAAACCCACAATCCAATGATCAACCAGGTTGGATTATGCCAAAAATAATGTAAACCAATCATTAAATCTCATTGGTATTACGCATGTGTTGCATTGGTTTTGTCATTGATGTCAACACTTGTCAACACTTATCAGCACTGAAGATCTTTGGTTATTTTCACCGGCATGTTTAGTGACTTATGCACAGTCACCGGTATTTGGTTTACCGATAGGTTATATTATTCACCGGCACTAAGGATGACTTGCTATCATCTGGAGATTACTTAGTGATGTTGAAGACATGGTTTGGACACTTGTTTTTTGTGATTTGGTTATTGGTCTAATCAAGTTTGCATATTTGTTGTTACCAGCAAATTAGTCTAGGATATGGACCGGTAAGCGTTATCTATTCTAGATTAGCACGACACATTATGGAGATGAGTTATTGATTTGTTATTATTGTAATGCATTGAGTCGACATAATGCATCGCATATTGATTCATTTGTAATTGATTTAATTGTAATATTCTTAGTGAGCCGACCTACATATTTGGTATATATGTAAGATCTCATTTGTGAGATTGATATAGGGAAGGTAATAGGTTATTACAAGGTTGTGATATTCGATATATGTGAATATAAGTAGAGCTATACATGTAGACATCATTTGAAGATTCAAGGAAGGTATGAAGAAGACAATTAGAGCTTAATCGATACTCAATCCAGCATATGAAGATGCTATTTTGAGTAGTACATTATCATTGGATTTAACCATCCAATTGTAGTCAATGTGACTCCCATCTTGTGATTGAGCAGTGAGCTCTAGGTAGTTGGCCTTTCTACATGTGCAGACCCCATTTGTACACACATACTATCTATAGTAGTATCATCTGATTGTGGGTAAGGTTTCCCATCATGGTTTGTCCCCTTACAAGGTTTCCACGTACAAATATCTGTGTTATGTGTTGTGGATTTTATTTTTCTTTCTGTTTCATGCATTAAACTTTACTGGTACTGTTATTAACTATTAATTTATCAACCAACATTAAGTTTGGTTTACTAGTATTATGCATCAAGTTTGATTAAGTTATATTTGGGTTGAAATTAATATTCAGTTGATTCACCCCCCTCCCCCCCCTCTCAGTTGCCTTTGGGTCCTAACAATTGGTATCAGAGCTAAGTCATCTTTTTGCAAAATTTTAACAGCTTGAGGAGATTCTATGGCAACTAACTATTTCAGGAAGGACAGTATGAAGCTTGATGGAACTAACTATGGTATATGGAAGATCAGAATGGAGAAACATCTGAATTGGATTGGAAGAGACATATGGGATGTTACAAAGAATGGCTATGTTGGTCCTACATAGAGTCAACCTAATCCATCAAACTTGGCTAAAGATTAGGAGAATGATTGCAAAGCAAGAGAATCACTTTTGAGCGCATTGTCAGATCAGAAAATCATGGGATTATCAGACCAATCTACTGTTAAAGCTATTTGGGAGAAATTGAAGACATTGAATGAAGGTGATACCACTGTCAAAATTGCAAAACTAGAATGCTTTCAGGTCAGGTATGAAAATCTGAAAATGGAAGAAGATGAAAGGATTTTTGCTTTTATGGAAAGAGTCAATGAAACTATTTTGGGTATACAATATTGTGGAGGATCCTTAAGTGAAGATAAAATTATTTCTAAATTTTTAAGAGCATTTCCACTAGCATACAAAATGAAAGTAACTACTATTAATGAATTGAGAACAATGCCTAATACATCAGTATCTAGAGATACCTTGGTTGAAAAACTTTCAGCTTTTGAACTTGATGAAATTGGTCCTGTTGCTACAATTAAGATAGATTTAGCATTCAAAGCATCATCATCATTATTTGAGAAATCTGATTGGAAAGCACTTTATGCAAGAGAACTTGAAGACATCACAAGGGAAAATGAAGAATTGGAAGAGCTTGAAGCACTATTTGCAAGGAAAATGCCTAAAGGTCCAGTTGTAAGTAAGTATGAAGGTAAATCACCATTTAAATGTTTTAACTGCAATAAAATTGGTCATATGGCCTCTACGTGTCCTGATAGACATGAAAGATTGAAAGAAGAAGCTAAAGGAACATACAAGCCTAACCCTAAATATCAGAGATACAAATTTAAGAAGAATAGAGATAACTCATGTTACTATGCTGATGAAGGAGTCACTGATGATTTTGATGAGGAACCGACAAACAATGGATGGGATTTTTTTGCAATAATAGAAGATCAACTTAAACCTACTATACAATTGTTAGAGCAGGCCCTGGCAACTAAAATTAAAGAAAAGGATGAATGGATCATTGATTTCAGATGTTCACATCATATGACTAGTGATAAGAGTAAATTCTTAACCTTTCAGGAATACAATGGAGATCTAGTAAGATTTGGGGATGATAAAGCTTGTTTAATCAAAGAAAAAGATACTATATCTTTTGATGGTAAGCACAATACTGACAACGTTTATGTTATACACAATGTACCACTGAGAGGGGGAAGGGGTGAATCAGTGGTTCTCAAATCTTTTCTTCTAGACTTTTTTCTGTGGATGACACCAGTAGGTAAATCAAGCATAGGGCAGACTTACCAGTTAGTACAAAAAACTAACTCAAGCACACACACGCAAGGAAACATCACATAACACCAGTATATACGAGGAAAATGTGATGTGGTAAAAACCTCTGTGAGCAATGTTGTTGGAGTCTACTGCTCCAATCCAACCTCACAGTAAAACATGGTTACATGGTTTAGGGCATCAACTCAAGGAGATACAACCCTTGACTTTTGGGCACCAACCCAAGGAGCTACAACCCCTGATAGATTTATGGGATACAACCCAAAGGAGCACCAACCCCTGCACCGAGATACAACTTGGTGTTCACAGTTCAGACTTCAAATACATAAGTTATTATCATGTTACAAGTGAATCTTGCAACCTTAACATATATCTTACTCTGTCGGTGAAATACTCCTCTTCTACCGACTCACTCTTATCCTTGCTCTACACCTGCTACTTCTCTACTGTACTTGCACCTCACTCTCTATACATCACTAGTTTCACACTTTGTTGGTGTGGTTGCTACCGGTTCTTCTCTCCAATCGGTTGAAAGCTTCAACCAAGTTCACTATCCCTCTCTTGCTTATTGAGCACATGGATGATCTTGTCTCTACTTGCAGAATTCTGCTACTTCACAATAACTCAATATTCCCTTTTTTTCAGTAGTATCTAACAATCTCTTAGGCCATTTTACTTATAGCCCAGATTTCCTGCCAAATGAAAATTCAAAACTTAGGCAATTAGGGTTTCTTCACTATCTTCAAGGTAAACCAAATCCAATTAGATCTTTCAAGATCTGATCCTTTTGACATCTGAGATGCATATCTCCGCCATAGTCATGTTTCCTCGATCACACCCTCTAATCTTGGTGATTTGCTTTTTACTTCTTCAACAAATCCTTTAGTTGGACACAAAAGATCTGTCGGGCTATTTCCTTCATCGCCTTGATCTTCTCAATCTCTTAGTTGGCTCGTAGTTGTCATCCAGACCTTGATCCTCAACCCTCTGTTGTCCTTCTGCAACACATCCCGTGATTTGAGTGACTTTTCATTAAAGCTAACCAACCCCTGCAACAACCCCTTCATTGTACATTCTATCCTTATCCTACCGCGGGTTTTCCATGTTGACTCTAGGTCAACGAACTGCCAGCTTGTCACTACCAATCAGTCACCGACCAACCCACTTTACCGATTCCTCACTTCAACTGGTTTGCCAACCTTTCCGCTCTCAAGCATTTTACCAGTTGCCTTGTCATATCTGTTTCCATCTGATCTATCGATGGAACTCTCAAACTAGACTCCCGACTGATAAGTCCTTAGCGTGCTTATTTCCACAATGGAGAGGCCTTCTACGACTGCACCTTGCTTATATAACTGGTAGACTTACATACCGATTACCACTCTTAATGTCATCGTGTCATCATTCTTCTCAATGCACACTCTTGATTCAGTCAAGTCAGATTCCTATGCTTACATCTATGCATCCTTTCTTCTTGATCAAGGATATTCCTTCCTCTACCAGTTTGTTAGAGTGACAACTACTTCAGACTTCCTCTGACTATTCCTTCAAGATGACTGCAACTTCTTTTGGTGGGGTCTTATTATTCTGCAACCTCATAGCATACCGGTTCATTGTTCTCTTTCAGTGTGAAGTGATTCAGATAACACTCTGCCTTTTCATCACAAGTAACCGCTCACAACACTTCCCCATCTCATCACACAAGTCAGGCACTAGCTTGTGTAAAGATGACTTTTAATGTCACCTTCCTTTCCTTTACTGATGTTCAGTAACACAAGGTGATATCCAAGATATCACATCATGTATTCCTTCATCATGATGTTGCACATACATCTGCCTTTATCGGTAGACCTCCCATACCGGTTGACATCAATGACAACACAATGCTAACAGTTTATTATGTTGAAGATTTGAAGCATAATCTTTTGAGTGTTGGTAAATTAGTTGAAAAAGGATTTCAGTTACAATTCAAGAATGGTAAATGCAAAATCATGAATAGAACTGGTTTGGAAATTGCATCTGGTAATCGGACTAGAGGTAATATCTTTCACTTGAATAACAATGAGAAAACATGCTTGATTACACATATTGATGAAAGTTGGTCATGGCACAAGAGACTTTATCATGTAACTTTTGATTGCATTGTGAAGATCAGTTTAACTAAGGCAGTAAGGGATTTACCTAAGATTGTAAAACCTCACAATCCGGTATGTAAGGAATGTCAATTTGGAAAGCAAGTTAGAGCAACTTTTAAGAGTATTCCAGAGAAATCAAATAATGTTCTTGATTTAATTCATACTGATTTATGTGGTCCAGCAAGAACTAGAAGTTTAAAAGGTTATAGATATTTTATGCTAATCATTGATGATTATTCTAGAATCTGTTGGGTTACTTTTCTCGAGGAGAAATCAGAAGCTTTTGGGAAATTCAAACTATTCACATCTAAGGAATTTAATACATTATGTGAATTGAATGTGTAGACACCTATTTAATTATTTTATCCTAATTCTTCTATTAATTAAATAAATTCTTATTTATTTAATTAATTCATTTATCCTCTTCTAGCCTTATTTCTCATTTAAATAAATACATTTATTTATTTAAATTATCCTTTTCCTGAATTAAATAAATATCTTATTTATTTAATTGATCCCACTTCTTATATTAATTAAATAAATCTTTATTTATTTAATTAATTCATTAGCCTTTTCTACCCATGACACATGTCATTCATCTCTTAATTCATACACTACCTACCCTCTCATTATTTTATTATTTTCCTCTACCTAGCCTCTAATCATAGTCGACCTCTTTTACACCTCTCAATCTTATCCCTCCACTTCTTATAGTGTCTTCTATATAAGGAGACGCTTCCTTCATTATCAACCCTAATCAATCTAACTACTTGATCAATCGACTACACTATGCTTTCGAACTTGCATATGCAATCAAGCCTACTTGCAACCACATTTCCGTTATTTGTTGAGCTCTTGTGCACATATAAAATCTGAGAGCAAATATATCAAGCAAGATCAATGGAGATAGGAAGAATGGAGATCAAAACCCTATTGGACATGTGATGGTATAATCTTTGTGATTTCATTTGATTTGAATTATCTTAGGTGATCTTCATATGTTATGGTGGATCTTTGTTGTTGTTAGGTTAGGGTTTTGTGGTTGAATTCATTTAGTCTTTCAATATTGTTGTATCCATTTTCACCATAAGAAGAATAGAATCAGAAGGCAGTTATCAGCACCTTAGACACCCCAACAAAATGGAGTTGTGGAAAGGAAGAACAGAACTATTCTGGATGCAGCTAGAAGCATGATATTAGAAGCAAACCTACCTCATGTGTATTGGAGAGAAGCGGTCAATACAATAGTTTACACATTCAACAGAGTTCATATCAAATGTGAAACCGGTAAGACCCCTCATGAACTATGGTTTGGTAATACTCCTCTTGAATATTTCAGAATATTTGGAAGCAAATGTTATATTAGGAGAGATCATTATATTGGTAAATTTAATCCTAGAAGTGATGAAGGAAACTTCTTGGTTATTTATCTAAGAGCAAGGCATATATATGTTTTAATAAGAGATTGCAAAAAATCATTGAGAGTGCAAATGTGAAGATTGATGAATAGTTTAGAGGTAATTCAAGGTCTATGGACTCTGAACCGACAGTTGAGATAATCACAAATGAACCTACACCAAATACACCGGTACAGAATCTTGATCCAGTCACACGAGCATCATCTGAGAATTCCACAGTGACTGAGGAACAACATCAAGTGAATACACCCAGGTATATAAGATTGAATCACTTTGAAAGTCAGATAATTGGGAATAAGTATCAAGGTGTAATGACTAGAGGAAGACTAGCAAATGAAGAGGTATGTCTAATTTCTCAAATTGAACTAGCATCAGTTAATGAGGCACGTGAAGATAAATATTGGATTAAAGCTATGGAAGATGAATTAGAACAAATTGAAAAGAATAACACATGGACATTGGTTCCCCGACCTACAAACAAAGATGTAATTGGAACTAAATGGGTATTCCAAAATAAAATTAATGAAGATGGTCAGGTAATCAGAAACAAAGCAAGATTAGTGTGTAAGGGATATTCACATAAAGAAGGAATTGATTACAATGAAACCTTTGCACTGGTAGCTACAATTGAGGCAATCGGACTATTTCTAGCATTTGCAGCACACAAGAACTATAAAGTATATCAAATGGATGTTAAATGTGCATTTCTAAATGGTGATCTTGAAGAGGAAGTTTACATTGAACAACCTGATGGATTTTCTTTGACAAATGACAAAGATATGGTTTGCAGGTTAAGGAAAGCTTTATATGGATTGAAGCAAGCTCCTAGAGCTTGATATGCTAGATTGGACAAATATATTTTGAAGCTTGGTTACACTAAAGGTAATGCTAACAACAACTTATGTTTCAAAGTGACTAATGATGACATCTTGGTTATTGAAGTTTTTGTTGATGATATAATTTTTGGAGGAGAATATGGATTGTGTAAAGACTTTTCTAATAAGATGCAGGAAGAAATTGAAATGTCTATGATTGGGGAGATAAAATTCTTTTTAGGATTGCAGATTTCATAGATTGATAAAGGTATAGTCATATGTCAATCTAAGTACTTGAAGGAACTACTAAAGAAATTTGGTATGGAAAACTCTAAACCGGTAAGTACTCCTATGACTATAACTGATAAACTATCATTGAAAGATGAATCAACACCTATTAATCCGACAAGATATAAATCTATGATTGGAGGTTTACTATATTTGACACAAACAAGACCTGAAATTACGAATGCAGTATGTATTGTTTCAAAATTTCAGAGTAATCCTAAGGAAAATCATGAATCAGCAGTGAAAATGATTTTCTGGTATCTACAAGGCACAACAAATCTTGGTTTATGGTATCCTAAAGATGAAAATTTTGATTTATGTGCATACACAAATGCGAATTGGGCAGGAGATTTAGATGACAGAAAGAGCACCACCGACGAAGCATTCTTTCTTGGTAGTAGATTGATTTCATGGTTGAGCAAGAAACAGGGTTGTACATCATTATCAACAGCAGAATCAGAATATGTTGTAGCAGCAACTAATTGTACTCAAGTATTATGGATTAAGCAAATGTTGAAGGACATAAAGGTAAAATGCAAATAACCTATAATCATTTACTGTGATAATATGGCAGTAATAGATATATCCAAGAATCTAGTATTTCACTCTAAAACTAAACATGTTTCTATCAAATTCAATTTTATGAAAGAAAATGTTGAAGCAAAAGAAGTGAAATTGGTTCATGTGAATACTAAAGAGCATATTGCAAATATCTTTACTAACCCTTTGCCTAAGGAAACTTTTTAATATCTTAGAGAGCAGCTTGGGGTTATACCCTCACTGATAGAAACTTAGACAGTTGGAGCATGGCATCAGACTGGCAAGAATTAACAGAGAAATATTTTTCCGGCTTTGATGAAGGAGAGCTACTTCTTGGGGGGAGTAGTTGGTTATAACAATTGGTATTTGTAATTAGTTCTATGAATTGGTTGTATATTTTTATATTTCTTTGGCATTTGATGTCAAAGGGGGAGAGATATCTATGGAAAAACACATTATCTTTTGGGAAGAGATTATTCCTTGGGGGAGAGATATTATGTATTTTGATTTCTAGTAATTGATCTCTTTGGGAGATTGTTGGTTTTTTGTTTTTGGCATTTTTGCTTTGGCACTTAGATGGTTTTTCCATCTTTGGTTGCCATCAATGCCAAAGGGGGAGATGGTTGGTATTATGGATGTGTTGCATTGGTTTTGTCATTTATGTCAACACTTATCAGCACTGAAGATCTTTGGTTATGTTCACCGGCATGTTCAGTGACTTATGCATAGTCATCGGTATTTGGTTCATCGGCAGGTTATATTGTTCATCGGCACTAAGGATGACTTTTTATCATCTCGATATTACTTGTTTATGTCGAAGACATGGTTTGGATACTTGGTTTTGGTGATTTGGTTATTGGTCTAATCGAGTTTGCATATTTGTTGTTACCGATAAATTGGTCTAGGTTATGGACCGATAAGCGTTATCTATTCCAGATCAGCACGACATGTTATGGAGATGAGTTATTGATTGGTTATTATTGTAATGCATTGAGCCGACATAATGCATCGTTGTGAGATTTTTCCAAGATCAAGAGGTAATGGAAAGCACAAATAAGAGAGACAAAATATATGATAGAAATAAACTGTATTCTATCAAGATCAAAAATACTGATCAACTGGATCATCAATCATTATAGACAATGAATATGAGCCTGCTTATATAGGCAAGGCTATATGGATATGTAAGCACACAAACATGACATGTGGCTCAATAAGAAACAATGGTAGGTAGGAAATAGGTGTGGGTAGGTAGGAGAAACAATATAATATTCCACACAAGGTGGATCACCCACTGAATGTGGAGTGTAACAACAATATCACACCATAAAAGGTGGAAATTCTCCTACACACACTATCCCAATGTGGCACAAACACCCAAGTGTCTCATACCCAAACTACTATGAAATGCATGTACCTAAGTAAACTTAAGTAAGGTGTAATAATATCCAAGATGAATAATTATTTACACCAACACCCCCCCTTAAGTGCAACTTAGGGGAATGCACTAAAGTCTACAATGCAACTAAGCAATGCAAGATGGGTCACGGATACAAGGCCATGTTAGGTACCCATGTACAAATGTAAATGCATGAAAACCAATGCAAGGAAATCTCTCACAAAGCAGGGAAAGAGAGAAAACCCCAATGGGAAAAAACCCTCCCCCAAAAGATAGATGAAAACTAGATACAAAGAACTCTCATAGAAGTATGTGAAGGATAAAACCCCATGTGAGGAAAAAGTCCCCCCCATATGAGAGAAGAAGAAGAGAGATAGGAAGCCCCCCCTTAATCTAGAATCTACACCAATGATAGAAGCTTAAAGATGAATGAAGAAACTTCTCCATGAATGTCGAACAACATTCCTCCCCTTAGGAAGAAACAAAACCAAAGGTGTATCCATGAAGTCTCCCCAACCATGAAGGGAAGATGAAAAAAAAATACTCATGATGAAAGGAATCTCTGAAAACTGCTCAAGTGTCCCCATGTCGATGCTGAAAGGTACCCCCTCTAAAGGTGGTAAACTATGCCACACTACTAAAAAAGGCACTCCAAGATCTAGTGGAGATGAATGTAGAACAATATCCAAAGACTCATATGTCTCCTCAAAAGATAAAGAGACATCCTCCAAGTGTTGTACAAAGGTATCCACAATCATGTCAACCTCTAAAGATTGATCATGTAGAGAATTCACAAGAGGGTCAGAGTTATCCCTCGCAACAATCAAAGAAGGATCATCTTCATCAAAGAGAAGATGAATGTCATGAATAGTGTCTCCCAAATCTGCAATGTAGGAGTCCACAAACAAACCTGCAATGTCTGTCAAGTAGGCATCCCAATCAACTGAAGCTGGAAGATATGAAATATCCTGCTACACTGAATCATAAGAAGGCAAAATGGTCACACTAGCTACATCATCAGGTGCAATAGGTGGTATGATATCAATAGAAGGAGATGAAATGCAAGGCTCAATAATGGGGTCACATGTGAGAATCCCCAAGTTCAAATGCCCAAAGTTCTCCTCAAAATCTGAATCATCAACATAGGAAGAACCAACCTTATCAATAGGACCAAAATCTGAAAAATAGTACAACCGAGATGCATGATCAACCACCCCAGTCGCAATGATAGCTCCACTCTCCAAGTCTCTAATGATAACTAAATCAGGTGTGAACTCCACAGTTTTCCTAGTTGCCCCATGTGTGATTTGATAGATGGAAAGAAGATTATTTGTCAAGTGGGGTACACACAACACATCATTGAAGGAGTTATCCCTAATGGAAATAGATCCTTTCCCAATCACATCCATGTATGTATGATTGCCCATCAAAATCTATGGCATGTGGCAAGGCTCAAATGTAGAAACCATAGACTGTGAAGATGCCATTTGATGAGAAGCCCCTGAATCTAGAAGCCATCTCCCTGAATCATGACTTGTAGTAGCACAAAGAGCTTGTCCCTTTCCTTTATTTGTCCCAAAAGAGTGATCCTTTCCTTTATCCTTGGAAGAAGAAGGCGATGTAGTCATTCTAGAATGTAGGTTGATTCTATTCTTCTCAAGAAGATTCTTCAACTCGTCAATATCCTTCTTATAACAATGATGTTCATCATGTCCTGACTTCTTGCAATATCCACAAAAAATATTGTCCTTATATGATTTCCTCTTAGGTGAGAATGGTGAATCACCTTGTTGTGGAGAGGAAGATTGTTCTCCATCTTGTTGTGGTTTTGACTTAGGTTGCTTTTGATTCCCTTTATTAGCCACCAAAGCTTGTGACTTTGAAGATTTGAGAATCCCCATCGTGGTCAACTTAGATTGCTCAAGTATCAACATCTCCATGAATTAATCAAATGAGGGAGAAGTGTATGAGGAACCTTGAGCTAACCTATGAGTGTGAAAGCTAGATACAAAGGCTGCATACCCTGAAGGAAGCTTGTCCAACAGGTTATAAACCAATTGAGCATCCTTTTTGTCAATTCCACAATCCTTTAGCTTTTCTCTTTTGTGACATAATCTTGGATTGTATCAAAATCCTTGGGATCTAAAGTTGTGAGTTCACTATCAAGCTTGTAGCCCTTAATCTCATCAACTTGACCATACAATTTCTTAAAAATATCTCAAGCCTCTTTAATTGTAGTACACTTATCAATGTGAAAAATGAGGTCATATGATACATATTTTCTAAGAGTTCCAAGTTCCATAGTATTCTTACTAAGCCATTCAATTTGAGCATTAGGATCAGCCTTAGGATCAGGTGGTGCTGTAATAGTTTCATTTACATAATGAATGAGACCTTTTTCCATCATTTTACTTCATACCTTAATTTTCCATGATGCATAATTATGAGGAGTTAAAAGTGGAAATTTAGGAGAACCCATAGCACCAAAATGAAAAAACACAAGATAGAGAGAGGCACAATCACACAAGACACCCCCCCAAAATACTCAATCAAGAAATCCCCCCAAAATGGTGATTTTGGCACTTTATACTTAGTGGGTATATAATGGGCCACTTGCAAAATAAGGCAAAGTGGACTTCTGATTTCAATTTACAACTTCTCAAAATGAGATCTAAGAGACTTCAACAAATACTGCTAGTGATCTAAACTGAGATCCAAGCAAAATGCAAGTACCAAATATGCCAAAAATGGCAAAATACTGAAAGTACAATTTCTACTTAAAATCACTGCAAATAGATGGCAGATTATGAAAATAGATGAAAAAATATGCACTTTAAAAAAAATGGCACATGAAAAGGAGTCCATATGAGCCCAAATGAAGCCTCCAAAGTTGTAAAAATCAGGATTTCATGATTTCCGAAAAACCTGTATCCAAAAATCAAAAACTCTTGCACCACTATACAGATCACAAAATTTTACTCTACAACAAAAAAAAACTGCTCGAAAAAATGAGTCCGGATGAGTGAGATATCACTATTTAAAAAATGCCTACAAAATTATAATTTCTAAAAAATTTCCGCCACAGCGTCAAACTTCAAATGCCTCTAGATTTGGCCTCCGAAGTCTGATTTGGATGAAACAAAAGGCAAAATTGACTTTCTTGGTCCTCATCAATCTAATGGTAAGCTCAGATTTGACCCATCAAGCTTCGATAATAACCTGCAATAGAAAACTCTAAAATACACAACCCCAAATAGCATCAAATTTCTCTCAATTAGCAAACCAATGACACTCTAATGGCTCTGATACCATGTGAGGTTTTGCCAAAATCAAGAGGCAATGGAAAGCACAAATAAGAGAGACAAAATATATGATATAAATAAATTGTATTCTATCAAGATGAAAATACTGATCAACTGTCATGCCCAAACTTTTGGGCACGAACGGGATAAATTTTTTTTTAAAATAACAACCTAATAACATTAAATTTGTTAATACGAAACACACTAACAAGTTTGTCTTAACTATGTTTGGGTTAACTCTAACCACTAACTCGAGTAAGCAAAATAATATTTAAATTAAATGCAGAATACTAAAATAATTATTTATTACCTCATCAATTTGAATCAATAGATTAAATTAAATCCAAAAATCTCTAAATTAATTGACAAGGATATTATTAATCTCTAATAACTTTTTAATTGCTTAGGAACTACATTAATTAGTCCTAGCACTTAGATTTTTAAAACCGATTAAATATTTAAATGATAATAATAATAAGTCTAAGTTTTGTCTAAAGGGTCAAATAACTACATAATGAGATTTGCCCTATAAAGTTTAATCTCAATAACCTATTTCTAGGTGGACTAAAATATTCCCCCATAGCCAAAATTAACTTACCAAATTTGTTATAAAATTTCTAAAAGATTAAACTCTAAGAGATATTTAATTTTTAAAACAATAAATCGAATATTTACATGCCCATATGTTTTATTTTTTTTAAAACATATATAAAATATAAGTACATTATAAAATAATAATCCAAAATTAGTTCCTACAAGCATATATTTCATCATGTGTGTGTGTGTGTGTGTGTCTATATATATATATATATATATATATATATATATATATATATATATATATATATATATATATATATATATATATATATATATATATATATAATTCTTTTGTTTCCTAAAAAAAAAGTAGACTATCCACAAACCTTAAAATATAAGTTATAAAAATAAGGAATTCTTACTAAACTTTTTTTTATATTTCTTTTCCATTCCAAGTTTTTCTTTATATTAAATTCTTACCCTAACCCGAATTGGGTTAGGGTTTTAAAGTTTTGTGCATGTTGAAAGCGAGCTATGGCGGAGGGCTTATGGAGGCGGAGGAGGGTGGCGGTTTCATGTAGGGGGGCTCGAAGAAGGGGAGGGAGAGGCAGTGGTGCCGGGTGTCGCCCACTGTGTGTCCACACAATGGCGGCCGCGGGCGCCACTGTGTGTCCACAAAATGGAGGCCGCGGGCACCACTGTGTGTCCACATAGTGACGGTCGTGGGCACCACTGTGTGTCCACAGAGTGGTGGTTGCAGGCCGACCACTATGTGTCCACACACTGGAGGTCGCGGACCGTCCACTATGTGTCCACACAGTGGTTTGGCCCTTCGGCTTTCCCCCCCAAAGTTATTTTTATTTTTATTTTTTTTGTTTAATATATATATATATATATATTACATATATAAATGCATTTTAAATATAAGTGTAGTATATATATATATTAGATGCATTTGAAAACAAGGGCTAACTCTACTATGCCAAAATATAGATGTTATATTTTTTTGTTGAAACTTTTTAAACAAATTGATTAAAATATTTTGATTTAAACCCATGTATTTTTTTTAATTTTAAATACCATAAATCAAAGATAACCTATTTGACTTTAGATTTATTTTCTGCAAATAAATGATTGACATAATCCAATAAAATTAAATAGCAACTATAGAAATATGATATTATTTCAATTTAATAGACTATTTAACTCTAGATTTTAATTTCTGCAAAGAAGTAAATGACAGAATTCAATAAATTTAAACAGCAACTATATAGATGTGATATTATTTAAATTTAACCTTAGAGATATGCATAAGGAAATAAACTGATCTTTTATTTTTAGAAGTAACATGCAAATTTAACATTCATTTTCAAAATACTATGTATACAATCAACATTATTTCAAGGACAATACCTAACTTAAACTTCAACATAAATATTTCATTTTGCAACAAAATAATAGTTAATAAAAATAATGTATTTCCTTAAAGTATATTTAAATTACAATATAGTCAACCTTACAAATGGATCTCTCATTTCTCTTAAATGAGAAATTTAAATAAAATAGATACATTTCCTTTTCAAAGTAATTACAACATATAGTTTCCCTTTCACATTGGTGCAACTTAAAAAATAAAATATTTCATTTCCAAATCTTTTTCTGCAAACAAATAAATCTAGCAACTTCTACTTGTCCTTTTCTTTTCTTCCAAACAACCTATAAATAAATCATAGGCTATGACCATGGAGTGCTCACCTCCCAGCCTAGGCTTACTAGAAGCCACCCCCGAGCTTCGAGAATCAAGCCCTAGACAGGTTACTGACATGCAAACACAATAAGCAAGGGAAAAATCACATAACTATCACTTTCCCAACCAAGGCTACACTTCATCACAACATGTGATGATTTTACATGGGTGGTAGTGGACCAAATACCCTGAGGAGACTGCAAGAATGATAGAACACAATGCCACCTCATGGCAAACAAAGTTATTTCATAACATCATTAACCCCACATTCCTTATTCCCCCCAGGTCATCTATGCCATACTTTCTCCCCTTATGACCCCCAAATGCACAAACCAGGCCATGCAACAAGGGTCACAAATACACCCCTTGAGTTCACTCTCGTAAAGAGGGTCTCTCACTCGAGGGCTGTCAAACTTCTACCACCCGCAAGACCATCCTACTCTCCCAAGAGTAGAAGGCCTTGGTTACTCCCAAGACATAGAAAAATGCATACAAGAAATAAAAGATAGAACACAAAATAATTTTCACAAAGGAGAATACAAGAAACCAACCTCTACAAACAAGCAATCTTTTCAACATAAACATGCAACATAAAAACAAAGAGATGAACCAACCTTCAATCTGCCCAAAGGTATGCTAGAACTAGTTTGAGGATGAGCAGACCAAATCCACAAATCTTCCTTCCACACTTAGCCAAAATTTTCGATTCCAAAAACTAAACTTTTCAAAATGCATAGTCTCCAAAAATGGAGAGTGGGTGATTACCCACAAAATCTCTCATTCTTGCCTAAGAAGACCTCAATGAGAGTTCTCACAGGTTTCTAAAAATTGAAAAAGGAAAAAGTAAGAAAAAGATAAAAAAGGATCTCTCATCAACAGGGAAGGTTATCTAACCTAGATGGCACCTTCTAATTTTGAATTTCCGTATACCTTAGAAAATCTATTTTTGGGGATGACTAAACAGTCACATGGGAGTAGACGCATGCCTAAAAACACTCCTAACTCATAGGTATACCTTATGGGCTTTAGGAAACACCTTTAAACTACCCCTAGGAGTCCATTTGACCCCTTATAAACCCATCTGAAGTTTATTTTCGGGTCAAACTTGAGTTGACCACTCCAAAGACTCTCTACCCAAGGAAATTTTAGAACCACATTCAAATATTTGAAAAAAAAGCTATAGTTGAGCAACTCCCTTCAAGAGACATGTCAAAATTCAAGACATAAATCAACACGTGTCAAGTGACACAATAAAATACATTACAAAATTACACATAGAAATTGTCTCTTGTTGGATTTAAATAAATCAATAATAAACTTTAACACACATGCATCATTCACTATTACAAATAAAATATGATACATACGGGGTGTTGTCTCTCCAAATAGACAACCCCTGGTTTTACAAACGTACATAGGTCGAGGTTTGGTTCTCCATAATATTTCCATGGTCACATGGATAATTTTCCTGTGCATCTCAATTACACATTAGTACTTCCAAATAACCTCATATAATATTTAAACACATGAATAAGAATACACGTCAAACACTCTGCATACAATTGATATTAAACAAAATCAATATATCTTGTATCAAAATAAATTCACATAAGCAATTATCATAATCCTCATAATTTTGATCCATACATAAAAATGCATCCTATTTCTATCACCATAGTAAAGTCCTGCAATTCCAATAATGACATACATCATCACAAAGTAATCCTATTCTAGAATCATATAGAGTTCTATATCTATAATGCATAGAAATGAAGCATCAATATATATCAATGTTATCCAAATCATGAAATCGTATAAGTTCCAAATCCATAATATATAAAAATAAAGCATCCATAATAGTCTCAACATGAAAAATACTGAAATGCTAGGATGAGTCGGGGTAGGGCCTCACACCCTCCCCCTCTAGGCATGAACTTCCTCCTGGAGTTCATCAAAAAAATGGGGGTACTGTGATCTCATACATGTTATGTCCTCCCATGAAGCCGTAACCTCATCATAGCAATCCCACTGGACCCTAACCTAGTCCAACTCTCAACCTCGAAGGGCCAGCATCCGGTGTACCAAAATGCGAATGGGCTCCAAAGCTAGTTGCCCGTCTGACTCCACCTGCAAGGCATCCCAATCTAAAATATGAGACTCATCATATATATACTTCCTCAAAACTGATACATAAAACACATCATGGATGTGTGACAGGATAGGTGGAAATGCTAAATGATAGGCAAAGTGTCCTATCCTCTTAAGGATCTCAAATGGTCCTACAAGGCGAGGTGCGAGCTTAGAACCCTTTCCATAATGGATTGGACTCTTATGCAATCGCACTCTCAAAAAGACTTTGTCTCCAACCAAGTAGCTACAATCTATCCTCTTCGCATCTGCATACTTCTTCTATCTATCATGTGCCTCTCTAAGACATTGTCTAATCAAATCCACCAGCTACTCCATATCCTGAACTATCTCAGGACCAATAGCAACTCTGTCCTCTATGCGGTCCCAACTCAATGGTGTCCTGCAAGGCCTACCGTATAATGCCTGATAGGGTGGCATCCCCAATGAAGTGTGATGCCCATTGTTATAGGAAAACTCCACTAATGAAAGGTATTCTTCCCATCTGGTTTGATGATCCATGACGTACATGCGAAGCATATCCTCTAACACCTGGTTAACCCTCTCTGTCTGGCCATCTGTTTCTGGATGATAGGTTGTACTAAAGTTGAGCTTAGTGCCCATAGCTACCTGTAATGCCTTCCAAAAGGAAGAAGTGAAGAGGGAATCCCTATCAGAACTAATCTTGTGTGGAATTCCATGAAGTCTGACAATGTCTCATAAGACCACCTCTGCTACTGCTGGTGCTATGAAGGTAGTCTGAACTGGTGAAAAGTGGGCCACTTTGGTCAACTTGTCAACTGTCACCAAGATGGCATCATGGCGACGAGATGACATAGGAAGACCAATGATGAAATCCATGGATATAGTATCCCACTTCCACTCTGGTATATCATGAGACTGGAGCAACCCACTTGGATGGCGGTGCTCTGCCTTGACTCTTTGATAGTCGAGGCATCGGGCTACTAACTCAACAATGAGCTACTACATTCCTGGCCAATGATATAACTATTTCAAGTCAGCATGCATCTTCTTAACTTCGGGATGTGCTGCATAAGGAGCTCTATGAGCCTCCATGACAATGAATTCTCACAATCCCCTAGAAGAAGGTACATAGATGCGCCCTCTATGGCGTAATAGTCCATTGGACTCCAAGGAATAATCCACATATTTCCCTTCTAGAGTTTCCTGAGATCGTATCACCTGACAAACCTCTAAATACCATCCATCCTCTGGCAACTACTGTAATATCCGATCTCTCAAATCTGTACCCATAGATATGGTGTATACCTCGTGACGTCTCCTACTTAAGGCATCTACGACTATGTTTTCTTTCCCTTTGATGTAGTGAATGTCAAAATCATACTCGCACAAGAACTCCATCCATCTCCTCTTACATACATTATGGTTCAGCTAAGTGAATATATATTGAAGGCTCTGATGGTTTGAATGAAGCTTAAACTGATGACCCAAAAGGAAGTGTCTCCACCTCACAAGTGCATGCACTACTTCTGCAAGCTCAAGGTCATGAGTAGGGTAGTTAAGCTCGTGAGTCTTAAGTTTCCTAGACTCAAAAGCTATAGCTCTACCATCCTGCATAAGGACTGCTCTTAAACCCTCTAGGGAAGCATCTGTGCAAACCATGAAGTCAACTGAGGGATCTGGTACTACAAGGATAGGTGCGCTAGTAAGTGCCTTTTTGAGTTCCTAAAAGGCCCTCTCAAACTTCTCTATCCACTCAAATTTCTTCCCTTTACGCTGAAGAGAAGTAATAGGGTGTGCGACTCTAGAGAATCCCTCAACAAAGCGTCAGTAATAACCTGCTAAGCCCATGAAGCTCCTGACCTCTATCACACTGGTTGGCACTAGCCAATCCATAATAGGTCTGATCTTGGATGGGTCTACTGAGATCCCATCACCGAAAATAGCGTGCCCAAGGTACTTGACCTCTGATCGAAAGAAAGCACACTTCGACAAACTACCAAACAACTGATTGTCCCTCAAACACTGCAAAACCTGTCTTAGGTGCTCCTCGTGCTCCTTCTCATTCTGAGAATATATCAATATGTCATTGAGGAACACAATCACAAAGCGGTCTAGAAATGCGCAGAATACCCCATTCATGAGGCTCATGAAAATAGCTGGAGCATTTGTAAGACCGAATGGAACCACAGTGAACTCATAGTGGCCATATCTAGTGCAAAATGCGGTCTTGTGGATATCACTTTCCACTATTCTCAACTGATGGTATCCTGACTTCAGATCAATTTTGGAAAATACTTTGGCACCCTGAAGTTGGTCGAATAAATCATCAATCCTGGGTAAGGGATATCGGTTCTTGAAGGTTACTTTATTCAACTGATGATAATTCATGCATAACCAAAGAGATCCATCCTTCTTCTTCACGAAGATGACTGGTGCACCCCAAGGGGATATGCTCGAGTGAATGTGACCCTTCTTTAGAAGTTCCTCAAGCTACATCTTGATCTCATTAAGCTCATTTGTGGTCATCCTATAAGGGGCTTTTGAAACTGGCTCAGCTCCTGGTACAAGGTCTATATGGGAGTCGATCTCTCTATGGGGTGGCATTCCTAGTAGCTCTGAAGGAAACACATCTGAATATCCCTTAAGGATAGGATGGTCGTCAATCGATGTTTCCTTTTTGTCCTCTTCCTCTCTATCACTGATGGTGATGGCAAATAGCTGACATCCCTTTCGCATGCTCTACTTAAGCTGCATTATGGAGATCATACGAAGAGACATGGGTCTTTGAATCCCAGTGATTACTATGGGTGAACCCTGATCATCCTCACACTCGATCACTTTCAGACGGTAATCCATCTTGGCTTTGTGGGCATAAAGCCAATCCATGCCAAGTATGATACCATATGATCCAAGTGGTGTACCTCTAAGGTCTACTAAGGTGGTGGTATTGCCAATCTGAAGCTGACATGCCCTAACCTCTGATTCCACTGACACTCTAGCCCCTGAAGCTAACTCCACTTCCCAACTGACACCTTGTCTAGTTGCCACTAGCTCACAATGCTCCACAACCAATGGAGATATAAAGGAGTCAATAGCTCCTGAATCAAATAATATAGACACACTGTTACCTCTGATCATACCTACAGCCTCAATGACTGTGGCCTAGTGCTCTACCTAATGGTTGTCAACCGCTGCGAAGACCCTATGGGACCTGCCCATATCTCCAACTATAGACTCTGATGCTGCCATCCTCTGATTCCCTGCCATCTAACCCTGAGGGCACTCTCTCGCCATGTACCCCATGGCTCCACATGTGAAACAAGCACCGCGTGCCTGAAACTGGATGCCCTGAGGCCTAGAAAAAGATTGTCCCCCTGTCCTACTAGAACCACTGTACCCACCCCTGGAGGACTGATGAGTCCTCACCAGAGGTGCATAAGGAACTTGAGATCGCTGATCTTGCCTCTGACCTTGAGACTGCCACTGCTTGGGCTTTGCACCATGCTGACTCTGCGGAGGTCTCTGCCTCTGGTTCTACTGTGACTGTTGCAGATGAGGGGTTTTGGAGAACCCCGATGTGTGTCTGTTATTACCCTTCCAATGGGGTTTTTGAAACCCGTATGTCTGGGGCATAGGGTTTCAATTCTAGAACCGATCCCTTGTATCCTGTGGCCTGACCTGAATCTCCTCTGCTATCAAAGCCTTATCCATGGCAACCCGAAGGCTCTCTGGAGCAAACATCCTCACTGGTCCTGCTATGTCAGCATTCAGCCCTCTGATAAAATGATTGACAAGAAGCTTCTCATCTTTCAGGTAGTCCACATATGGCAAGAGCTCAAAGAACTTGCTCTCGTACTGGGTCACTGAGAGACCCTTCTTCTAGAGGTCATGGAACTTGTCTATCCTATGCTGTCTATAATGCTCTGACAAGTACCTCTCCCTGAACCTCTCTATAAAAATATCCCATGTGAGAGTATCATCAACTAAACCACACTTGTATTCCTCCTATCTCCACCATGTGGAGGTCATTTCTCTCAATAGGTGGACTGCTACATGTCCCTTTAGATTGCTTTCGTAAGAGCGTAATGCAAAGCACCTATCTAGGCTCAAAAGCCAAGCCTCTACTTCTACCCCGTCTATAGATCCCCCAAAAGATGGTGGCTGGACTCGCATAACCTCTTTGATTAGATCCCCTCGATCTCGACGTGATCTCTCATAATACACTGGCTCTGCCACTAGAGGTGATCTTGGTAGGTGAAAGGACTCGGGCTCATGCCCAGCCTGACTCTCTACGGGATTAGGAGGTGGACTCCTACTCTGTTCCCTATCTGTCAATCTATGGCTCCCTGAGTTATGGTTTTCAACATGATGATCCTCTACTGGAAGCCTTTCCTGGACTATCCCTATCAGGTTCTGGAGTGCTTCTAAGATGTCTCAGTTTGGGTCAACTGGTCGTTCGGGAGGAGCCTTTGGGTTCCTTTCTGGAACTGATTCCTCCCTATCGACCTCTTCGCATGCCATGCTTTCATGCCTAGGACCTCTACCACATCTGCGAGCTTGTCACGTAGTCGGAGGCATCCTACTAAAAAATAAAATAAATAAATAGTTTTTCAGAGAAATATTTAATTAGTTAAAATTAAATATCATAGAAAATTAATTTAATATATTAAATTAAATAATTAAAGCGAAACGTAATGGAGAAAGGTTCCTAGTGTTGGAAACCTTGCTCTGATACCAAAATGTCATGCCCAAACTTTTGGGCACGAACGGGATAATTTTTTTTTTTAAATAACAACCTAATAACATTAAATTTGTTAATACGAAATGCACTAACAAGTTTGTCTTAACTATGTTTGGATTAACTCTACCCACTAACTCGAGTAAGCAAAATAATATTTAAATTAAATGCGGAATACAAAAATAATTATTTATTACCTCATCAATTTAAATCAATAGATTAAATTAAATCCAAAAATCTCTAAATTAATTGACAAGGATATATTAATCTCTAATATCTTTTTAATTGCTTAGGAACTACATTAATTAGTCCTGGCACTTAGATTTTTAAAACCAATTAAATATTTAAATGATAATAATAATAAGTCTAAGTTTTGTCTAAAGCGCCGAATAATTACATAATGAGATTTTCCCTATAAAGTTTAATTTCAATAACCTATTTCTAGGTGGACTAAAATATTCCCCCATAGCCAAAATTAACTTACCAAATTTGTTATAAAATTTATAAAAGATTAAAACTCTAAGAGATATTTAAATTTTAAAACAACAAATCGAATACTTACATGCCCGTATGTTTTTTTTTTTTAAAAACACATATAAAATATAAGTACATTATAAAATAATAATCCAAAATTAGTTCCTACAAGCATATATTTCATCATGTATATATATATAATTCTTTTGTTTCCTAAAAAAAAGGTAGACTATCCACAAACCCTAAAATATAAGTTATAAAAATAAGGAATTCTTTCTAAACTTATTTTTATATTTCTTTTCCATTCCAAGTTTTTCTTTATATTAAATTCTTACCCTAACCCGAACCGGGTTAGGGTTTTAAACTTTAGTGCAGATTGGAAGTGAGCTATGGCGGAGGGCTTATGGAGGCAGAGGAGGGTGGCAGTTTCACACGGGGGGCTCGAAGAAGGGGAGGGAGAGGCGGCGGTGACGGGTGCTGCCCACTGTGTGTCCACATAGTGGCGGTTGCGAGCGCCACTGTGTGTCCACACAGTGGAGGCCGCGGGCACCATTGTGTCTCCACACAATGGCGGCCGCGAGCCGACCACTGTGTGTCCACATAGTGGCGACCATGAGCCAACCACTATGTGTCCACATAGTGGTTCGGCCCTTCGGCTTTCCCCCCCAAAGTTATTTTATTTTTTATTTTTTTTGTTTAATTTATATAATATATATATTTTTTATTTTAAATACCATAAATCAGAGATAACCTATTTAACTTTAGATTTATTTTCTGCAAATAAATGATTGACAGAATCCAATAAAATTAAACAGCAACTATAGAAATATGATATTATTTAAACTTAATAGACTATTTAAATTTAGATTTTAATTTCTGCAAAGAAGTAAATGACAGAATTCAATAAATTTAAACAGCAACTATATAGATGTGATATTATTTAAATTTAACCTTAGAGATATGCATAAGGAAATAAACTGATCTTTTATTTTTAGAAGTAACAGGCAAATTTAACTTTCATTTTCAAAATACCATGTATACAATCAACATTATTTCAAGGACAATACCTAACTTAAACTTCAACATAAATATTTCATTTTGTAACAAAATAATAGTTAATAAAAATAATGTATTTCCTTAAAGTATATTTAAATTACAATATAGTCAACCTTACAAATGGATCTCTCATTTCTCTTAAATGAGAAATTTAAATAAAATAGATACATTTCCTTTTCAAAGTAATTACAACATATAGTTGCCCTTTCATATTGCTGCAACTTAAAATATAAAATATTTCATTTCCAAATCTTTTTCTGCAAACAAATAAATCCAGCAACTTCTACTTGTCCTTTTCTTTTCTTCCAAACAACCTGTAAATAAATCATAGGCTATGACCATGGAGTGCTCACCTCCCAGCCTAGGCTTACTAGAAGCCACCCCCGAGCTTGGAGAACCAAGCCCTAGACAGGTTACTGACATGCAAGCACAACAAGCAAGGGAAAAATCACATAACTATCACTTTCCCAACCAAGGCTACACTTCATCACAACATGTGATGATTTTACATGGGTGGTAGTGGACCAAATACCCTAAGGAGACTGCAAGAATGATAGAACACAATGCCACCTCATGGCAAACAAAGTTATTTCATAAGATCATTAACCCCACATTCCTTATGCCCCCCAAGTCATCTATGCCATACTTTCTCCCCTTATGACCCCCAAATGCACAAACCAGGCCATGCAACAAGGGTCACAAATACACCCCTTGAGTTCACTCTTGTAAAGAGGGTCTCTCACTCGAGGGCTATCAAACTTCTACCACCCACAAGACCATCCTACTCTCCCAAGAGTAGAAGGCCTTGGTTACTCCCAAGACATAGAAAAATGCATACAAGAAATAAAAGATAGAACACAAAATAATTTTCACAAAGGAGAATACAAGAAACCAACCTCTACAAACAAGCAATCTTTTCAACATAAACATGCAACATAAAAACAAAGAGATGAACCAACCTTCAATCTGCCCAAAGGTATGCTAGAACTAGTTTGAGGATGAGCAGACCAAATCCACAAATCTTCCTTCCACACTTAGCCAAAAATTTTGAATCCAAAAACCAAACTTTTCGAAATGCATAGTCTCCAAAAATGGAGAGTGGGTGATTACCCACAAAATCTCTCATTCTTGCCTAAGAAGACCTCAATGAGAGTTCTCACAGGTTTCTAAAAATTGAAAAAGGAAAAAGTAAGAAAAAGATAAAAAAGGATCTCTCATCAACAGGGAAGGTTATCTAACCTAGATGGCACCTTCTAATTTTGAATTTCCACACACCTTAGAAAATCTATTTTTTGGGATGACTAAACAGTCACATGGGAGTAGACGCATGCCTAAAAACACTCCTAACTCATAGGTATACCTTATGGGCTTTAGGAAACACCTTTAAACTACCCCTAGGAGTCCATTTGACCCCTTATAAACCCATCTGAAGTTTATTTTCGGGTCAAACTTGAGTTGACCACTCCAAAGACTCTCTACCCAAGGAAATTTTAGAACCACATTCAAATGTTTGAAAAAAAAGCTATAGTTGAGCAACTCCCTTCAAGAGACATGTCAAAATTCAAGACATAAATCAACACGTGTCAAGTGACACAATAAAATACATTACAAAATTACACATAGAAATTGTCTCTTGTTGGATTTAAATAAATCAATAATAAACTTTAACACACATGCATCATTCACTATTACAAATAAAATATGATACATACGGGGTGTTGTCTCTCCAAATAGACAACCCCTGGTTTTACGAACGTACATAGGTCGAGGTTTGGTTCTCCATAATATTTCCATGGTCACATGGATAATTTTCCTGTGCATCTCAATTACACATTAGTACTTCCAAATAACCTCATATAATATTTAAACACATGAATAAGAATACACGTCAAACACTCTGCATACAATTGATATTAAACAAAATCAATATATCTTGTATCAAAATAAATTCACATAAGCAATTATCATAATCCTCATAATTTTGATCCATACATAAAAATGCATCCTATTTCTATCACCATAGTAAAGTCTTGCAATTCCAATAATGACATACATCATCACAAAGTAATCCTATTCTAGAATCATATAGAGTTCTATATCTATAATGCATAGAAATGAAGCATCAATATATATCAATGTTATCCAAATCATGAAATCGTATAAGTTCCAAATCCATAATATATAAAAATAAAGCATCCATAATAGTCTCAACATGAAAAATACTGAAATGCTAGGATGAGTCGGGGTAGGGCCTCACATCAACTGGATCATCAATCGCTACATACAATGAATATGACCCTGCTTATATGGGAAAGACTATATGGATATGTGAGCACACAAAAATGACATGTGGCTCAATAAGAGACAAGGGTAGGTAGGAAATAGGTTAAGGTAGGTAAGAGAAATAATATAATATTCCACAAGAAGATGGATCACCCACTGAATGTGGAGTGTAACAACAAGATCACACCATAAAAGGTGGAAATTCTCCTACACACACTATCTCAATGTGGCACAAACACCCAAGTGTCTCATACCTAAACTACTATGAAATTCATGTACCTAAGTAAACTTAAGTAAGGTGTAATAATATCCAAGATGAATAATTATTTACACCAACAATCGCATATTGATTCATTTGTAATTGATTTAATTGTAATATTCTTAGTGAGCTGACCTACACATTTGGTCTTAGGTTTTGGTATATATGTAAGATCTCATTTGTTAGATTGAGATGGGGAAGGTGATAAGGTATTGCAAGGTTGTGATATTCGGTATATGCGAATATAAGAAGAGCTATACACACATACACCATTTGAAGATTCAAGGAAGGTATGAAGAAGACAATCGGAGCTTAACTGGTATTGAATCCAGCATATGAAGATACTATTTTGAGTAGTACATTATCATTGGATTTAACCATCCAATTGTAGTCAATGTGACTCCCATCTTGTGATTGAGCAGTGAGCTCTAGGCAGTTGGCCTATCTGCATGTGTAGACCCCATTTGTACACACATACTATCTGCAGTAGTATCATCTGATTGTGGGTAAGGTTTCCCAACGTGGTTATTCCCCTTATAGGGTTTCCACATAAATAATTGTGTTATGTGTTGTGGATGTTATCTGTCTTTCTATTTCATGCATTAAACTTTATCGATACTGTTATTAACTGTTAAACTATCAAGTGGAATTAAGTTTGGTTTACCGGTATTATGCATCAAGTTTGATTAAGTTATATTTGGGTTGAAATTAATAGACAACTGATTCACCCCCCCCCCCCCACCCCCCCGCATCTTAGTTGCCTCCAGGTCCTAACACTATGATCTACAAAGATATCTTACATCATATTTATACCAACTTGGTACCTAAATAATTAGGTTGGCCACCTAAAAGATAATACAATAAGTTCATAACTTAAACCCACAATCCAATGATCAACCAAGTTGGATTATGTCAAAAACAATGTAAACCAATCATTAAATCTCATGGGTAACGCATCACAAACATCCTCCAACACGCTACATAAACCGGTCCATAACCTAGATAGCATTGGACCCAAAATAGGTCACCATAAACCAAATCCAACACCACCGATGAACAGGAACACTAACATGATAACCCAAAGCATCTTGAAAGCCATATAGAAGCCGCACCAACAACTTATCATGTGCATCAAAAGATTTTCAACAAAGCTCTGTCGGTAAAACCCTTACTGGTGACCAAAAGGCTTACTATAACAAATGATAGCTCTTGAGTCATCAAATCCCAAACCAATTGATCGTGATACACATCTAAATAGCATGAATGACAGATCCAAATCATTTCCACAAACCAAAGCATACTAAAGCATATTGAATCACTATCATAATCCAACCACTCTATCAAAACCAACCAGAAACTGGTAAATAACCAAAACAACCAGTGTTGCCATCAATGCAACACATAATCAATTCCTCCAAATTGCCAAGAAATATACCTTCAAAAGCCTTAAAGAAAAAATCAAGGCGATAGAGTGAGTATAATCAAGCTCTCATAGTGCCATTCTTGTATGGATGTGCATGAAGATTTTGAGAAATAAATAGATGAAGTAATAGAGAAAATTATAGTGAGTGGTGTTGATGATCACTATTAAAGGTTAAAAGAATAGTGATCTTGAAAGGGAAACTATAGTCATTATTGACTATCATAAAGTTAGGTAATCATGACACAATGAACACGTGCAGCCCTGAAGAAGTATTGCATCACAAAGATCAATTTCTTGGTCAATATCCAAAGTGTAGTCAAGGTACATTAATATAATAGCAAAGCACTGCAATGGAAAGCTCAGTTATCAAATAAGAATAGGTCTTCCAAACATTCACACAGTCATAAAACAATGAGCAGTCCTAAGTGCAGCCTTATAGATTTTAAAGACCTTCAAAACAGTGATCAAGAGTTGCAGGCATAGCACTTCATTTCATAGAGTCAAATAATCAAAGAAAAACATCATATGCTCATATTTATTTATAAAATACAATGTAAATGAGTAGTTTTGGAGGTAAAGAATAGTGAATGGAATCATAGAATAGTCACTTAGAATCTCAGTCACATCATGTGTGAAATTGCACTTAATGGGAATCTATGGTCCAAACTAAGGCACAATCAAATCAAAAGGTGTCATTCATTGTCAAGGTTTATTTTCAGTCTTAAGGGGCAATATCTTATTATGTCAAAGATAGAAAAAACAAAGTGACCCCATTGATCCCAATTCTAGTAGAGAATACGGTGGTAAGTATCAAAGACATTATCAAAGCCATTTTTAGTGTGAGAGAAGAGGTAAAGGCAGCCCTGGAAATGTTGGGAAGTTACAGTCATATACTTGTAGCCTAAAGGAGTTAGCATCCTCAATAATAAAGTGTAATCCAAAGACCATTAGGACAGTGGTAATATCAAAGCCTGATAGTAGTGAATAGAGCCTTCATCACAATCATAACAAAGACAAAGAGCTTGAGAATAAGAGCAACAAATGATTGGCATAGAGCAATCACAAACCTTAAGGTGACAATTATCAAGGCTTCTATCAAAATAGAGATAGTGCATACCAAATAAACAAATGACACATAAGGAGAACCCAGTCCAAATGGTGATAGGATGGTAAGAGATGAAAAGACATAGTGAAAAACTAAAATGCAGCCAATTAGAATTATCTTTCAAACTATAGAGAAACAAATATTCTAAAGCACAAAAGATTCAAATCAGTATATGGATCGATCATGAAGATCAGTCCAAAGAGTTCAAGATACATATGACATTAGAGTAGTCTTGTTCTAGCAAAAAGATTTATAAGGGGCCTCGAGAAGCATGATAGTTGTGGTATATAGCTAAGACATAGTCCTAATGATAGTTCAAATAGCAGTCTAAAGGTCTCAAGTTTTTTAGAGTAGCACATGGAGTCACAGTATGAAAGAGAACAATTATTATCTTAGACATTAAAAGACCTATCTTTGCAACAAAAGCAATAAACAGTACTCATGAAAATAGACAAGAGTTTTAGAAGGATTGTAACCTTAAGATCATAGTGATAGAGCCTCAATGATAAAAGGATGAATCACTGTCATAAAGTTTATACTATCATTCAGAGCACCATTTGATGTTTTGGGCAGTCCAAGAGATGCCAAACATAAAGATTGTCAAGTTTCCCAGTCCTAAGACAGAGGAGACATCAAATAAGCATAGGGATAGGGCAATGAACAGTTAGATGAAAGGTGAAATAAATGAATCATATAATAATCATAAAAATAAAGCTCATGTATAGTGAAATCAAAACTGAGATATCTTCCACCTATAGGCGGCTCACAAAAAATAGACAAAGGCATTTAGAAGGTTCTCAAAATCTTGTGACAAGGAAATAGAGATATCCATGATATTTCTTCAGTGGTCTAAAAAAACCTCGTCACATTCATGAATGATCTTCAAGGAGCAAAAAACCTTAAGTAAAAGAAATAGTGATAGTCATATCAATGAAATAAGATTGGGGTATTTCATCATGTGACAATGTAATAGCCTTGGTGGGCATGGTGATTACAACTGTTGGCAACAACAATGAAAGAAAATTGAGAGGGGGTGAATCCGTTTTCATTGGATCTATAATCTTAACCATAAATATAGATATAATAAACTATATCAATAACAAATATAAGCAATATGATAACACAACACACAACACCAAGATTTTGACATGGAAAACTTGGTTAAGGGAAAAATCGTGGTGGGAACCTACCCACAATAAGATGATACTCTGCAGTAGTATGTGTAAATATTACAATGGGGAATGCACATGCATTCAGGCACACTGCCTAGAGCTCACTACTCAAAACATAATGACCCAAAAGGCTACATCCCTTAGGGAAGTCTCACTGACTTACAATAAGATTCGGACTACAATTCGAAAGGAATGAACTGCAATAATAACATCTCCAAATGTTTGATGGTAGTTCCAGATAAGCATAATTGTCTTCTCTGCAACAACAATCTCTGCTCAATCACAATGTCAAAGGATGAATCACTTGTTCGCACATGCACCACTCTTTGATAATGCATAAACAACCTTGATATCAAAAGTACATGAAAATACCACATATTTATACAATTCATCAACCTTGACAACAAGGTCAGCCCCTCAACTCACAATTATAAAATTACATCACACGATACAAAGATCAACCATCAGACCAATATAATGATATACATGACATAACATGGACCTAAATCAAATCTCCAATCATGCAACACCACCGAAAATCATGCCAAGATCAACTGCAACATGCTATACCACCAAGAAAACTGCATAACACGAAGAACATCACTGGTGCAGCAAAATCACCAAGAGCTCACACAAAAACCAATGCAGATCATCAAAAATATAAGGACACAACTAAGAAACACCAAAAAGAACATTAGAATCATCAGTAACAATTACACCAACAGCACTTATCAAATCTTCATCGATCAACATCTGAACTCAAGAACACACAAACAACAACAACTGTTATCAAAAAAAGATAACTTGCAGAGTACCAAATCACAATCCATCTAAAATGAAGATGCACAAGCCCATAAAAAATAATCTCCCAAAGACTAAGCTCAAGATATGATCACACTAGAATATATCGAATGAAATAATGATCTCTACAAAGCACTGATCAGAAAAACAAACTACAAAACTGAATCATATGGTATGATCAATTAAGCTTCTCGGATCACCAAAACAAATATAGAAGAATATAGTGATACTATAAATACTCCATACACTAGACCATGATACCAATAAACCAATCCACAATCAGTAGAGCAGGAATATGTTGACATCAATGACAACAACATATCCTAGGAGTAGCAATGTCCAACAATCTCCCTATTTGGCATTGATGGCAACATATAAATGTGAAAAACAATCAATGCAATAAAGAAGAAAAACTCCAATAAACTCCCCCTAAGATCAAGTAGATAAAATATTTTTTCACATGCTTCTCTCCCCCTTTGACAACAATGCCAAAGATCTCAAAATAGAAAATTAAACTCTCCCCCTTAGAACACATAACCAAACTACTCCACCAGAGGAGCAGAACCAACTCATCAATCCGGATAAATAAATAAGACTGTGAAGTTCACCGGATTGATGCAACTCAATGCATCTAGTTCTCATCAGGAGGGGTGGATTGTAAAACATAAGATGCCACTGAGAGGGGGGGTGAATCAGTGGTTTCCAAACTTAACCCTTTTAATCCTAATTGTGAGCACCAGTTAACATATCAAAGACCAAGAGAACATACCGGTAAGATAAGGGAGAGATCAAGATTTAATCACACACAATGATACATCGTATAACATTAAATATACAAGAAAAACCCAATGTGGGAAAAACCTCGATGAAAAATTTTGTTGGAGTCTACTCCTCCAATCCAACCTCACAATAAACAATTGTGTTATAACATTTAGGGCACCAACCCAGGGAGCACCAGCCTAGGGAGCACCAACCCAAGGAGAACCAACCCCTGTTGATTTAGGAAACCAACCTAGAGAGCACCAACCCCTGTTGATTTAGGGCACCAACCCAAGGAGCACCAACCCCTACAGATTTAGGGCACCAACCCAAGGAGCACCAACCCCTGCACCGAGCACCAACTCAGTGAGATGCAATGATATAAAGTAATACAATAATCTACACCTTGTTGCAAATAAATTTTGTAACACCTCTATTCAACAATCTCTGTCGATTTCTCTCTCCACTTCTTCTCTACTTCAGTCTTACTAGCTCAGACACTGTCGGTTTAACTCTTCTCTATTTCTTGACTTCTCATCAATGTTGATTATCTATTCACTCACTCTAACTCCTTATAGGTCAGCCTCTACCTTTCCTAACTTCCTCTAATCTTCACTCTACACTCATTCACTATCTGATGCCTTCTTACCGGTTCTACCACTACCGATTCACTTGACTGTCAACTATGTGACAGATCACGAATTAAACCCCTCTTACCAATTCTACATCTACCAATTTTGATTCAAATACTTAGTCATTTGAATCTTTTGATCTCACTAAATCTGTTCATCTCTCTGATTACTCAAACGCACTCTTCTCTGGCTACTAGCATCTGTTAGGACTCGGAGGCAACTGAGAGAGGGCGGTGAATCAGTTGTCTATTAATTTCAACCCAAATATAACTAAACCAAACTTAGTGCATAATATCGGTAAACCAAACTTAATGCCAATAGACAGTTTAGCAGTTAATAATAGTACTGGTAAAGTTTAATGCATGAACAGAAAGACAAATAACATCCACAACACATAACATAGTTATTCATACGTGGAAACCTTGTAAGGGGAAAAACCACGATGGGAAACCTTACCCACAATCAGATGATACTACTGCAGATAGTATGTGTGTACAAATGGGGTCTACACATACAGAAAGGCCAACTGCCTAGAGCTCACTGCTCAATCACAAAATGGGAGTCACACTAACTACAATTGGATGGTTAAATTCAATGATAATGTACTGCTCAAAGTAGCATCTTCATATGCTGGATTCAGTACCGGTTAAGCTTTGCTTGTCTTCTTCATACCTTCCTTGAATCTTCAAATGATGTCTATGTGTATAGCTCTGCTTATATTCGCATATACCTTATTACAATTCTTTTTCCACACCTCTTTTCTTCTTAATCTCACAAATGAAATCTTACATATATACGAAAATCTAGGACCAAATGTGTAGGTCAGCTCACTAATAATATTACAATTAAATCAATTACAAATAAATCAATATGTGATGCATGAGGTCGTCTCAATGCATTTACAACAATAACCAATCATTAAAACATCTCCATAACGTGTTGTGCTGATCTAAAATAGATAACACTTGTCGATCCATAACCTAGACCTATTTGTCGGTAACAGCAAATATGCAAACTCGATTTAGACCAATAACCAAACAATGTCTTCGACATAACCAAGTAATCTCCAGATGATAACAGATCATCCTTAGTGTCGTTGAACAATATATCCTATCGGTGAACCAGATACCGGTGACTATGCATAAGTCACTGAACATGTCGGTGAACCAGATACCAGTGACTGTGCATAAGTCACTGAACATGTCGGTGAACATAACCAAAGATCTCCACAAGAATAAGTGTTGATAAGTGTTGACATCCATGACAAAACCAATGCAACACATCCATAATACCAACAATCTCCCCCTTTGGCACTGATGGCAACACAAGATTGAAAAACCATCTAAGTGCCAAAGCAGAAATGTGAAAAACCAATAACCAACAATCTCCCAAAGAGATCATCAACAAGAAATCAAAATATAGATACAGAGAGTAACAATCTCTCCCCAAAAGATAATGTGCTTTTCCATAGATATCTCTCCCCCTTTGACATCAAAATGCCAAAGCAATACAAAACCAAATACAATCAGTTCATAGAACTTATTACAAATACCAATTATTATAACCAAATTTATTCAGTCTACTCCCCCTGAGAAGTAGCTCTCCTTCATCAAAGTTGGAAAAAGATTTCTCTATTATTTCTGTCAGTCTGATGCCATGCTCCAACTATCTAAGTTTCTACCGGTGAGGGTATAACTCCAAGCTTGTCTCTTAGATATTCAAAAGTTTCCTTAGGAAAAGGTTTAGTAAAGATATCTGCAATCTTCTCTTTAGTATTCACATAAACCAATTTCACTTCTTTTGCTTCAACATTCTCTTTCAAAAAATTGAATTTGATAGAAACATGGTTGGTTTTAGAGTGAAATACAGGATTCTTTGATATATCAATTGCTACCATATTATCACAATAAATGATTATAGGTTCTTTGCATTTTACCTTTATGTCCTTCAACATTTGCTTAATCCATAATACCTGTGTTCAATTAGTTGTTGTTGCAACATATTCTGATTCTACGGTTGATAAAGATGGGAAACTATATTTCTTGCTCAACCATGAAATTAATCTGCTGCCAAGAAAGAGTGCTCTGCCAGTGGTGCTCTTTCTATCATCTACATCTCCTGCCCAATTTGCATCTGTTTATGCACATAAATCAAAAAATTTCTCTTTAGGATATCATAAGCCAAGATTTGTTGTGCCTTGTAGGTACCGGAAAACCCTTTTTACTATTGATTCATGATTTTCCTTAGGATTACTCTGAAATCTTGAAACAATACATACAATAAACCTCCAATCATATATTTATATCTTGTCGGATTAGCAGGTGTTGAATCATCCTTCAATGATAGTTTATCAGTTGTAGTCATAGGTGTACTTACCGGTTTAGAGTTTTCCATGCCAAATTTCTTAAGTAATTCCTTCAAGTACTTTGATTGATTTATGAATATACCTTTATCAGTCTATGAAATTTGCAATCCTAAAAAGAATTTTATCTCCCCAATGATAGACATTTCAAATTCTTCCTGCATCTTATTAGAAAAGTCTTTACACAATCTATCTTCTCCAAAAATAATATCATCAACAAAAACTTCTATAACAAAGATGTCATCATTAGTCACTTTGAAATATAAGTTGTTATCAACATTACCTTTAGTGTAACCAAGCTTTAAAAGATATTTTTCCAATCTAGCATACCAAGCTCTAGGAGCTTGCTTCAATCCATATAAAGCTTTCTTTAACCTGCAAACCATATCTTTGTCATTTGTCAAAGAAAATCCATTAGGTTGTTCAATGTAAACTTCCTTTTCAAGATCACTTTTCAGATATGCACATTTAACATCCATTTGATATACTTTATAGTTCTTTTGTGCTACAAAAGCTATGAATAATCCGACTACCTCAATTCTAGCTACTGATGCAAAGGTTTTATTGTAATCAATTCCTTCTTTCTATGAATATCCCTTACACACTAATCTTGCTTTGTTTCTGATTACTTTACCATCTTCATTAAGTTTATTTCTGAATACCCATTTAGTTCCAATTACATTTTTGTTTTTAGGCCGGTGAACCAATGTCCATGTGTTATTCTTTTCAGTTTGTTCCAATTCATCTTCCATTGCCTTAATCCAATGTTTATCTTTGCATGCCTCATTAATGGTTGCTAGTTCAATTTGAGAAATTAGACATATCTCTTCATTTTCTAGTCTTCCTCTAGTCATAACTCCTTGATACTTATTCCCAATTATCTGACTTTCAGAGAGATTCAATCTTACATACCTGGGTGTATTCACTTGTTGTTGTTCTTCAATCACTGTGGAATCCTCAGATGATGCTGGTGTGACTAGATCAACATTTTGTGCAGGTGTACTCATTGTAGGTTCATTTGTGATTATATCAACTACCGGTTCAGAGTCCATAGACCTTCTGAATTGTTTATCAATCTTCGCATTTGCACTCTCAATGATTTTTTGTAATCTCTTTTAAAACATCTATATGCCTTGCTCTTAGATGAGCAACCAAGAAATATTCCTTCATCACTTCTAGGATCAAATTTGCCAATATAATCATCTCTCCCAATATAACATTTGCTTCCAAATATTCTGAAATATTTAAGAGTAGGAGTAGTACCAAACCATAGTTCATGAGGGGTCTTACCGGTTTCACCTTTGATGTGAACTCTGTTGAATGTGTAAACTACTGTATTCACTGCTTCTCTCCAATATACATGAGGTGGATTTGCTTCCGATATCATACTTCTAGTTGCATCCAAAATAGTTATGTTCTTTCTTTCCACAACTCCATTTTGCTGGGGTATCTGAGGTGTTGACAGTTGTCTTCTGACTCCATTCACTTCACAAAATATATTAAATTCCTTAGATGTGAATTCACCTCCTTGATCTGATCTGAAACATTTGATTTTCTTACCGGTCTCATTCTCTACCATCACTTTGCATAGTTTGAATTTCCCAAAGGATTCTAATTTCTCCCTGAGAAGAGTAACCCAACACATTCTAGAATAATCATCAATGATTAGCATAAAATATCGATCTCCTTGTAAACTTCTAGTTCTTGCTGGACCACATAAATCGGTATGAATTAAGTCAAGAACATTATTGGATTTTTCTGGAATACTCTTAAAAGTTGCTCTAACTTGCTTTCCAAATTGACATTCCTTACATACCGGATTGTGAGGTTTAACAATCCTAGGTAAATCCCTTACTGCCTTAGTTGTACTGATTTTCACAATGGAATCAAAATTTACATGACAAAATCTCTTATGCCATAGCCAACTTTCATCAACATGTGCAATCAAGCATGTCTTCTCATTGTTATTCAAATGAAAGATATTACCTCTAGTCTGATTACAGGTTGCAATTTCCAAACCAATTCTATTCATGATTTTGCATTTACCATTCTTGAATTGTAACTAAAATCTTTTTTCAACTACTTGACCAACACTCAAAAGATTATGCTTCAAACCTTCAACATAATAAATGTTGTCAGTATTGTGCTTACCATCAAAAGATATAGTGCCTTTTCCTCTGATCAAACAAGCTTTGTCATCCCCAAATCTTACTAGACCTCCATTGTATTCCTGAAAGGTTAAGAATTTACTCTTAGCACCAGTCATATGATGTGAACATCTGGAATCAATGATCCATTCATCCTTTTCTTCAATTTTAGCTGTCAGGGCCTGCTCTACTAGTTGAATAGTAGGTGTCAGTTGATATTCTGTTATTGCAACAAAATCCCATCCATTGTCTGTCGATTCCTCATCAGAATCATCAGTAACTCCTTCATCGGCACAGTAACATGATTTGTCTCTATTCTTCTCAAATCTCTATCTTTGATATTCAGAGTTAGGCTTATATGTTCTTTTAGCTTCTTCTTTCAATCTTGCATGTCTATCAGGACACCTAGATGCTATATGACCAATTTTATTGCAGTTAAAACATTTAAATGGTGCTTTACCTTCATACTTACTTCCAACTGGACCTTTAGGCATTTTCCTTGCAAATAGTGCTTCAAGCTCTTCAAGTTCTTCATTATCTCTTTTGATTTCTTCAAGTTCTCTAGCATAGAGTTCTTTCCAATCAAATTTTTCAAATGATGATGATGATGTTGTAGATGATGAACCTTTGAAAGCCAAATCTATCTTAATTGTAGCAATAAGACCAAATTCTTCAAGTTCAAAAGTTGAAAGTTTTCCAACCAAAGTATCTCTAGATACTGATGCATTAGGCATTGTTCTCAATTCATTAATAGCAATTACTTTCATTTTGTATGCCGGTGGCAATGCTCTTAAAACTTTAGAAACAATTTCATCTTCACTTAAGGATCCTTTACAACATTGTATACCCAAAACAATTTCATTTACTCTTTCCATAAAAGCAGAAATCCTTTCATCTTCTTCTATTTTCATATTTTCATACCTGACCTAGAAACATTCCAATTTTGCAATTTTGACAGTGGTATCACCTTCATTCAATGTCTCCAATTTATACCAAATAGCTTTAGTAGTAGATTGGTCTGATAATCCCATGATTTGCTAATCTGACAATGTGCTCAAAAGTGCTTCTCTTGCTTTGCAATCATTCTCCTGATCTTTAGCCAAGGTTGGTGGATTAGGTTGATTCTATGTAGGACCAACATAGCCATTCTTTGTAACATCCCATATGTCTTTTCCAATGCAATTCAGATGTGTTTCCATTCTGATCTTCCATATACCATAGTTAGTTCCATCAAGCTTCAGACTGTCCTTCTTGAAATAGTTAGTTGCCATAGAATCTCCTCAAGCTGTTAAACTTCTACAAAAAGAGGACTTGGCTCTAATACCAATTGTTAGGACTTGGAGGCAACTAAGAGGGGGGGGTGAATTAGTTGTCTATTAATTTCAACCCAAATATAACTTAACCAAACTTAGTTCATAATACCGGTAAACTAAACTTAATGTCAGTAGACTGTTTAGCAGTTAATAACAGTACCGGTAAAGTTTAATGCATGAAACAGAAAGACAAATAATATCCACAACACATAACACAGTTATTTGTACATGGAAACCCTGTAAGGGGAAAAACCACGATGGGAAACCTTACGCACAATCAGATGATACTACTGCAGATAGTATGTGTGTACAAATGGGGTCTGCACATGTAAAAAGGCCAACTGACTAGAGCTCACTGCTCAATCACAAAATGGGAGTCACACTAACTACAATTGGATGGTTAAATCCAATGATAATGTACTGCTCAAAATAGCATCTTCATATGCTAGATTCAGTACTGGTTAAGCTCTGATTGTCTTCTTCATACCTTCCTTTAATCTTCAAATGATGTTTGCGTGTATAGCTCTTCTTATATTCGTATATACCTTATTACATTTCTTTTTCTACACCTCTTTCCTTCTTAATCTCACAAATGAGATCTTACATATATACCAAAACCTAAGACCAAATGTCTAGGTTGGCTCACTAAGAATATTACAATTAAATCAATTACAAATGAATCAATATGTGATGCATAATGTCAGCTCAATGCATTTACAACAATAACCAATCAATAAAACATCTCCATAGCATGTCATGTTGATCTGGAATAGATAACGTTTGCCAGCCCATAACCTAGACCTATTTGTCGATAACAGCAAATATGCAAACTCAATTTAGACCAATAACCAAACAATGTCTTCGGCATAACCAAGTAATCTCTAGATGATAACAGATCATCCTTAGTGCCGTTGAACAATATATCCTGTTGGTGAACTAGATACCGGTGACTGTGCATAAGTCACTGAACATGTCGGTGAACATAACGAAAGATCTCCACAAGGATAAGTGTTGATAAGTGTTGACATCAATGACAAAACTAATGCAACACATCCATAATACCAATAGCCTCATCAACTTTGATCTTTGATTTCTGCATTTATACTTGTGTTTTCCCGTCAAGACAAGAAATCAAATCTTGCATCCTAGGATTTTCTTCATCAACCCAATCTTTATCAGATCAAACTTGATCCCATCTTCAAGAATCATAACCTGCAATGAATCAAACGGCACTACCAATTCTCTTCCTTTCTATACATGTTTAGTAAACTTGGAAAACATGGGCTTTGCTTCTGTCAATCACATTAAATGAACCAACAACTTACTTCTCCAGATCAACAAGAAGATCGGATATCTTGCTTCGATCAACTCATCAAGAGTCGTGCTATGATCTGCCTCGATCTGAAATCCACTGCAACTCATTCATGATTTTTGTCAACTGCACTAAACATCAACCCAATCACCAACTACCTCACTCATTGACCTCTGCATGTTAGGTTTTCTACTTTGCCACCTGGGAGCTATGTGTCTTCTTTGTCGGCATCCACCTCTGCTCACTGTATCAGTTCAAGCTTAGTCACCAACCATAAACCACAATCAGGGTATACCTTATACTACCAGGTCATCTTACCCTATCGGTGATGCTCTAAGCATTTAACCTTTAATATATGTAGTCTCTTAGTTTGCCAATGGGATCATAATACCTTTTCACTTCATATGACCTGATGACATACTCTAAGTTCTGCTTGTCCCTTTCTTGCTTACTGGTGGACATTTTTTCTAGTTGATACTACACCTACCTATACACTAGACTGATGTTCATTCTTCTTCATAGAGCACATATTAGTCAATTATTAGTGTGCTCTTCGGTTCACCAATCTTGATGTGCTTTCAATCATAGATGCATGTTGATGTTATGAACATATGTTTTGAACCGCAACATCAGAATATTCTCCAATCGTTTGTACCAGTTGCTTGAACACAACTCTATTCATGTTTACCAATTGATAACACATCTTCCTACATACTAGTAACATCCTTGATAACTTCATGCCATCAATCTCCAACTATTATGCACCAATCTACATTTGCATCTGGTATAACCCTATGTTTGCAAGGCTAAACCTTTCATTTTTCTTGATGAATAATGATAAACAGTAAATACTCAATAGATACTGAGAGGGGGGGGTGAATTAATATAGACAAAAACTTTCTTCAACAAATCAAACAGCAAAGACTGCACTAACCGGTAAACAGCATCATCGATCTAAATCAAGGCAATATCGGTAAAACACAGTGACAGTGAAAGTCATAAACCGGTAACACTTATATCTTCACAAACCTAATATCTCATTTCCACTTCACCCATATGCTCAAAACCTAATATCTCATTTCCACTTCACTCATATACTTAAACAAGTAATACATCAGAAATATCATGACCACTGAATCAGCATGCATTACTACTTAACAGAAAACACTAAAACATCACACATGACACACTTATTTTTCATGTGGAAACCCAACTAGGAAAAACCATGGTGGGGATGAATACCCACAAGTTGTTCTTGAACTCTTCTGAAGTCTGGCCTATTAGGAGCCTAGTCCGGTTAAAGACTTTACAACAAGTTCTGCTAGGAACCGATCCTACTAGGGATCACCCGGTTAAGGGATGGCTAATTACACGATTAAATGTTAGAACCCTGTTAAAGGTTACCTCACAAGAGGATTTGAAGAAATCAATTATTTTGAGTCACCTTGTTAAAGGACTTACACAAAACTAGTTAAAGCTACCCGGTAAAGGGATTTTCCAGTCACTGAGATGGTTAGAAGTCAACAAGTAATTCACTAATCTGATAACAACACTTAATGCCAAGGCAGATCCACTTTAGTTCCTTTACATCTACAATCACACTCCACAGATCTCTACTCACTACACCGGTCTGGCAAGAATCAAGTATATCTTCACTTGGATACACACATAACATTTGCCAACAAGTTCACAATGCAAATCATCATCGACCTTATAGACAACAATGAGGTCGTAGCATAAACCCTAAACCCTAAGCATCTAGGTTATCAATACAGTCAGTCCAATCCTGATAGTTTAATCATATTTCATAGAGTAAAAACAATCTTGAACAAATCTCAATACATTCTCCATCATTCATTCTTCACCGCTTCTAGAAGCTGACAACCCATCATGCGCTCTCCATCGTTTACTAAGATTTTGCACATTCCCAAGGTGGATAGAATCAACCTTCTTCATGCAAGATCCTCAAGAAGATTCTTCATGTGCACAAGGCTCACGTGGCAACATGATCTCTTCTTCATTTCAATGCTAACTCATCACAAGATGTAGTCGGTCGAATCACATAGACTTAGAATGCATCAACCAGAAACCCCGATACAAACTTTCCATATATTGGTTCACATACTGGTTCACTTTTTGCATATACTGGTTCATTCCATCATACCAGTTCACACTTCATCATACCGCTTCACTTGTACCATCATACCAGTTCACTTGCAAGATCACTTACTTCAATATACCAGTTCATACTTCAGGACATTGACATCAATGACAACATACAATACTATCATGTCATCATACTCTGCACATATGCCAACATTTCTGTCTCGATAGCTCATCATGACTTCACTTGTTGATCTAGTGTATATCATTGGTTTCATAGTGGAGGCTACCTTGTGTTTCACTTTGGTCTTCAGGTATAGGCCTTCAACCACCAGCCTTTAACTTCTTTGACTGACTTATCCCGGAGGGTTATGATATTGCCACCAATCAGTGGGAGTAGATAGATAGTTGCACTCAACCTACCAACACCCGGTGGGAGTGGACTCTTGTCACCTACTGGCCAATAACTAGTGGGAACTAGTTGTCATCACATTTCTCTCTGCTTCTAGTATTTAACTCATATGACTCTCCTAAAACTGAGAAAACATATCTTCAACCAGACATGTGATCCGGTAGACTGCCCATATGTCTTCCTTGCTAACTGAGGCAGCACACTTTCTTTCATTCTTCTCTTCTTCCGATGACAAAATCTTCATCTCGTGGGAGTCTTATTGAATGTCATCAATCAAACTTCATATCAGTTTCCTATCCTTCTTCAGTAGTTCAACCTTGCTTTCTTACCGGTCACATGCTTACCAGTTGGCAACAACATAATGCCAACACATTACTCATCAGTTGACATTCCTTACCTGTCTCCAATACTTACTGGTTAACATCCCATATTGATTGACACCAATGATAACACAATCTGGTAGACATCAATGACAACACAATGCCAACAATCTCCCCCTTTGGCATTAATGTCAACACATTTAGTATTTGGTATACTACATATTTTCTCTCCCCCTTTGACAACAATGTAAAAGGGAACTGACATAACTTTCTACTAGTTGCTTCTCCCCCTTTGACCATTATACTCTACATCCTCTCATCCAGCAAAACATGAGATAGAGGGCTCAGTTATGAACTGATGCCAAAATCATATACTAATTTGATACCAATTGTATATTCTCCCCCTGTGCAGCTAACTCTCCCTCTTTTGACATACAGGTTGAGAACTTCTTCTCCCTTATTTCAGGCAACTCTCCCTGAACCATAGATCTCGAGTCTTCTTTGTCTATCAGGTTCTAGACCGAGGCTCCAATCTGCACCTTGTACCGGTAGAGATGAGCATACATGATCTATTGATGGTCTACCACTTCCATGATATTTGTCACAAGTTTTGACGTGATCATACATGACCACAATGCCAAACAACACCACCATCATGTCAACTATCAAACCGGTTAAATCAAAATAATGCATGCACATAAGATTGGCTACTGGACCAACACATTTTCATTCAAGACTTCCAAATGTCACATAAGACATAATTCCTCAATCCAAGCTACTGAAGTCACTGCAATGATCATAATCTGAAATTTCGGTTAACAACCATACCGGTAACATACTATACATACCGGTTTACTAAACCGGACCAATATGTTTAACATAACACCTTCCTCTGAACTATGTCTTCTTGTGTCAAATGTTATTGCTACCATTTTGCAGTTTAAGCCATTCACTTAACTCTTGCAGTAGTAATACTCTCTCATATGTAGATGTGTAGCCAAGGCACTAACTACACATACACTACCATCTCATCTTCTTCCTTGTACTGGTAGGAGCTTGTCCTTACATATGTATTTTTCAAAATTTGGGGGTGAATGATATGATCAATATTTAACTCCCCCTGAGTTCTACATCTCCTTTAAGCCTTAGGAGATATCACCTGTGCAATGGATGCACAGTGTCCGTCCATTGTTCTACTCTCTTACTTCTTCCTCCATACATGCTTGATCTCCCTTCTCTTCTCATTTGCAGTCTTTGAAGCAATGTTGGCTTTCTTTTGATGATTGGTCCCTACTCTAAAAAATTATGCAGCATGACCAGAAGCATTGTTGTAGAAACATATTGTGTTCATGCCAACTAGATGACCATGGGGTCTTCCATTAATTTGACTTGTTCCTCTTCTCCTGATCATGTTGTTGTAGCCAACTACCGGAATCGGTGGATTTCTTAATCTTGGAGGATAACTTATCCTTTTGTTCCATGCTAGTCTTTGGTTCTCATATGCTCTATAATTACTTCCATATTGAGCATGATTGTTACACCTGTTGTCATATGACTAAAATTTCTTCTTCTTGCATTCATGACTTCTATGGCCAAATCCATTGCATCTTTGACAAATTAAATTGTTGTTCCTAAGAAAAACATTTTGTCTATTCCTAGACCTCATTTTGCATTCATCTACTTGATGACCATAATCTTTGCAAGAGAAATAGTAACCGAAGAAGGAGGGCTTATAACTTACAAACTTATTTTTCCAGACATGTGGTGATCTTGCAGGCTTGTGTCCTCCATTCTTTCTTCCTTTGTTGTTGATCCTGGGATGCTCATTTACAGCAGACATATGTCTTGGTCTTCTACCAACAGGAGGTCTTGTAGACTATCTCCTTATATTCTTGCTTCTAATTAAACTATCTTCTCGCAACTTACCTTTGCCTTCTAGATCAGCATTATTCCTTCTTGCAGTAGCATCGGTCTTCATCCTCATGTCTTCACTGGTTGTAGTTAGGTCAACCTTCTTCCTTGAAGCATTTATAACTATGAAGGTCTGACTTTTGTCATTTTTATTTTTGGAGACAAATTGAATGTCTTTGTTGGAGATGTCCTTACTTGTGGAGCACATGTCGGTATCAAATCCTAATCCACCAATATCCTTGGAGTGTTTTTGTTTGTTCAACATTTTGTCCAAGGCATCAATGCTACCATCATACTAGATCCTCACAGTGAGCTCATCCTAGCACTTCTCAAGGTCTTTCCTGATCTTCTCCACTTCTCCTATTAGCTTCTGACATTCTTTATCCTTTGTTTCCACTTCTAGCTCCAACTCCTCACATCTTCTCTTCTTGTCATCAAAGACTGATTTTAATTCATCAGTCATTCATTTGGCTTCTTCTAGTTGAGTTGTCAATATGTAGATATTTTTGTTAGACTCTTCAAGACATGTTCTCAAATAGTTGCATTCTTCATGAACTAATTTTTAGTAATTCTTAAATTCATTTCTAACAATTTTCAGCTCTTCTATGGCACTTACCAGTTCACCTTCAAGATCAACTTGAGATTCAATATCCTCTTCATCTTCACCATCACAACCAAACACATCATGTCTATAGGATTGATCTATGTTATCCCTTTTTGATCTGTGCATCTCACTTTCTATCTCTTGAGCCATGTAGAGATGGGTTTCTTCTTTATCACTGCTACAACAATTGACTAATCTATCTTCATCATTTGTATGTTCATGTGGCTCATTTCTCTTCTTGCTCATACACAACAGTTATGCAGTGCTAGGTTCATTTCCATAAAAGCTTCTTCAAACTATCCCATGAGCCCTTTGTTGAATTGCACTTATCCACCTTTGAGGAAACATCATCGGAAAGCCCACAAAGTATAGCTTTCATGGCTTCAGTATTGCACTTAGATCTCTTTCAGCTTTAGGACCAGTGGGAGGAAAGATGGGACTAGAGAGACCATTAACAACTGACATCCATACATCATAGCCTAAAGAGGATAGGTAGATTTCCATTCTACAACTCCAAATAATATAGTTTGACCCATTAAACACTAGAGTAGGGATTGCCTCAAAATTAATCATTGTATTCTCAAAACCAGAATCTACCCTAGCTAGAGAAAGCTTATCTAACTGGGAACCTAGGCTCTGATACCAATTGTAGAACACAAGATGCCACTGAGAGGGGGGTGAATCAGTGTTTCCAAACTTAACCCTTTTAATCCTAAATGTGAATATTGGTTAACATATCAAAGACCAAGAGGACATATCAGTGGGATAAGGGAGAGATCAAGATGCAAGCACACAAAAGGATACATCACATAGCACCGAATATACAAGGAAACCCCAATGTGGGAAAAACCTTGGTGAGAAATATTGTTAAAGTCTACTGCTCCAATCTAGCCTCAAGATAAACAACTGTGTTACAATGTTTAGGGCACAAACCCAAGGAGCACCAACCCCTATTGATTTAGGGTACCAACCCAAGGAGCACCTTCCCTTGCTGATTTAGGGCACCAACCCAAGGAGCACCAACCCCTGCTGATTTAGGGCACCAACCCAAGGAGCACCAACCCCTACTGATTTAGGGCACCAACCCAAGGAGCACCAACCCCTACACCGAGCACCAACTCAATGAGATACAATGATATAAAGTAATACAATAATCTACACATTGTTATAAATGAGTTTTGTAACACCTCTAATCAACTCTCTCTGTCGATTTCTCTCTTCACTGCTTCTCTGGTTTAGTCTTACCAATTCAGACATTGTTGGTTTAACTCTTCTCTATTTATCTTCTTCTCATCATTGTCGGTTATCTATTCACTCACTCTGACCCCTTACCGGTCAGCCTCTGCCTTTCCTGACTTCCTCTAATCTTCACTCTACACTCATTCACTCTCTGATGCCTTCTTACCAGTTCTACCAATAATAGTTCACTTGACTGTCAACTCTGTGATAGATCATCGGTTAAACACCTCTTACCAGTTCTACATCTCCTGCCAATTTTGATTCAAATACTTAGTTGTTTGAATATTTTGATCTCACTCAATTTGTTCATCTCTTTGATTACTCAAACACACTCTTCTCCAACTAATGGCATGATCAACTTTGATCTTTGATCTACACATTTATACTTGTGTTTTCCTGCCAAGACAGGAAATTAAATCTTGCATCCTAGGGCTTTCTTCATCGACCCATTCCTTATTAGATCAAATTTGATCTTATCTTCCAGATTCACAACCTACAATGAATCAGATAGCACCACCAAATCTCTTCCTTTCTGTACATGTTTACTAAACTTGGCAAACATGGGCTCTACTTCTGTCAATCACATTAAATGAACCAGCAACTTACTTCTCCAGGTCGACAAGATGATCACATATCTTGCTTTGATCAACTCACCAAGAGTCATCCTACGATCTGCTTCGAGCTACAATCCATTGCAACTCTTCTGTGATTTTTGTTGGCTACATTAAACGTCAACCCAATCACTAACTACCTCGTTCACTAACCTCTGCATGTTAGGTTTTCTACTTTTACACCTGGAAACTACGTGTTTTCTTTGTCGACATCCACCTTTTCTCATTGTGTCAGTTCAAGCTTAGTCATCAACCACAACACACAACCGGGGTATACCCTATACTATCGGTTCATCTTACCCTATCAGTGATACTCTAACCGATTAACCTTCAATCCATGGAGTCTCCTATTGTGCTAGTGGGATCACAATACCTTTTCTCTTTATTGACCTGATGTCGTACTCTATGTTTTGCTTGTCCCTTGCTTTCTTACTAGTGGACATGTTTTCCAATTGATACTACACCTACCTGCACACTGGACCGGTGTTCATTCTTTTTCACAGAGCACGTATCAGTCAATTATTAGTGTACTCTCTAGTTCGCCAATCTTGATGCGGTTTCAATCATAGATACATGTCAATGTTATGAACATATGTTCTGAGTTGTAACACCTGAATATTCTCCAATCATCTATACCAGTTGTTTGAACATGACTTTGTTCCTGTTTACCAATTGACAACACATCTGCATGCATACTGGTAACATCCTTGATGACTCCATGGAATTAATCTCTAGCTATTATGCATCAATCTACATCTGCATCTAGTATAACTTTATGTATACAAGGCTAAACCTTTCCTTTTTCTGTCCCGCTAGCTCATCATTCCTTCGCTTGTTGATCCAGTGCATATCATTGGTTTCATATATCGAAGGCTTTCTCATGTTTCACTTTAGTCTTTTAGTATATGCCTTCAACAACCTGCCTTTAAATTATTTGATTGTCTTATCCCGTAGGGTTATGATATTTCCACCAACCGGTGGGAGTAGATAAACAGTTGAACTCAACCTACCAACACCCGGTGGGAGTGGATTCTTGTCCTCTGTTGGCCAATAACTAGTGGGAATCGGTTGTCATCACATTTCTCTCTCTGCTTCCAGTATTGTACTCATATGACTCTCCTGAAATTGAGAAAACATATCTTCAACCAGAAATATGATCCAGTAGACTGCCCATATGTCTTCCTTGCTAACTAAGGTATCACACTTTCTATCATTCTTCTCTTCATCTTGTGACAACATCTTCATCCTCTAGGAGTCCTATTGAATGTCATCAATCAAACTGTATACCATTTGCCTATACTTCTTCATTAGTTCAACCTTTCTTTCTTACCGGTCACATGCTTATCGATTGGCAACAACATAATGCCAACACATTACTCACTGATTGACATTCCATATTGGTCTCCAATACTTACTAATTAACATCCCATACTCGTTGACATCAATGACAACACAATCCGGTTGGCATCAATGGCAACACAATGCCAACATGGATACCCCTAACTTGTCTCTCAAATAGACAAATGTATTTGCAGGCAAAGGCTTAGTGAAAATATCAGCAATTTGTTCCTTTATAGACACATATTCCAACGTTACTTCTTCTTCACTGAATTTTTCTCTCAAGTAATGACATTTGATTGACACATGTTTAGTTTTTGAATGTTGCGCCAGATTCTTTGAGATGTTAATAGCATTGGAATTATCATAATATATAACAGTAGGCTCATCATAGATAACTCTGATATCCTTCAATATTTGCTTCATCTAAACTACCTGAGTGCAACTACTAGTAGAAGCAATGTACTCAGCTTCAGCAATAAATAAGGACATTGAATCTTGTTTCTTACTAGCTCATGAAACCAATTTATTACCTAAAAAGAAAGCACCACCAGAAGTACTCTTCCACTCATCAACATCACCAACCCAATTAGCATCAGTGTAAGCACATAACATGAAATCATTATTCCTCGGATACCACAAACCATAATCCATAGTTCCATTCAAGTATCTGAATATCCTCTTTACAACAGTAACATGACTCTCTATCAGATTATCTTGATATCTAATTGCCATGCACACAACATGCATAATGTTTGGCCTAGTCTGAGTAAGATCTAGCAGTCCACCAACCATAGATCAATACAAGCTCTGATTAGCTATCAGAGATTTATCATTCTTAGACAATTTGTAGCTAGTCACCATAGGAGTTCCAACCGGTTTGGAGTCATCTAACCCAAACTTCTTTAGCAATTCCTTCACATATTTAGTTTGAGATATAAAAATACCTTTTCTACTCTGTGAAATCTGCAAACCTTAGAAAAATTTCATCTCACCTATCATAGACATCTCAAATTCTTTGTGCATATCACCGGAAAACTTCATGCTCAAGATATCATCTCCTCCAAAGATAATATCATCAATAAAGACTTCAACAATAAAGATGTTATCATTCTCAATCTTAAAATACAAATTACTATTAGCAATCCCTTTATTAAATCATAATTTCAGCAAGTACTTATCCAATCTAGCATACCAGGCTCTAGGGGCTTGTTTCAATCCATTAAGAGATTTCTTCAATTTACATACTATGTCTCCATCATCTGATAATGAAAATCCATCAAGTTGCTCAATGTAGACTTCTTCCTCAAGATCACCATTTAAAAAAGCTGACTTGGCATCCATCCGATACACTTTAAAATATTTAAAAGAAGCATATGCAAGCAATAGTCTAACAGCTTCAAGTCTGGCTACCGGATAAAAAGTCTCCTCATAATCAATCCCTTCTTGCTGTGAATATCCTTTGCATACCAGTCTTGCTTTATTTCTGACAACTTCACCAGCTTCATTCAATTTATTCCTGAATACCCATTTAGTACCAATCACATTCTTATCTTTAGGTCTAGGCACAAGCTACCATGTGTTATTCTTTTCAATATGATCTAATTCTTCTTCCATAGCTCTTATCCAATTTTCATCTTTGCAATCCTCAACAACATCTTTAGGTTCAACTTTAGAAATCAAACATACTTCTTCAGTACCTAGCCTATTTCTAGTTATCACACCTTTATTTTATCACCAATAATCTGGTTTTTAGAATGATTCAATCTTACATACCTCAGAGTCTTCTGATTATTCTGATTTCAGGTTACTGCATCTCTTCGTTGGCAGCAACAACATCCGGATTAACTGTCTCTACTAGATCGTTCTGCTTCAATTCTTCAGTCTGAATAGGATTCAGAACAATGTGTTGACCATCATCATATCCACAAGTTTTGATTTCTTTTCCAAGGTTCTCATCAACCTTCACATTTTCACTTTCCACTATCTTTCTCAATCTCTTATTGTAGCACCAATAGGATTTTCTCTTTGTTGAATATCCCAAGAAAATTCCTGCATCACTTCTTTCATCATACTTTCCTATGTCGTCATCTCTCTTGATATAAAATTTGCTACCAAATATTCAGAAATATCTCATAGTAGGAACATGACCAAACCATAGCTCATAAGGAATCTTACCGGTATCACCTTTAATATGAACTTGGTTTAATGTGTAAACATTAGTGCTAATATATTCTCTCCAATAGATCTTCGAAACATTCCCTTCAATCAACATAATCCTTTTAGCATCCAAAATAGTCATGTTCTTCCTTTCAACAAATCCATTATGCTGAGGGGTTCTAGGAGTAGATAATTGTCTTCTAATCCCATGCTTCTCACAGAATGAATCAAACTCACCATAACAAAATTCACCTCCTCTGTCAGATCTTAGACATTTCACCTTCAATCCTAACTCAGTCTCAACCTTTACTTTGAATATCTTGAATGTGTCTAATGCTTCATATTTCTCCTTCAAAAAGACAACCCACATGATCCTAGAATAATCATCAATTAGCAACATAAAATATTTGTCTCCTTGCACACTTCTAACATTTGTGGGTCAACATAGGTCAGTATGTACAAGATCTAGCAATCCATCATATGTATATTATTTTCTCTTGAAAGAAATTCTTGTTTGCTTACCCAATTGACATTCCTTATATACCGGATTAGCAAGCTTAACAATCTTATGAAGATCTCTAATAGCTTGTATAGAAATTATCTTTATCATTGAATCAAAGTTAACATGACACATTATCCTATACCTTAACCAACTTTCATCAATCTGAGCAATCAAGCAACTTTTCTCACCAGCATTAAGATCAAAAATATTACCTTCAGTCTTAGTTCCCAATGCAATCTCTATACCAGAGGCATTTAGGATTTTGCATTTACCATTATTGAATTGTAAATCATAACCTTTGTCAACCATCTATCTAACACTCAAAATATTAAGCTTCAAACCTTCAACATATAGAGCATCATCAGTATTATGCTTACCATCAAAGGAAATAGAACCTCTACCACAGATCACATTGTTCGCAATTGACACTCATTCGGTTTAGTTTGGTTGTCATTGATGGAAACACACATCATTTTGGGTTGGAAACTTAACCGGTACTCACTGGTATACATGATTTGGCAACTAACATTCAACTCATCCGATAGATAAGAGAAACCAGCAAACTAGGAACCGGTATATGGGGCCGACATAGGAGATTGATCTGGCAGATTTACATGGAAACAATCAATGGCATCGGTCATGAAGTTTAATGTATTTATTTTTGTCTAAGTCAACATGTAAATAAATTGTAATATCATTGTAAGCCAACATAAGACATTCATGTTTATGTTTGGGAAGGGTATTTAAGTCAGTCCGGTTAGGTTATTTTTGATATACATATAGAGAGAAGGAATATATAGTGGTGTGATATTGTGCGAGCAATGTTGATTGACTGATGTGAATATAATACTTTGTAGTCGATCTTGGTTATTGGTTTAGAGGTTTGGGATGCGAAGTAAGTTACTAGTAAAGGAGGACACAATGAAAACCGGTACAGACAGTGCTTGAATCAAAACTCAGCCAGCATAGTAGATGCATTCTCTGAGTTCAGAATTTTGTCTGTAAACCAGTATTTGGTGTTTGTAGTCAGTGAGGCTCCTTTTGTGTTGAGCGGTGCGCTCTAGGCTATTAGCCTTCCTAGATGTGCAGGCCCCTATTTTAATATTTATTTATTTGGCTAGTGGATAGATATTTGGGGTCACCAATCCCACCATGGTTTTTCCTCTTTGAGGTTTTCCACACATAAATATTTGTGTTATGGTGTATGTTCTTGTGGTGGAATCATTTCTACTTACTGTTATATTATTTTATGGTTACCAGTTACTAAAATACTTTGTTAATAAGGTTAAAATTTATCTCATCAGTAGAACACTGATTCACCCCCCCCCCCCCCTTCTCAGTGTTCTCAGATTCCAACAATTGGTATCAGATCCTGGTACATTGGAGTAAGTCTAACAGCTTAAAGAAGATCCTAAATCTGGAATCCATGGAGATAAGTATAGAGAAACAAATTAAAGTATCACTTGAAGATTATGATGTTGAAAGGATGAAGAACTTGAAGTTACAACATGAGTTGAACTCTGCAAAGGAATTCATGCATATCCTACAAGAGAGGTTGTCCTCTGCTCAAGCTAGAAGGAAGGAACTTTTACAAAATCAGGATGATGAAGAAAATAATACCCTTAAAGAACAATGTCAGAAGCTAAGTTAGGAGAATAGTGTCATGAAGAATGAAATGCAATCCCTAACTATGAGGATGTCCAAGGATATTGAAGACCAGAAGAAGAATGCAGAAAATCTTGGCAAATATTTGAAAGATGGATCTGAGGAATGCATTAGGCTGGCACATGAGAATGATATGTTGATAACTAAGCTAGTGCAAACCCAGAATAATGAGCAGGAGTTGGAAAGATTGATAATAGTCCTAAGGGGAGATCTGGATAATGCAAATTAATACAAAGACAAGTTTAAGGATAGTTCTGTAAAGCTTGATGAGCTATTGAAGGATCAAAAGATCAAGGGAGACACTAGAGGTCTTGGATTTGAGCATGGAGAAAGCTCTGGTACTACAAATCAAGTTGAAGCAACCAATCAGAAGGAGAACCCACCTATCAACCAGAACCCGAAATCACTGGTAAGGCAACCCAATGCATATAAATTTATTGGTAGATGTTTTTTTTGCAATAAATTTGGTCATATGGAAAGACATTGCATAAATAGAGCAAATTGGGACAATAATGCAGTTCTCAGTCAGTGTTAAAATTGTAAGAAGTATGGTCATAGGACAAAAGATCATAGAATGAATGTGAAATGTCATGCATGTGGAAAGTTTGGACATATGGCTAATCAATGCAGGTCAAGAAATGATCAAGGATACAGTAAAGAAATTTAGAAAAATAATGTCACTTGCTATGCATGCAACAAAATAGGACATATTGCTAAATTCTACAGAAGCAAGAACAATCCGGTAGGAAATGATGAGAAACGAAAACAAAAGGTTGATGATATTCGAAAGGATCATGATAAGAAATGGGTTAGGAAATCTGAAGATCAACCGACAAAGCAAAATGTTCCTACACCGGCAGGAACTCATCAGGTAACTAAGGCATTAGCCTTATGGGGAGGCAAATTAATGATAGATCTTGCATTACCCCTAGTAGTAGTCTGAAAGCTTGCTTCAGATCTTGGAAAAGTCAGTTTGAAGGTTTTTCGATATGAAGATTATGGATTTTGAATCCGGTATGATAGGCCAGCATGCATTTATGTCAATGTAAAATTAGGGTTTTCGCAGAATAAGAGGGAAATGTTGGTTCATTTCTGATCACACGGTATTCAGAGAAAAGCAAAGTGAGTTTAAGGTGATTCAAGGCGATCAAGAGCATTTTCAAGAAAATTTTAGTGCATTTAGAGTAGATTTTCAAGAGCTTTAACCGATGAAGGTTGTGAGGTATTTTATTAGTTTTCATGATATCCTTTGTTTGCAATGGCTTCTGGATTAGCTCCCACTCTGGTAGATTTGGATACCCATGTTTTTGTTGACATCAAGGACCACCCATGCCCAGTTTTCAAGCAATGCCCTCAGATTGCAAAGGTTGATGATTCAGTCAGCATGTTTTCTAAGGTTCCAAACAGAGTTCTATATATTGAAGATGTTCATGCATCTATCCACTGCACTCTGGAGGGTTTAGGTTCTACTGAAATCAAAACAATGTACATGTCAAATCTGTTGGACAAGAAGGGACTGATAAAATCAGAAATCCAAATTCTGAAGGATCAGGGTTTCATAGACATTTTGGAGATGCTGAAATTTAAAGATGAAATGATCCGGTATGTGTTGAGTCATGTCCACGAGGAATTCATGTGGCTAGACCAACCTTACAAAATCACCAAGGAGGTTATTCGGGCAATCATTGGTTTGCCCCAGACTAGTCAAACTCCCAGAAAGAAGAAAATATCTAACAATGAGGTGTAGAAGTTAACTGGTGCAACTTTTGACAACCGGTCAATGAGGATAAGCACTATCAGAGACAAAGTTGTTCAATTTACAATTATGATTATTAGTTACAAGGTAACACAACCAAATTGATTGAACTTTGTTTCCATTTCATATATTTATTGTGCTCATCAGATGGTCAAAGAAAATGATAGGTATGATCTCTGTCAATGGATGTGTGAAGAGATAATTTTAAACCTAGGGAAGATTAAGGGTAAGAAGAAAGGTGTTTTCTGGTATGGAAACCTTATTATTTGCTTGATGCTTTTTTTTCTGAATGAGCTACCAGGATCCAATAAAACACAATGGGCATTTGATATGCCTTTAGGGAAACAAATAAAAGATGCTATAAGAGGTTTGGGATAGGACAAGGAGAGAGACTCCATTTTATGAGGTTATTTTCAAATATTTTCAGAAGACAATGAAGAAGAGAGAGAGTGCCTAAGCATATTGTTGTTAAGTACTCTACAAAAATCTACTTTATGGTTAAGAAGGATGAAACATTTATGGAAGCAATGCAACCAAAAAAGATCTGGATCACTGAGATGGTCTATGAGGTTAATGCTGAGATCTTGGACTTATATGCCAAGACTCTTATTAATGCCCCGGTTGATGAAGCTGAGAAAACCTTTGGGACAACAAAGAAAAAGGAATCTGAAATTCAGATAGGTTTTAGCAAGAAGAAGAGGGAAGGAAAAATCAAGAAGGTTGGGGAAGTTGTGGAGAAGATTTCCTTCAAAATCAAATAGATCATTGGACTAGCATGCAGAAGGGTCATCTCCAACAGCCGACAAGGGTGTGTTGAAGAGGAAGAAACTGTAAACTTATATTGTCCCATTTGAATCTGGTTCTAATACTGATGTTGTGCCCTCAAATATTCCCATGACTTACATCAGGATACACATGAAGAAGCTTGAGGAAGGAAAGAAACAGAAAGTAAAGGTCACTCCTCTAGGAGCCACAAAGAAAAATTTGAAGGAGATGAAACCCACAAAGAAGAGGAGACCGGTTAAAGAGTCTACTTCTGCTCCTGACAAGAAGAAGAAATAAAATATAAAAATGGCTTTCAAATCTGGTAAGATTATCAAGGTCATTCCTCTCTCTCAGTTGCTAAATTGATAGATCAAATAACTAAAGATGGAATTTTGAGTAATATCTAGTATTATTATGTACATATGGATGATAAGGAGAAAATCGATATTGAGGAAGCAGCTTTATTATAATTAGATATATATAAGAAGGCATTACGTGAGATTGAAAAACAAATACCGGGATATTTGTACAATAAGCTAGATGCTAGGAGATTGTCTGCAATTGAAGAGGATAAATATGTAAAGATGCATGAGTTATTGATTGTTTGTGGTGCAATAACTGATCAGGAGTTGTAGAAGTGTCTGGAATATGCAAATAAAACAATTTTCTGGGGCAGACACCAGCATATGAGTCCAATGGTAGGTAGAGTAAATAAAATAGTTAAGGAGACCCACAAGGCATGGATAAAATTCTTTGTAGATAAACCTTATTTCTTTACTCCACCAGTATTTGTTAGAATCAATGATAGTCCCAAAGACACTGAGAGGGGGGGTGAATGAGTGTCTAACTGGTTAGCAAAATATTTAAACTTATTAAGAACTCTATATCCAAAAATAGTGTACCGGTAAATAAGAATTAATGCAGCAAGTAAGAATAACAGAGATATCATAGAGAACACACCATAACACAAGATATTTAACGAGGAAAACCAGTGTGGGAAAAACCTCGGTAGGATTTATGACCCACAATATTCACTCACTAGCCAATGAATAAATATTGCTTACAATGAGGGGTCTGCACATGCAGGAAGGCTAGTAGCCTAGAGCTCACTATTCAACTACAAAATAGAAGTTTCACTGACTTACAAAATGGATTATCAAAATCCAATACAATGTACTACTTCAGATCAGCATCAACTATGCTAGGTTCAGTACTGGTTTAAGCTCAGTCTATAACCAAAACCTTCGCTATCAACTATATCACCTTATACAAAATATCATCTATCCTCTCTCTCTCTCTCTTATATATATCATCTCTATCTAAATGACCTATAATATCTCATACATATATATATGAGTCTTTTATAATAAGCCATGTCAGCTTTTACAAGAGATAATTACAATGTAAAACAATAAACAAAAGTTTATTCCATGTCGGCTTGAATGTCAATATGCATTATTGCCGATGTCGATGAAGTGCCTACCGATGTATGTAGAAGTCCATTGTCGATGCCGGTAACTGCTGGTGGGTTTCCAGGTGATTGCCAGTTGGTTGCCATCAATGACAACATCAACTATTCTCATAAGAGTGTAGAATGCCAACAATCTCCCCCTTTGGCATTGATGGCAACACTCATGAGAAAAATCCAAAATATGAAGTCCAAAAAGTTTCCAAAAAGATGTGCTCCCCCTAAGCAAATGATCTCCCTTGAGTAAGCATTTTTCTCTCCACTACTCCCCCTTTGACATCAATGACAAAGGTTGTCAAAAATAGTCAAATGAGTGCAAAAATTTCATCTCAAAGTCTGTAACCGGTTGGTTACAATCTAAAAGATATTTGCCAAAACCAAATTTAGACTCTGCATAAACCTTTTGTTGTCATTCAAAATTGCCTCAATGTGTTGGATCGTGTCAATGAGATAATGCATGTGATCTTCCGTTGATCTCTCTCCCTGAAGTAATGCCTTAGATATTTTTATTCTCTAAGAAATAAGATTGTCCAGCTTGGGACCAAGTTTATTTTTAAGCTCTCTGGCATTAGACCTTATCCTTGTCTTTTCTTTCTCAAGTTTCTCTAGTTTTTCCTCAAAACCTGTGATTTCTTGCTCAAAAACTGATATGTGACCGGATGAACCAATTATGTTATCAACTATGTCATCAATTTCTTTCTGTGTTCTATTGATTTCCTTGTCTATGTCCTCTGTCAGAAGGTGAGGTTTGCATGTTTCCATGTATAGCTCTTTGTACTGCAAAATTGTAGAGTTTAGTGTCGGTAGTAATGTATTCAGGTGTTTTGTGCACTTCTTATGGTGTCATCAAATAATTTGTCCTTCTCTTTTTCAACTCTCTCCTTTATTGTATCATCATTCACTTTATCAATGGTTATTACATTGTCAGCAATAAATTTGGACAATGTATCCAATTTGCCTAAAGAATCCTTAATATGATCTATGTTACAATTTGGTGCAATCAATTTAAGAATTGGTATAGTGTTATCAATTGCCTTGTAGGCCAATGCATTGCAATCCGTTATCTTTTTTATTGAATCCAAAAGTACCTCTGTAACATTGGTAGGTCTGAATTCACTTGCTGATGTGTCAGATGTCTGACCAATTGCCTTTATTACCTCTGTGCTTCTATCAGTTGTAACCATTTTACTTGCATTTACCTCTGGTGGATCAATCTGAGTTCGAATCTCAACTTGCAAAGGTTTCTCAAACTACTTTGATGTCTCAGTGATTGTCGGTTTCTCTACCTCAGTGTGTACCTCTACCTTAGTAGGTTTCTCAGTAAGTTCAACTATCGGTATCTTAGTCTTTGGTGACCTTGTGCTAGCATCTATTCCTTCAGTAGGTTTCTCAGTTTCTAATGGTTGCTCAGGTTGAGTTGGGATCTCAACTTCAATAGTCTCTATTGGTTTCTCTGCCAAGTTGCCACTGTCAACATTGTCTTCCTTAGCCTCTGAACTATCCTTGTCCACAACAATATTTACTTCTTGGGTATCCACATTCATGGTGAAGAGAATCTCAGATTTAGTATTTGTGTCATCATGTGTAACACCTTCAATGTCAATAATTGGTGGATCATCTATATGTACCGGTGCAGTATCCAAAGGTAGCGGTAAATTGTCAGTGATCTTGATGTTTGGAATACCACCAATTTTTCCTTTTCCCTTGTCCTTGTCCTTCTGATATACTTTAAATGTCTTCTTCAGTCGGTTCATTTCCTCTTGTTTTTCCTTCTCCACAAAAAATATATCCCAATTATCAGTAGTTTCATCTACAATCTCTTTTACTCTTCCTGACATTAAACTTACTTGCCTGTGTCCATTGGCAAAAAAAGATCAGTTAGCCTCAAAAATTAATTCATCATTTTCCTCTTTTGAATTTACAGGATGTACAGCTAGAAGTTTTTCAACTTTCAGTTTATTATCTAATTCCATCACTGCAATCCTTTTTGCTTCCAATCTTCTATACATTTCATTAGGTAAGTCATCCACAACTTCAATTAGAACCTTTTTATATATGTCCAAATGTAAAATTATATTGTTCTCAATGCTTTCCCTGTCATAATCATTAAATGTGTTATCCATATTCTATACATTAGCCAAATTTCCATCACCAGTTATCTTATTCAGTAAATCATTCAAAGAAGGGGTAACAGGTTGTTGTTTCTTCTTTGGTGTGAGTTTCTTGGGTGGTCCCCTTACTACATGTTGTTTCTTCCTCAAAGTCCTTGTTCTCTTAGATGAAGGAGAGGGTACCGGTGAAGGTTTTCTCTTCCTCCTTTCAACTCTTTTAAACTCTGTTGGCTTTTCACTATCGGTTCCAGAAGATGTGTCAACCGGTGAAATATGTGCCTCCGGTTGAATTCCTTCAAGCTCACTAGCCGATATGCCACTAATGTTCATTACATTTTCCTTAATTTCCTTAACTTTCTTAGAAGAATCTCTAATAATTTTTTCTCTTTTCTTCCTTTTCTTCAACAAATTTACATCTCCTTCAATAGTCTCGGCACTACCAAAGACTTTTTCTGATGGTTCTCTCGGTGCATCTAGTAAAGCTTTTGCATGTCTCCAGAATGTTAAGATCTACCTCATATCCCATTTTGATGACCCAGATAGTCCTAAGGAGTACAGCCTCCATCCATGTCTCATCTCTTTTGATAACAAAACATATTTATTTGTTATATTTGTCCACTAAACTCTGTGGTAGTGTTTCTCTAGTTCTCATTTTATCTTGGAAAGTTTTGAAGTATTCAATTATGTTGTTGTCTCTAGCAGTTCCCATGCCAGTAAAAGATTCTTGAAATTATTTTCCTACCGGTATTTCATAACCAAAGTCTTTAGGTCTAGTACTGGGGATCTCCTTAGTGAAATACAACATTAAACATACCAAAAGATTTCCAAAGTGGAATGTCCCTTTCTTATCTCCTTTAATCTTTTTGAAATTGTCAATGAGTTCATCTTTTAGCCATTCACACACATCTATCATTGCATTGTTATTAACCATCTCATAAGCACTATTTATACAAAGACTAGAAACTGAATTTAGCATGTTAGCATGTGTGGTCTTGTAACCTAGCACCATACTTACAAATATCACATTGATGTCCTTAATATCATTCACTCTCAATGATCTATTCTTAGATGTTGCTCTGGTTAGGGTCATCACTTTGTTGTTAGGAATCTTCTTAGTCTTGTCAGGTCTTTTTCCAATTGAGGGTAAACCAGTTACTGCCCTAATTGTTTGTCGGGTTATTTTGTAGACAGAATCCAACCATAAGAATTCTCCATGTGCTCTAATCAAAACAATTCTTACTACTTCCTCTGGAAATTGGGGAATGTTCAGTATCTCCACAAAACCTAGAGTTTCTACAATTTTGTGTTTGGGCTTAACAGCACCATGTTCATCACAAATTACCTTAGTAAACATTTTCATCAATTCTTCAGAACCTAGTTCTTCTGCATTGTAATGTATATAAATCCTAGGGTCTTCTACAAATGCTACACCTTTAGGAATTTTTGAAAATGCCCCTACAAAGTCATCTTGCTTAGCAACTTCGGGAATTATTTTAAACACAGGCCTAGGGCATTCACATTTTCCCCAATAGTAGGGTTCAGAATAAACTCGGGAGAAGAAGAAGAAGCCATTGAAAAATACCTTTTACTGCTTGAAAATATTTTGAATGCCTGAAGAAATCACTTCGCACCTTCGCCTTGAATGCCTTCGCTCTATTTTCATGCTCTCTGCTAATTTGAATGCTCGGTGAGTTGAAAATGAGGGAAATCAGTTGATTTATAATGACATTTCTCTCACCAACTGCATTAAATGCTCATCAGTTAAGTAAAAACTTAACACATCTGTTGGTAAGGAAGAAATATATCTTCTCACCATCGACCGAGAGTAATCTGCATGATTTTCAACTTGCTGCAATACCCCCAAAGGGTTACCTCTCAGTTGGATGAAGAATCTCCTGCTGGTGGAGGATTACTCTGTTCTACTGGTATAGAGATAGTTTAATCAAATTTCTGATCTCTCTTCCTAATCCATTGTTTTGAAAATTCTTGCTTTATCTCATCTACCTTTTCTTTTCCTTTCAAACTGAATCCTTTATTGTTTGCCAGTGAAGTCTTGCTTCTACAAAATTTAGCAATGTGTCCAATCTTGTTACAAACATAACAAGTCACATTATTCCTCTAAATAGCCTTTCCATATCCTACATCAGTTTGTGTTTTGCATTGATTAGATAAGTGTCCATATCTTCCACAAACATAGCATTTCACATTCATTCTGCAATTTTCTGAATTATGACCAACTTTGTTGCATTTGGAACATTGACCGGTGGGTGCATTAATATTTTGATTGTTTCTAAATCTACATTGATTTTCTCTATGACCATATTTGTTGCAATTGAAAAATTTTCCATTAAAATTATAAGCATCAGGTTGTCTTACCAGTTTGTTATGATCTAGGTTGTTTGCAATACCGAAACTTTCTCCAACTTCAAATCCAAGTCTGTTTGTATCTCCATTAGGTTTCTGACTTTTCAGCATGTCATCAAGCTCCTCTAAACTTTTCTTGAATTTCTCTTTGTGTTGATTTGCAGTAGCCAACTCATTTTCTAAATTCCCTTTTGTCTCATAAGCTTAGTTTTATCATGGTGCATGTGAATCAGATCTATCTTTAACATATCATTTTCATGACTAAGTCTTAAATTTTTATTTCCAGCATCATTGAGTCTCCTAGTCAAGTCTTCTCCATTCTTCTTCCTGTCTTCAATATCTGTGCATAACCTCATATTCATATATTGCATTTCATTTTTCATATTATTGTTTTCTTGTCTCAACTTGTTTGCAAGTTCTCTAAGAGTTTCCTTTTCTTCATCATCTTTCTGCATCTTCTCATGAAGTTCTTTTCTTTTATTTTGTGCTATAGCAAAGTTCTCCTGAAGTCCTTTAATGAATTCCTGTGCAGTACTTAGATCATCTTCAAGTCTGATATTCTTCAATTTCTCTGCATCATAATCTACAAGAGCTCCTTCCACTTGTTTTCTTAAGTTCTTCATCTATACCAGTGTCAGAATCTTCCTCAAGCTGTTAAGCTTTTGAAAATAGAGAACCGGGCTCTGATACCAATTGTTAGAATCAATGACAATCCCAAAGACACTGAGAGAGGGGGGTGAATCAATGTCCAACTAGTTAGTAGAATATTTAAACTTATTAAGAACTTTGTATCCAAAAACAATGTACTGGTAAGTAAGAATTAATGCAGCAAGTAAGAATAATAGAGACAGCATAGAGAACACACCATAACACAAGATATTTAATGAGGAAACCTGGTGTGGGAAAAGCCTCAGTGGGATTTGTGACCCATAATATTCACTCACTAGCCAATGAATAAATATTACTTACAATGAGGGGCCTGCACATGCAGGAAGGCTAGCAACCTAGAGCTCACTGCTCAACTACAAAACATAAGTCTCACTGACTTACAAAATGTATTATCAAATTCAATACAATGTACTGCTTCAGATCAACATCAACTATGCCAAGTTCAGTACTGGTTTAAGCTTAGTCTATAACCAAAACCTTTGTTGTCAACTATATCACCTTATACAAAATATCATCTATCCTCTCTCTCTCTCTCTCTTATATCTATCATCTCTATCTAAATGACCTATAAGATCTCATAAATATATATGTCTTTTACAATAATCCATGTCGGCCTTTACAAGAGATAATTACAATGTAAAAAAATTAAAAAAAAAGTTTATCCCATGTCGGCTTGAGTGTTGGTATGCATTATTGTCGTTGTCGATGAAGTGCCTACCGATGTATGTAGAAGTCCATTGTCAGTGTCGATAACTACCAATGGGTTGCCAGGTGATTGCTAGTTGGTTTCCATCAATGACAACATCAATTATTCTCATAAGAGTGTAGAATGCCAACGGTATTCCCTCCTAAGTCTCGTATTCAAGATATCTCAGTTGATGGTAAAGGGAAAGGTATATTAGGTCTAGATTCACTAGTTTTGGAACAAAAACTAACAAAGGATATTCCTCCAGCAGTATGAGCTTTACATAATGTAGAGAAACTGATAGATAACATTGAAGTTGTGCATGATAAGTAGGATACACCAGAACAAAACATTTTGAATGTAGAGGTTATTGATGTAGATACAAAAAACAAACAAGCTGAGGATATTGAACCTCCAACAAAAAATGTACATACATAAGAGGTTAAGGTTGAGCATGTTACTGCACTAAGTGGAGAATCCACCGATGCTAGTCAATGGGTTGGAAAGTAGTAATTCATTGTTGGCACTTGCCTCATCCAGTCGAGTTGATTTTGGATGGAGGAATATTGAGTAACTGAGCAGTTTTGAATTGATGTATGTTGCATCTCAGAAGTTAAGGAAGGAAGAAATAGAAGACAACCAAATCATTAAGCGGGCCATTCTGGTTCTACAACAGTTAGTTCCAGGATACATTAGTTTGGTAGCTAGCCCCTCTAGTAAGCTTAAGAGTTTGACTAAACACATTGCAAAAGAGTTTCAAACTCTTCAATAGATATCAAACTGCCAATTAATAGAGAGATACAATGCGGCCAGGAAGGTCACCTGTGACAATATGATCATATCAGAAAAGGTCAAGATGACAGAGCAACTAACAAAGATTGATGGGGCTCTTAATTAGTGTAGTTGTATATATAGGTCTTGTACTAACACTGAAAAACTTACAACTGACCTGGAGGTAAAAATAAAAGCGACAAAGGCCCGGTTGAAACATCTAGCTAACAATTTTGATGGTACTCAGTCATTGACCAACGCTATTGATGATCAAATTTTGGTTATAGAATCAGAGATATCAGCCTTGGAGAAAGATATGGACAGGTTAATCCAGCGAGCTAGGGAATTGAGAGGATTGGTAAGTCCCTAGTTGAACACTTTGTTACTTCATAAGCGGGAAAGTTTAGAATTGATGAATAAACCCACACCGATAGACCTAACTGAAGAAGAACTTCATGCATACATTCTTAATGGGTTTGTACATCTATTTTGGGAACATTGAAAACCAGTTGGGATACTTAGGATTTTTTAAGGGTTCTTACCCGGATATATTCAAGTACATCTAGATCCGGTAAAAACATTTTGATTTCATTCCTTCATTCATTTGCCCCAACCTTTTTCATTGATGTCAAGGGGGAGTGGTTGTTGTGAAAAATGTTAAGGGACATAAGAAGTAATGTATAGCTCAGGGGGAGTAGGGTCAGTTTTGGGAGGAACCAGGACAACACTTCAATGATCCATTTTTTTTCACATGAGTGTTTCCATCAATGCCAAAGGGGGAGATTGTTGGCAATTGAAACTCATATGGTTTAGTTGTGTTGTCATTGATGGCAATACACATCATTTTAGGTTGGAAACTTAACCGGTACTCGTCGGTATTCATGATTTGGCAAGTGACATTTAAGTCATCTGATAGACAAGGGAAACTGGCAAACTAGGAACCGGTATATAAGGCCGACATAGGAGATTGATCTAGCAGGTTTACACAGAAACAATCAGTGGCATCGGTCATGAAGTTTAATGTATTTATTTTTGTCTAATCCAACATGTAAATAAGTTGTAATATCATTGTAAGCCGACATAAGGCATTTATGTTTATGTTTGGGAAGGATATTTAAGTCAATCCAGTTAGTTTATTTTGGATATACATACATAGAGAAGGAATATATAGTGGTGTGATATTGTGCAAGCAAAGTTGATCAACTTAATGCGAATATAATATTCTGTTGTCAGTCTTGGTTATTGGTTTAGAGGTTTGGGATGCGAAGTTACTGGTAAAAAAGGACACAGTGAAAACTGGTACAGATAGCTCTTGAACCGGAACTCATCCAGCATAGGAGATGCATTCTTTAAGTTTAAAATTTTGTTTGTAAACCAGTATTTGGTGTTTGTAGTCAGTGAGGCTCTATTTGTGTTGAGCAGTGTGCTCTAGGTTGTTGGCCTTCCTACATGTGCAGGCCCCTATTGTAATATCAATAGCAACTACCTTATATTTATAAGCAAGTGAAAAAGATCTCAGCACCTCAACAATTTCATCTTCTTCAAGGGTTTCACCACCACATCTGATACCTAGGACAAGGTCATTCACCTTAGCCACAAAGGTATTTATATTCTCATATTCTCCCATCTTCAGCATCTCACATTTCCCTTTCAAACTCTGCAACTTAGAAACTTTCACTTGTTTATCTCCTTCATATAGGGTCTCAAGCTTCTCCAAGATCTCATGTACGGTCTGAAGTACCATTACATTTATCATCTCTGAATCAGTCAAGGCACTCAGTAATGCTTCATTCCCTCTAATGTTATGTACAACTTCCTTGATCTCACCACCAGTAACTGGTTCATTCGGAGGAGCAGAATAGGCAATCTTTGTAATATTCCAGTAATCTTCTCCAAGACATCTCAAGTGAACTTCTATCTGGTTATTCCATATAGCATAGTTACTTCCATCAAATATCAGACTCTCCTTATTACAGATAACACATCTAGTTCCAGTTGCCATCCTGGATCTCCTCAAGTGGTTAAGCTTCTTCTGGAGGATCTAGCTCTGATACCAATTGTTGGCAACAACAATGAAAGAAAACTAAGGGGGGGGGTGAATCATTTTTCATCGGATCTACAGTATTAACCACAAATAGAGATCTGATAAATTGCAACAATAACAAAGATAAGCAAGATGATAGCACAACACACAACACCAAGATTTTGACATGGAAAACATTGTTAAGGGAAAAAACAGGGTGGGAACCTACCCAAAATAAGATGATACTCTACAGTAGTATGTGTAAATATTACAATGGAAAATGCACATCCATTCAGGAACACTGCCTAGAGCTCACTACTCAAAAGATAATGACCCAGAAGGCTACAACCCTCAAGGAAGTCTCACTTACTTACAATAAGATTCAGACTAAAATCTGGAAGGAATGAAGTGGAATAATAGCATTTCCAAATGCCTGATGATAGTTCCAGTTAAGTACAATTGTTTGCTCCACAACACCAATCTCTTCTCAATCACAATATCAAAGGATGAATCACTTGTTCACACATACACCACTCTTTGATAATGCAAACACAACCTTGATATCAAAATTACATGACAATACCACCTATTTATACAATTCATCAACTCTAACAAGAAGGTCAGCTAAACCCTCAACTCACAATAACAAAATTATATCACACAATACAAAGATTGACCACCAGACCAATACAATAATATATATGACATAACATGGACCTAATTCAAATCTCCAATCACGCAAGACCATCGAAAATCATGCCAAGATCAATTGCAACATGCTATACCACCAAGAAAACTGCATAACATGAAGAACAACACTAGTTCAGCAAAATCACCAAGATCTCGCACAACAATCAATATGGATCATCAAAACAAATAGGAAACAACTAGGAAACACTAGCAAGCACATTAGAATCATCAGTAACAACTGCACAAACACCACTTATCAGATCTTCATTGATCAACATCTGAAATCAAGAACACACAAACAACAACAACTATTACGAAGAAAAGATAACTTCCGGAGCACCAAATCATGATCCATCTAAAATTAAGATGCACAAGACTATCCCAAATAGTCTCCCAAAGACTCAGCTCAAGATGTGATCACACTAGAATATACCAGAGGAAATATTGATCTCTATAAAGCACTGATCAGAAAAACAAACTGCAAAACCGGATCATATGATATGATCAATTAAGCTTCCCAGATCACCAAAACCAATATAGAAGAATATAATGATACTATAAATACTCCATACACCAGACCATCATACCAATAAACCAATCTGCAATCACCAGAGAAGGAATATGTTAACATCAATGACAACAACATATCCTAGCAACAACAATGCCCAACAACAAGATCAATCAACTTTAAGAGACTTGAGTGATTTCAAGTTATTAGATGCCAACTCAAGGAGTAGCTCTTCAAAACAAAGGCTCCATAACACATAGAGCCTTAAGAAAATTATATATTCATGACTATCTTCAAAGGGGTAGTAATACAGTGAGAGAAGAGATGCCAATGATTGAATATATAGCATGAAGACATGGTCATTTGTGACAGTTGAAGACCCAGGAAAGCAGAGGTATGATTGTCTTGGCACATAAGAGTAGAATATCAACACTACAAAAGAAAAGGCCTTTGGATTAAGATAGTTATTCCCTAGAATAATGAAGGATAGTTGATGATAGTGGAATTCAAACAATTTTTGAAATCCTTTGTTACAATAGAAGGAAGGAACTGTTACAGTTAATAAGGACAACATAATAATGATAGTTATATAGCAGTAGATCAGCATAGAGCTTAACATTTACTATTAAATGATCAGTGAAAAGAATAGTGACTTCACAAAATGTCAATACTTCAGGATGACCAATAACAAGGGTTGAGATAGCAATAAAGAGATGATGACAATGTCATTGCCATCATCATGATCATGAAAGACAATCCCCAATCACAAGAGGGTGTTTGTGTAGTATAAAGAAAAAATTTAAAATTTAAATTCAAAAGTGTCATTATTGCAGCCAAACCAATAGTCCTACCCTTTATTTGAGGGCCCCTAAGGGTTAGTCATCACCCAAGGGGGCTTTTGAAATAGTTGGTAGCTTATACACTTTAGTTCTAGCCCCATTTTGTAGGATTTTCAAATCATCTCATGCAGCAACTGAAGGAGATCATTCACAATCAGTTGGCACCCAATTTTAAGGAGGAGCAGTCAACAACTCAATCAAAGGTAGCCAAGCATTTTGGAATTTTCAAATGTTGGAGCTTTTTTTTACTATAAGTCCCTCTTCTTCCTTCTTTCTTTGCTAGTTCTGAGTTTGGTCTTTTTGTTGTAGTAGAAAGACATCTACTATTGTAACTCATTTCTTATGAGATTTTTAGTTATTCTATAAGTATGTTTTCAGATTTGTAGTGTAAAAGTGATGCAACCATAACCGATAAAACCCTCAAAGAGAATCAACCAGCTTATGCAACAAGAGTAACACAACGAAAGCAACAAGAAAACATAACAAGATTACATAAGCAAGTCATATTATTTCTTTTGAACCTTCGGAAATCATTTGGTTATCATCATATAATCATCAAAGAACATCTGGTAGTTAACCGATTACATGCAGGCAATCAGCCAAATACAATCCAACCGGGACTCTATGAATCAACTGGATCACAAAATGTGAATCTCAATCCTTATTCTTAGTTATACTTCCTCTTCCCTTATAAATGATTACATAATATCATGCATATACCCATCAGGACATATCCAAGTCGGCCTCATAAGATTACATTCACCAATGCAGGAGAATGAAATGTGTAACTAGGTCGGCCCTAAGAATTAAAGAAATCCTTCTGGAAAATAACAACCAAGAGGTGCGGTTCAGTAGGAAGGTTGGCCACATGCCAAAGAACATTGGACAAGACCCAAAAGAGATCCACACACCAAGAATCATGCAGGTAATGAAGGAAAACCAACCGGTAAGCACAAAGAACTGTCCCGAAACTGAGAAACGATCACCTAGAAGCGATAAATGATCGGAAAAGAACCCAAATAAACTAAAAATATAGAATTAAGTACATGAACCAGCCTAGAAATTGAAAATAAGATCTTCCACAAAAATCAAGCAACTACTAGTACCAACCGGTAAGAGCCCAAAAAACTACACAATGAACTAGACAAGAACAAAACTAAAAGGAAATAATTTTGGTTGATGCAAGATTGCTCATCGATCGAGGATGCTCCTGCATCAGACACCCTAGGTAGAAAGAAGATGTTCCATGAGAGAAAACTTATGAACATCTAAAAGGATTCAGAATAAAGACCACATGCTCATTTCTGATCCAAACATATTTATCTGCCAACCTCTGCTTTAGCTCCTTTGGTGCCTCTACCAGCTTCTCTAGCCTCTGAGTCTCTTTGTTTCTCTTCCTTTGCTTCAGATCTACACATTGTCTCTATTTAGTTCTCTCTTTCTTCTACAACTTTGATTTGGTTCTACCACAAGACTTCATCCAGTTTGTCATCATAATCTCTCTATCATCCAGTTATATCTGTCCATCAGGCTTATCTGTCAGATCCTTCTGCAAAATCATGTCACCCTCCAGTATAACCTCTGCAACCAGGTGTATCAGATCTTTCTTCAAGTCACCTTCTAGTATAGCCTTTGTAACCGGCTTTATCAGATCTTTCTGCAAACCTTCTGGTATAACCTTTGCAACTGGTTACTCGGTACTACCACTTTTCCCAAGGTTCAGATTCTTCACCTCCTTCTCTTTCTCCTTCAAATAAATCAATGTGAACTTCTACCCATCTTTCTCAATAGTGACTAGGTTTCTTCTACAGTCATAAATAGCTCCTCTATCAAACTTCCAAGGTCTTCCCAATAAGACATGACAAACACTCATAGATACAACATCACACAAAACCTCATCCCTGAAAGGCCCAATATTAAAATTCTCTAAACACTGCTCCTTTACTTCTATCTTTTGATCATCTTGTAACCAACTCACCTCATAAGGACAAGGATGCTCAATCCTCTTCAATACAAATCTTCACAACCATCTCCTTTGATACCAAATTGTCAGTAATCCCATTATCCACAATAACCTTGCAACACTTATGACCTAATTTACACACAGTCCAAAAAAGACTCTTCCTCTGAGTAGATCATGTATCCTTTCTTATGAACATAAGGGATTCTCCTTGCTCTAGTGCACAGTCAGATCTGGTACCTTCACCTTCTAGTTCCTCATTTTCCACACAACTTCCTGCCATTCCCTGCTTACATTCATAGAATCTATGTTCGGTTTCTCCATACTTGAAACATTTGCTGGGGAATTTTCTACAGGTACTTCCAATGCCTTTCCTCTGTGTTTCTACTCCAGTTCTTTACTCCACTTAGGTTTTGATTCATCTTCCTCTACTAGTTTCTTCATATTGTCACTCATCTATCCTTTGAATTTCTCCTTTCCTCTATTCAATTGTCTTCTTCTCATCTTCTCCTTACCCTTCAAAGCATACTAGTAAGCTTCTTCAACTATGGAAACCCTCAATATACTCATTTCATCCTGAATGTTAAAAGAAAGTCCATTTATGTACCTCGTTACCTTTTCCTTGTCCATCTCTCTATATCCAGATCTAATCACCATCTTGTAGAATTCCTCAATATATTCCTTCACAGTCATTTTTCTTTGTTTTAGATTTTGTAACATATTCAACAACTCCAATTCATAGTCTCTTAGTATGAACTTGGCCTTCAATATTGCAGCCATCTGTCTCCACCAGGTGATATTCAATTCACCATTCTCTACTTTGTCTTTCTGCAATTATTTCCACCATAAGGCAGCATGCCCCTTCAACTTATAATATGACACCCGGACTCTCTGTGGGTCCTTGACATCCTCAAACTCAAAGTAGTCCTCCAACTCTCTGATCCAATCAATCAGATCCTTTGGGTTTAGTGTTCCAGAAAAGTTGGAAACTTCAACTTTATAAACATTACTCGCTTGCGCCACTGCTCTCAGGAATCTTTCCTCTCTTTCATCTTTCGGTACTTTGACTTCTTCAAGATACTCACCAGCTTCTTCATATTCATCCTCAGATTTAGGGTTTCTCCACAAACTAGCCACAGCATTTTGGATTTCATTCCTCACTTCATTCTTGAAGTCTTCCATCATCCGTTCTACCCTCCAGGGATTTGTCCTTCTAGGCGGCATCTCCTCTTCCACTTCGGTGAACTGCCTCAACTTTGTGATCTGACTACCATTTTCAATTGCCTCCCCTCGACAATCTATTGAACACATGTGTAGCCTGCCTCCAATTGGCGATCTATCCACCCAAAGGAATGCCTCAATGTTCACCAACAACTCTTCCACTAGTCATTTCATAACTAGCTCTGATACCACTTGATGTCGCCATAACTAGTAAAACCCACAAAGAGAATCAACTATCTTATGCAGCAAGAGTAAGACAACGAAATAAACAAGAAAACATAGCAAGATTACATAAACGGGTCATATTATTGCTTTAGAACCTTCAGTAACCATCTAGTAGTTAACCGGTTACATGAAGGCTATCAACCAGATAAAATCCAATCAGGACTCTAAGAATCAACCAAATCACAAAATGCGAATCTCAATCCTTATTATAAATTCTACTTCCTCTTCCCTTACAAATAATTACATAATATCATATATATACCCACCGGAACATATCTGGGTTGGCCTCATAAGATCACATTCACTAATGTAGGAAAATGAAACATGCAAAGATGAAAAATCTGCAATCCCGTACAACATGGGACTACTCTCAGGTTGTGGGTATCATCATTTAGTTTTAGGAGTTAAGCATCTCATATAAGAGTTAGTTTTGTTTTCAAGAATGTTACAATGTGTATAAGACCTACATTTGAACAACAAAAGATGTTTGGTTTTGGGAACATCTCATATAAGAGTTAGGTCTGGTTTTGAGCATGTATACCCCGTATAAGACATATAAAAGGACTGTGCCTAGTTTTGGCATGAAGAATCTCATCTAAGAGTTAGGTTTGGTTTTGAGCCTGCAACAACCCATATACAATATGCAAAATTAAAACTATGGTACTGTTGGGTGAAAATTTTGTATTTCGGGAAGGCTTACAAAATGTAGATTTTCACCATAGTGTGAGACGATATCTCTCAAAAGGCAAGATAAGGTCTCTCCTATTTATAAGGAAAGATTTCCCCTTTATATTGCAATCTATATCTACTCTTAGTCTACCTGCTAACTTTACACTAATTCAAGTCTTTACAGCCCATGTCTTCCTCCCCCCCTAAGCTTGACCTTGATTCAGATGATACTCAGTCTTTGAGGGATGACTACCATACTAATACTAATGATGATGATTTCTCCCCTAGAGCTTCCCCTCTAAGACCAAGGGTAAAACCCTTGCTGTGAAAAGCCTCAAATCCAAAAAACCTTATGGTTTGAGCTCCCTCCCCCATCTAAAAACTTCACCTAGGCTCTAAGACTGGTGGTGTTTTGGTTGATACTCCCCTGGTCCAGGGAAAGCATCCCTCTCCTTTAGTTTCCATTGAATGTCTTCTTGAGTATAACATTGAGAGTTGGTCTCCTTTTCCGAATACCCTTGACTCTACTTCGCCTTTGCTCAATTCTGAGAAAGAGTCTATATCTGATGTCCTTGCTTAGACATAGATGGGGCGGTGGATAATTTCAAAATATTCAAGTGGATCTTCCATGAGATCAAATATATCAAACTAAAATAGAGAGCTAATAGTAGTAATTTGGAGGTAATTAAAGAAAAAGTTAAGAATATGGATAATGTGCATGTTTCAAATGAGAACAGTCCCTGGTTTGAGAAAGAGAAGGATTTTGTTATCAATTGCCTAAAAACTACTATGGAGGCCTTTGAAAAATTCAAAAAAGACTATGAAGCTAGGATGGCGATCCAAGAAGAACAAATTGGTAAAATAAAGGATTTTATCAAAGTTCTTGTCAAAACTAGTCATGTTGTGATTGGTGCCACGATTGATAACTTTAAGAATATGATTAGCAATCTTCAAGAATAGTTCCAGATGAAATATATTGTGGATATGGACACCAACAATGATCAGGACATCTCCTCGAGCCCCAACAAAAGAATGAGAGGCACCTTGAAGAGAAAGGCAGTGGGACCTCTAAAGAACACAAATGGACATTGAGAGGGGGGTGAATCAGTCTATTTTAAAACTTTTAACTATGTGTGCAAGCATTGAAACTAAAAATTCATCAAGAACATATACACACACGAATCAAACCACAACACAGAATATATGAGGAAACCCCAATGTGGGAAAAACCTCGGTGAGAATAGCTACTGGAGTTTACCACTCCAATCTAGTGTCATAGTGAATAACAGATTACAAAGTTTAGGGTACCAACCCAAGGAGCACCAACCCCTCCTCTAAGCACCCACTCAGATATTTACAATGATTAACAAAATTTTACAATGCAGTTATAAAGCCTTGTTACAAATGAGTTTTGTAACACTTACAAATCTCTCATAACTTGAGAATGAATTTCTCTGTTTGCTAAGGTTCTTCCTTTGTTTCTTCTTCTTCCTCTATCTTGTCTTCTTCTCTCTACTATAGCTTCACTTTCTAGAATAATTTGTTCTTGCTCTATTGTCACTTTTTCCACTTCTATAGATTTCTCTGTTTTCTCTCGACAACAACACCACACTCTACACAACACTACATTTACCACAGTCGACTAGTTGAGATATTTATATTTCCACCTCAATCTCTATCTCAATAGCCCCACCTACCAATGTGAAATCTCATCACATCTACTTCTAGACTTGATCAACTCTGTACACATCATATTTTTCTTCTACTGCAAACTTGAATATTTTATTCAAGCCAGTTTTCTTAGAGATCTGCACCTCTAAAGATTTTATTCTTTGTCTTAAATATGATCTTAGATTTGTCATCTACAGTAAATGCATCCTATCTTTCTTTAGATCATTCTCTGTACTTAAATTACTAAGTTTTGTAATCTTTCTCTACCCGAAGTGATCAGGAATTCTTCCTTGAGCCACACAACCAGCTTGCAACTCGGTCGCCATTAATGCATTCTCCATCCTCTATTGACCTTCCCAAAAAAGATAGACAGCTACCACACTTAGATCCTTTATCACCATCTTCTTCATATCAGATATCTTCTTTGACCACCAAAGAGCCACATGTCTCTAATTTCTTCATCCAGGTTACTTAGTCAAAGTCGATTAGCTTCCACGTAAAGCTCTATGACAATCGGCATGTACAAATGTCATCACAAGTCTTCTTAATCAACATCCAAGTCATCAGGTCAACCTTGGCCAACCACCACGTGGACTATCAAATCCAATTGGGCTACCTCTTCTTACCTTACATTATCCTGCATCATCATTTACGATCCCTCTTTACCAATGCAGGCTAGCCAAATGCATGATTATTCAAATTCTCTTGTCCCACAAAATTTCTAACTTATGGTCTTTGACATCCCTAGATAATGGGGGACATGTCTCTCTTCACCTTTTGTTAGCCCGCACGATATTCGGCATGATCTTTTAACCCATGTGGGATAAGATACTTTGTATTTCTCTTCATTCTCTTTTACCTCATAGGGTCCTCTATCCATCCCTATGCATGTTGTGGGATAGTGGGATCCTTCTTTGGCTTCACTATCTTATCCCACACAACCATCACATGCCCATCTTGAATGGTACGGGATAGTGGGAACTATATCTTGCTTCTACTTGTGTTACTTTGCATGACCATCGCTTCTCACACTTTGACAACACGGGATAGCAAGAAGCTTCTATCCTTCCATTATTTTCTTATCTTGCAAGACCAACTTTCTTTGGCCATTAGGAGTGTGGGATGGTGGGGGATACATTTCCTTTGTCTTGTTCTTGTCATGTACAGTCACAAAACTCTTGTTCATCATGTCATGGGATAGTGGAGAGGTCTTCGACCTCAATGAAACTCTTATCCTGCATGACTAGTGCATATTTCTTTTCAATGTTGTGGGGTAGTTACGGATGGCCTTCTCTTCATTGAAGTGGTATCCTGCATGGTCTCTTTCCTTCATTCAAACACACCGCAGAACCCACGGACACAACTGAACCAAACAACTACTACCACATGGAAATCATAGCTCACCATACCCAATTCAGGACTTGGTCAAACATTGAAGACGTCTCTATCTAGTGTCGAGTGCGACAACCAACACACCAAAGAGGGCCTTCACAAACACGTAACTCCATACCGCTACTGACACGTGGAGTCAATAAATTCAATCGAGGCCCATGTAGTATAACACATCATGTTATGTACAATTGCATGCATGACTTCATAACCTACGTGTTATGCGCTTCACATGTCTTCTCCTATCTTCGTGTTATGCACAATTGTTGCTTGTTTCTCTGCAACCTCTTGGCATCCTTGACATCAATGACAATAATGCCAACAATCTCCCCCTTTGGCATTGATGCGAACACACTTGTAGACACACATAATGCAGATACTCACAGACCATTTCTCCCCCTTTAACAACAATGGCAAAGGGTGAAACAATCAAGTGTCAACTGCTCATGCTCTCCCCCTTTGATTTTCTATAGCAATGAATGGAGCTTCCAATTTCGATCATGACACATCTGCAATACCTTAAAAAATTCCTTTACAACTTCTTGAAAGATGTCCTATCTTCATTTTGGTCTACCTCTATTGCCTATAGCTAGATGAACCATTATTACAATATATAAAGCAGTGCTAATACTGCTTATAAAAACTCAGAACTCCCCCTGAGATTATACACAAGGTTCCAAGGTGGAAAGTGTTAAACAATATGGTCCCCCTAAACCACATACTACACAAAAAATCCTAAGTGTTAAAGGCGGTTGGAAGAACACCCGATTTCTATCTCAGTTATTAAAAGTTGTCCTTAGGTAGGGGTTTACTAAAAATATCAACAATTTGTTCACTAATGGACACATATTCAACTTTTACCTCTTTCTCTGCAACCTTTTCCCTGAGAAAATGATATTTGATTGCAATGTGCTTTGTCCTATAATGCATGACAGGGTTCTTTGATATATTAATTGCACTTGAGTTGTCACACATGATGGGAATATGATCTGAAAACTCTACCTGAATGTCCTTCAATGTTTGTTTCATCCACAACACTTGTCAGCAACATGTAGCAGCTGCAATGTACTCTCCTTCAACAATTGATAATGAAATGGACTCTTACTTCTTGTTGTGCCATGACACTAACCTATCTCCAAGGAAGAAATCTCCACCACTAGTGCTCTTCCTATCATCAACACATCCTTCCCAATTAGTATTAGTATAGGCTTCCAAAGTGAAATTTCCTATCTTTAGATACCATAAGCCATAATTAAGTGTTTCCTGCAGATACTTGAATATCCTCCTAATAGCATTGAGATGTGATTTCTTAGGAGCTACTTGGAATCTCAACATGTCTTTAGCATACTTGGTTTGTGATATAAATACACCATCATCTAACTGAGAAATCTGCAAACCAAGAAAATATGGAAGCTCTCCAATCATGGACATCTCAAACTCTAACTGCATTTGATCTACAGATTCCTTGCATAAGGAAGTCTTGTTGCCTCCAAAGATGATTTCATCTACATACACCACTACTAATATCATGTGTTTACCTTCTATTTTGATGTATAAGTTACTATCAGCACTCCCCTTTTTAAAACCTTGCTCATGTAAGTACTTACCCAACCTCGAATACCATATTCTAAGTGCCTATTTTAGACCATGTAAAATTTTCTTCAATTTGCAAACAAATTTCTCATTTTCATGTAGTTGAAACCCTTCAGGTTGTTCTATGTACACTTCTTCCTCAAGATTACCATTTAAGAAAGAAGATTTGACATCCATTTAGTATACCTTATATCCTTTAAACACAGAGAATTCCAAGAATATTCTTATTGCCGCAAGTCTTGCAACAGGTGCAAAATTTTCTTCAAAATCTATGCCCTCTACTTGAGCATATCCTTTGCATACAATTCTTGCCTTGTTACTTACTACCTTTCATTCTTCTTTCATCTTGTTCATGTAGACCCATTTAGTACCTATAATATTCTTTTCAATAGGTCTGGGAACCAATTCCCATGTTTTTTTTCTTTTCAATTTGTTGCAGCTCTTATTCCATAGCCTTTATCCACTTCTCACTCTTGCTAGCTTCATCATATGTCCTGGGTTCCATCTCTTTCATGAGGCATAAGTTTACTTGCTTGATCTCCTTCTAGTTTACACACCATCATTCTTGTTGCCAATAATATGATCCTCGGGGTGATTCTTTAGCACATATCTATTTGGGTCTTTGCTTGGTGCTTCTTCTTGTTCATTTTCAGATTGTTATTCATCTTCAACATGTGGTTCTGCAATTTGATTTACTGTGGTTTATTTACCTTTATGTATATCTTCATCAATTCTCACATGTACACTTTCAACTACCTTATTTATTCTTTTGTTGAAACACTTATAGGCCTTGCTATGAGTAGATTAGCCTAAGAAGATACCTTCATCACTTCTTGATTCAAATTTACCTAATCCATATTTATCTCTTTTGATGAAGCATTTTATTCCAAACACCTTGAAATACTTGAATAGGGGTCTTCTATCATACCATAGTTCATAAGGTGTCATATTGTTGTTCACTCTTAGTTGTACTCTTTTTAAGGTGTATACAGCTATGTGAACTACCTCTTTCCAATGGACATTAGACAAATTTGCTTCATTTAACATTTTTCTTGCCATTTCCTCCCTGTTATGTTCTTCCTTTCCACATCACCATTTTGTTGTGGTGTCCTAGGGCTTGAATATTGTCTTTTGATTCCTTGTCTCTCACTGTAGTCTTCAAACTCATTTGATGTAAACTCACCTCCATGGTCTGCCTCAGACATTTTAGCTTGTATCCACTTTCTTTTTATACCATCATTTTGAAGACCTTGAATCTCTCAAATACTTGTGACTTGTCTTGCAAGAAGGTAACCCATGTCATCCTTGAAAAATTATCTATGAGTAGCATGAAGTATCTTTCTCCATTTAGGGGTCTTGTTCTTGTAGGCCCACACAAATTAGTATGCACAAGCTTAAGAGGTATTGTAGTTGAGTATTCTTTAGTCTTGAAGCTTACTTTAGTTTTCTTCCCTCTTTGGCACTCATCACAGAAGGTGCTTGCAGGTTTGATAATTTGTGGTATGTGCCTTATATATTCTTTCTTTCTCACTTTGACCAAATTGTCAAAATTAATATGTCTTAACCTCCTATGCCACAATCAACTCTCATCAACTTGTCCCATCATACATTGAGATTCAAAGAATTCTCTCAAATTGTATTCATTGCCATCACTCTGTTTGCCTTCTACAACAAGTTGACCATTACTCTCTTTTCTGATTTCACAACCCTTGGAATCAAATGTAAACTTATATCCTTTGTCACACATTTGACTCACACTTAGCAAATTATGTTTCAGACCTTCAACATAATAAACATCATGAGATTTCAGCTTGCCATCAATGTTTAGAGTACCTTTACCCTTGATTTTGATTAATGAATTGTCTCCAAACCTTACTGAGCCACCATTCCAACCTTCAAGTTTAATCAATTTCTTCTTGTCACCATTCATGTGGTTGGAGCAGCCACTATCTACTACCCACAAGTTTTTCCTTTCAAAATGTAGGGCAATTTGAACAATCAAACTTGACTCGGCCTTATCTTTTAATTTTTCTAGCCAAACTTGTTTTGATTCTTTCTTAATCTTTGTTGTTGTTTCTTGATCTGGATTGACTCTTGGTTCCAAGGTTGACACTACTTTCTTTTTCTTAGTAGTCCTAAGCTTACAATGTTTTGCAATGTGGCCCAAGTTCTGATAATGATAGCATTTAACATCTACATTGAATGATTAATTTGAAAAACTATTGTAGGACTAAGGTACATTTCTCCTACATTCCTAACTCCTATGACTGTATCCATTACAGTGATAAAAAATAACATTCATATCCCTAAGAGCAACAAATTGATTTCTACTTTCAAAAGTAGGTGGAGGTCTATGCATAAGCTTACAATAAAAAATTCTAGGACCATAAGTGTTGCATTTATAGCAGTAGTCATGGAATTGAGGTACATACCAATCATTGTTGAAGTTGTTTCTCATTGGTCTCCTTGGAGAAGCATACTTTATTCTTCTTGAGCTCTTCCTTCTTGTATCCTTGAACTTTGTGAAGCCACCATTATCAATATTGGCTTTTCTTTTAGAATTAGCATGTTGATTTATTGACTGATTCTTTGTAGCAGTAGCATATGACTTCTTCTCACTAGGCTTGCTGACTATGAATGTTTGTTTGACTTTACTTTCACTTGAAGAGGTGAAGTGTATCTCCTTGGCTGATGAATCTTTATTGTTAGAACATTGTCCCTTTTCAAATCCAACTCCATTGATGTCCTTGTTGTGCTTATTCTTACTTAACATTTTGTCTAATCCTTCGGTGATGCCATCATACTTAATCCTCATGTTGAGATCATCTTTATTCTTTTCCAATTCTCTTCTTAAATTTACAAGATCTTCTTCCAATTTTTGACACTCCTTATTCTTCCTTTCTAAATCTGATTTTGTTACTTCATACATCCTCTTTGCTTCTTCCAACTGGATTCTCAAATCATAGATTATTATCTTTGACTCTTAAAATGATTTGTTTAGTAGATCTTGTTCTTCAACAATAGAATTCTTGTAATTTTAATATTCCTTTATCAATTTTCTAAGTTCTTCTAGTGCACTGACAAGTTCACCTTCAAGATTACTTCGGCTTCAACTTACTCTTCTTCATCATTAGCAATATGTTCATCAAATAACTTTCCTTGTGCCATAAAGAGATTGACTTATTTTTCACCTTCACTACAACAATCTTTAGAAACACTTTCTTCATCAGAGGCATCATCTTCAAATGTGTAAGGACTATTCTTTCTCCTAAAATTTCTTCTCCTTGGCTTATAAAAATTCTTCATATTTTATTTGCCAAAAGAATTCATGTTTTTCTTTTCATCTTCATCCTTTTCTCCATAAGGTCACTTAGATGCAAAGTATCCAATCTTGCCACAGTTGAAACATTTGAAAGGCAGCTTACCTTTGTACTTTCTTGAGCCTCTTTTGAGCTTCCTTACAATTTTTTCTACGAAAACATTAAAATAAATTTCATCCTCATTTGCAGCTTGTTCTTTTCCTTTCTATGTGGTATTGAAGACAACCTCTCTCTTTGAAGGTTCAACGCTTACTATCCTCATCTCATAGGCTGACAGAGAGCCAAATAGTTCATCCATAGAGAAGGTGGTTAGATCTTTAGCTTCTTCAATGGTAGAAACTTTGGTGTCATACTTTGGATTGAGAGATTTGAGTACCTTTTTGACAATAACTTCATCTTTGGCTTCTTCTCCAAGTCCTCTTACTTTGCTCACAATCTCATCCACTCTTTGCAGATAATCAGCTATCTTGTCTTCTTCTCTCATTTTCAAATTTTCAAACTGAGTTCTTAAATTTTGTAGCTTGGCTTCTTTTACTTTAGTATCTCCTTCCTATATGCTTTGTAGCTTATCCCATGCTACTTTTGCTGAAGTGAAGTGCATGACTTTGACAAACTCTGTATCAGACAAATCACTTAAGATAGCATTCTTAGATTTTGCATTGTTTTCATACTCTCATTTAGCATCAGGATCAGTAGGAGGAGTGGATGGAACTATATATCCATTCTTTAATGACATCCAAACATCAAACCCAAGGGAAGACATGTGTGTCTCTATTCTTCTACTCCAGAAGGCATAATTCATGCCATAAACATAGGTGCTTTAGAAGAGAATTCATTTTTGGCCATTGTGTTCACAAGATAGGATCTACCCAAGCTAGAGGAATCTTTATAGTAAGGGAACCTAGGGCTCTAATACTAATTGAAGAGCACAAATGGACACTAAGAGGGGGGTGAATCAATGTATTTTGAAACTTTTAACTATGTGTGCAAGTACTAAAACTGCAAATTAATTGAGAGCATACACATGCACACAAATCAAACCACGACATTGGAAATATACAAGGAAAACCCAATGTGGGAAAAAAATCGGTGAGAATAGCTATTGGAGTCTACTGCTCCAATCTGACCTCATAGTGAATAACAGATTATAAAGTTTAGGTCACCAACCCAAGGAGCACCAAACCTTGCTCTGAGCACCCACTCAAAGATTTACAATGATTAACAAAATTTTACAATGTAGTTATAAAGCCTTGTTAAAAATGAGTTTTGTAACACTTACAATTTTCTCATAACTTGAGAATGAATTTCTCTGCCTCCTGAGGTTCTTGCTTTGTTTCTTCTTCTTCCTTTTTCTATACATCTTCTTCTCTCTATTACAACTTCACTTTGCAGAATACTTTGTTCTTGCTTTGTTCTTACTTTTTCCACTTCTGTAGATTTCTCTGTTTTCTCTCGGTAGCAACACCACACTCTACAAAGCACTACATTTACCACAATCGACTAGTTAAGATATTTCTATTTCCACCTCAATCTCTATCTCAATAGCCCCACCTACCAATGTCAAATCTCATCACATCTACTATTAGATTCGATCGACTCTATACACATGATACATCCATACCGGTCAAACCCTCAAAGAGAATCAATCGGCTTATCCAGCAAGAGTAACACAATGAAAGCAATAAGAAAACGTAGCAAGATTACAACAATAGATCATGTTATTGCCTAATAACTTCTGGCAACCAACCAGTTATCCTCATACAATCATCTTAGAACATCCAGTAGTTAACCGATTACATGCAGGCTACAAGCTAGATACAATCCAACTGGGACTCTCAGAATCAACCAGATCATGAATTACCAATCTCAATCCTTATTCTCATTTCTACTTCCTTTGTCCTACAAATTATTACATAGTTCCATATATATACCCTCTGGAACATATCCGGGATGGCCATAAAAGATTACATTTACCAATGCAGGAAAATGAAATGTGCAACAAGGTCAGTCCTAAGAAAAAAAAAAAAAATCTTTCTAGAAAATAACAACTAAGAAGATCAGATCACCAGGAAGGTCGGCCACATGCCTGAGAACATTGGACAAGACCCCAAAAAGATCCACATGCCAAGAACCACTCCGATAATGAAGGAAATTTAACCGGTAAGCACAAAAACTATCTCAGAACCTAGAAACAGTCAACCGGGAGCGATAACTAGATGGAAAAGAATCCAAAAGGACTAAAAATATGGAATTAAGCACATGAACTAGCTAGAAATAAAAAATAGGATTGGCAATGAAAAGAAAGCAACTACCAGTACCTACCGGCAAGAACACAGAAAATTGCACACTGAACTGAACAAGAACTAAACTGAAAGGAAATATTTTTGGTTGATGCAAGATTGCTTATAGACTAGGGATGCTCCTGCATCAAACACCCTGGGTAGAAAGAGATGTTCCATGAGAGGCAACTCATGAACATCTAAAAGGATTCAAGATAAAGACCCCATACTCATTTTTTATCCAAACATCTTCCTTATCTGCCAATCTCTTCTTTAGCTCCTTTGGGGTCTCAACCAGCTTCTCTAACCCCTAACTCTCTTTTTTTCTCTTCCCTTTCTTTAGATCTAAACATTGTCTTTGTTTACTACTCTCTTTCTTCTACAACTCAGATTTGTTTCCACCACAAGACTTCATCTGATTTGTCTTCATATGCTTTTTGTCATCCGGTTCTATCTTTCCATCGGGCTTATTTATCAGGTTCTTCTGTAAACTCATGTCACCTTCTGGTATAACCTCTGCAACTGGTTTCTTAATACTACAACTTTTCTAAAGACTCGGATTCTTCACCTCCTTCTCTTTCTCCTTCAAAGAAGTCAATGTGAAATTCTTCCCATCTTTCTTAATAGTGATTAGGTTTCTTCTACAATCATAAATATATCCTCTATCAAACTACCATGGTCTTCCCAACAAGACATGACAAGAACTCATAGATACAACATCACACAACACCTCATCCCTAAACGGCCTAATATTGAAATTCACCAAATGCCGCTCCTTTACTTCTATATTTTGATCATCTTGTAACCAAATTACCTTGTAAGGACAAGGATGCTCAAGCCTCTTAAATCCAAGATTCACTACCATCTCTTTAGATACCAAATTATCAATACATCCACTATCCACAATAATCGTGCAACACTTACCACTTGATTTTCACACAGTCTGGAAAAGACTCTTTCATTGAGTAGATCTGGTATCCTCACTACTATGCTCCATCATCACTCTTCTGAACATAAGAGATTCTCCTTGCTCTGGTGTACAGTCAATTCTGGTAAATTCACCTTCTAGTTCCTCATTTTCTACACTACTTCTTTCCATTCCTTGCTTACATTCATAAAATCTATGTCCAGTTTCTCCACACTTGAAATATTTTCTAGGAAATTCTCTACCGGTACAGCCACTATCTTTCTTATGTGTTTTCTATTTCGGTTCTTTACTCCACTTAGGTTTTGATTCTTCTTCAACATTATGCTTCTTTATACTCATTTGTCCCTTAAATCTCTCCTTACCTCTAGGGTTATTCAGTTGTCTTCTTCTCACCTTCTCCTTAGCCTTCAAAGCATACTGGTAGGCTTCTTCAACTGTGGAAACCCTCAACATACTCATCTCATCCTGAATGTTAAATGCAAGTCCATTTATGTACCTCACCACCTTTTCTCTATCCTTCTCTCTATGTCTAGATCTAATCATCACCTTGTAGAATTCCTTAGTGTACTCTTTCATAGTCATGTTTCTCTATTTCAGGTTCTGCAACTTCTTGGATAATTCCAACTCATAGTCTCCCGGTATGAACCTAGCCTTCAATCATGCAACCATCTATCTCCATCGGGTGATCTTCATTTCACCATTCTCCACTCTATATTTTTGTAATTCCTTCCACCATAAGGAAGCATGCCCTTTTAACTTATTTTTTGCCAACCAAACTCTCTATGGGTCCTTGACATCCTCAAACTCAAAGTAATCCTCCAACTCTCTGATCCAATCAATCAGATCCTCTGAGTTTAGTGTTCCAGAAAAGTTTGAAACTTCCACTTTATGAACTTTACTCGCTTGCACCAGTGCTCTCAGGAATCTTTCCTCCCTTCCATCTTCTGGCCCTTCAGCCTCTTTCGCTTCAAACTCTTCATCGGATTCTTCATACTCATCCTCGGATTCAGGATTTCTCTATAAACCAGCCAATGCATTTTGGATTTCATTCCTCACTTCATTCTTGTAGTCCTTCATCATCTGCTCTACCCTACGGGGGTTTTTCCTTCTAGGCGGCATCTCATCTTCCTCTTCGGTGATCTGACTACCGGTTTCAATTGCCTCTCCTCAATAATCTATTGAACACACGCATAGCCTGCCTCCAATCAGTGATCTTTCCACCCAAAGGAATGCCTCAAGGTTCACAAACAACTCTTCCACTAACTACTTCATAACCATCTATGATACCAATTGATGCAGTCATAACCAGTAAAACCCTCAAAGAGAATTAACCGGCTTATGCAGCAAGAGTAACGCAACGTAAGAAACATGAAAACATAGCAAGATTATAGCAATAGGTCATGTTATTATCCAATAGCTTCCGACAACCAACTAGTTATCATCATACAATCATCTTAGAACATTTGGTAGTTAACCGGTTACATGCAGGCTGCAAACCAGATACAATCCAACCGGGACTCTCAAAATCAACCGGATCACGAATTACCAATCTCATTCCTTATTCTAATCTCTACTTCCTTTGTCCTACAAATGATTACATAGTTCCATATATATAACCTCTAGAACATATCTGGGTCGGCCATAAAAGATTACATTTACCAATGTAGGAAAATGAAAAATGCAACAAGGTCGGCCGTAAAAATCAAATAAATCCTTCCAAAAAATAACAACCAAGAAGATCGGATCAGCAGGAAGGTCAGCCACATGCCCAAGAACATCGGACAAGACCCCAAAAAGATCCACACGCCAAGAACCACTTTGGTAATGAAGGAAAGTTAATCGGTAAACATAAGAACTATTCCAGAACCTAGAAACAGTCAACCAGGAGTGATAACTAGCCGAAAAAGAATCCAAAAGGACTAAAATCTGGAATAAAGCACATGAACCAGCCTGGAAACCAAAAATAGAATCTGCAATGAAAAGAAAGCAACTACGGTAAGAACACAAAAACTCCACACTAAACTAAAAGGAAATATTTTTGGTTCATGCAAGATTGCTCATAGATCGGGGATGCTCCTGCATCAACACATCAGATTTTTCTTCTCCTATAAACTTGAATATTTTATTCAAGCTGGTTTTCTTAGAGATCTACACCTCTGAAGATTTTATTCTCTGTCCTGAATATGATCTCATATTTGTCATCTTTAGTAAATGCAACCTATCTTTCTTCAGATCCTTCTCTATACTTAGATTACTAAGTTTTGTAATCTTTCTCTGCCCAAAGTGATCAGGAATTCTTCCTCGATCCACACAACCAACTTACAACTCGGTCGCTATTAATGCATTCTACATCCTCTGTCGACCTACCCAAAAAAGATTGACAAACTACCATGCTTAGATCCTTCATCGTCATCTTCTACATATCAAATATCTTCTTCGACCTCTAGAGAGCCACATGTCTCTAATTTCTTCATCCAAATGACTTAGTCAAAGTCGGTCAACTTCCACATAAATCTCTATGACATTGGCATCCATAGATGTCATCACAAGTCTTCTTAATTGACATCCAAGTTATAAGGTCAACCTTGGTCAACTACCATGTGTACTATTGGATCTAATTGGGCTACCTCTTATTTCCTTACATTGTCCTGCATCATTATTTATGAGCCCTCTTTATCCATGCGGGTTGGTTGTGGTTCCCATCTTAATTTATGTACAAATTGTTGTCAGCACTACCCTTTTTGAATCCCTACTCCTTCAGGTACTGATCTAGTCTTGAATACCATGCTCTAGGAGCTTGCTTTAGACCATCCAAGGCCTTCTTCAATCGAAACACAAATGTTTCATCATCATGCAATAGAAACCCTTACGGTTTCTCCATGTACACTTCTTCTTCCAAATTTCCATTTAGGAAGGCATATTTTACATCCATTTGATATACTTTATAACCCTTGTAGGTAGAGAAGGCTAGAAACATTCTAATTGCTTCTAATCTAGCTATCGGTGCAAATGTTTCTTCAAATTCAATTCCCTCTACCTGACAGTATCCTTTGCACACTAGTCTAGCTTTATGCCTAACAATTTTACCTTCTTCATTCATCTTATTCGGGTAGACCCATTTTGTGCCAATGATGTTCTTGTCTTCCTGTCTAGGGACTAATTCCCAAGTATTGTTCTTCTCAATCTATTGCATTTCTTCTTCCATTTCATCCATCCATTCTTGTCTTTTGCTAGCCTCATTGAATGTTTTAGGTTCTACTTCAGTCATGAGGCAGAGGTTGACTTGTTCATCATTTCGGGCAAGTCTTCTTCTAGTCTGCACACCATCACTCTTATTTCCTAGAATTTTCTCTTTCGAGTGATTCAGTTGCACATACTGGTTGGGAGTCTTCTTGGATGCTTCTTCTAGTTCATTGTCTGACTGAGCTTCATCACCTTCATCACCAGAATCATCATACTAGTTAACCTAAGGTTGACTTCCTTTGTGCATAAACTCATCAACTTTTACATGCACACTCTCAATGACTCTTCTTAGTCTTTTGTTTTAGCATTTGTAGGCCTTGTTGTTAGATGAGTAACCAAGGAAGATTCCTTCATCACTTCTGGAGTCAAAACTTCCTAGACCATCCATATCTCTCTTGATAAAGCACTTGCTTCCAAATACTTTGAATTATTTGAGTGATGGCTTCCAGTCATACCACAACTCATAAGGTGTCATTTTGTTGTTTGTTCTTAATTGAACCCAGTTCAAAGTATATGCAGTAGTATGAACAGCTTCCTTCCAATATGTGTTTGGCAAACTGGCCTCATTTAACATGGTTCTAGACATCTCCTTAACTATCATGTTCTTTCTTTCTACCACACCATTTTGTTGTGGTGTCCTAGGGGCTGAATATTTCCTTCTAATTACATGTTTTTCACAATAATCTTCAAACTCATTTGATTTAAACTCTCCACCCCAGTCTGATCTTAGATATTTTAACTTGCACCCACTTTATTTCTCCACCATTTTCCTAAAGATATAGAATCTGTCAAATGCTTGTGACTTATCTTGCAAGAAGGTGACCCAATTCATTCTTGAGTAATCATCAATAAAGAGCATAAAATATCTTTCACCGGCAAGAGCTCTTGTCCTAGTTGGACCACATAGATTTGTATGCACAATCTCGAGTGGTCTGGAGGTGTTGTTCTCTTTTGTCCTAAAACTCACTTTAGTTTGTTTTCCTTTCACACATTCATCACAAAATGTGCTTACTGGTTTGATGATGGGTGGAATATTCCTAACACACCCCTTTCTTCTCACTGCAACTAAGTTATCAAAGTTTATGTGGCCTAATCTTCGGTGCCACAGCTAGCTTTCATCAACCTATCCTAACATGCATTAGGACTCATAGCATTCCTTCATATTGTAAATATTGTTATTTGTTCTCTTTCCTTCTGCCACAACCTAACTGGTATTGTCTTTCTTTACCTAGAAACCAGTTGAGTCAAAGGTGAATTTATAACCTATATCACACATCTGACTCACACTTAGCAGATTGTGCTTCAGGCCTTCCACATAGTATACATCATGTGCCTTTAATTTTCCATCGATGCTTAGAGTACCTTTTCCCTTTATTTTGATGGATGAGTTGTCTCCAAATCTTACTGAACCACCATTCCAGTCATCAAGTTTGATAAATTTCTTTTTATCACCGGACATGTGATTGGGACAGCCACTATCTACAACCCATAGATTTTTCCTTTCAGCATGTAAGGCAGTCTGCACTATCAGACTTGAATCTACCTTTTCTTTTTCTTTCTCAACCCATACCGGTTTGGTTTCCTTCTTCTTGTCACCTGCTATATTGTGTTCAAATTCAACTACCAGTTCTTGATCAGGATTTGTCTTCTTCTACTTGATTTTCTTGTTTTTACAAAGCCTTGTTATGTGTCCAAACTCTTGACAGTTATAGCATTTCACATTTTCATTTAAAGATAAATCCTTAACATTATTGTGGGGCACCGATTTATTCTTCCTACATTCAAAACTCCTATGACCATATCCATTGCACTGATAACAAACAAAATTCATATCCCAAAGTGCATTAAATGGATTTCTACTTTCATAACTCATGGAGGGCTTATTGGTTAATCTACAGTCAGCTATTATATGCCCAAATTTATTACACCGGTAACAATAACCATGAAAGTTAGAAACATACCGGTTAGGTTGCCTTGGTCCTGGAAAGGACTGCCTCATTGGAGGTCTTTCCTTCATATTGTTGACTCTGGTGAATACTTCATGGTCATCTCTTGCATTTCTCCTTGGATCAGCATGTTAGTACGATGAGTGTGGCCTTCAGTTCATTGCTTGTGTATACCGGTTTGTGTGGTGATTTCCAACAACATCCGTATATGTCTTTTTACCGATATCCTTGCCTACAGTGAATGTCCTCTTTTCTTCACCTTCATTTGAGGAGGTGAACTTTTTCTTTATCAAATGTCTCTTTGTTATTTGAACTTTGACCTTCTTCAAAGCCTAAGCCACCGATATCTTTGGATTGCTTCTGTTTGCTCAATGTCTTGTCTAAGGCTTCAGTGTTGCCTTCATACTTGCTCTGTACTTTTATTTCTTCCTTACTTTCTTCAAGCTCCTTTTTGAGCTTCACTATTTTTGCTTCCATATATTGATGTTCCTTTTCCTTCTTCATCAGATCAGAGGATGTAACTTCACATATTCTCTTGGTTTCTTCCAGCTGCAGTTTCAAGTCAGATATGACTTGACTGAACTCATCCAGGGATTACTTCAAGAGACCTTGTTCATCTACTACTGTGTGCTTGACTTTCTTAAGTTCTCTTCTTGTTTTACTCAATTCCTCAAGAGCACTTATAAGCTCTCCTTCTAAATCCACTTCAACCTCAATATTCTCTTCTTCCTCATCTTCACCAACTGGTTCATCAAGTGACATAAAGAGGTTAACTTTTCTGTCATTCTCATGGCAGTCATCTTCTGATGCACTTTCTTCATCGGTGGCATCATCTTCAATAGCATAGAGGTTGTTATGCTTTTGGTAGTCTCTCCTTACTTGCTGGTAGACATTTCTCTATCTTTCCCAGCAGATTTACTAAACTCTCTTGACTCATTTCCACCGATTTCATTGTAAGGACATTTTGCAACAAAGTGTCCAACCTTACCAAAGTTGAAATATTTGAGTGGTAGCTTTCCTTTATACTTGCCAGATCCTCTTTTGAGCTTTCTGACAAATTTTGCTACCTCTACATCAGGGTCTTCACTGGATCCTTTATGAATAGCTACTTCTTTGCCCTTTTGGGTGGTGTTGAATGATGCTTCTTTTCTTAAGGAAGCATCACTGGTCGTTCTCATCTCATAGGATGTTAGTGAGCCAAATAGTTCATCCATTGAAAATATCTTCAGATCCTTGTCTTCTTCTATGGCAGACACCTTTGTATCATACTTAGGTGTAAGAGACCTAAGTACCTTCTTTACAAGGATCTCATCTACAATTTCTTCACCAAGCCCTTTGATGGTATTCACAGTTTCATCAAATCTGTGAAGATAATCTGTAATCTTTTCATCATCCTTCATCTTGATGCCTTCAAGTTGGCCCCTTACTGCTTGCAGCTTGGCCTCTTTGACTTTTGCATCTCCTTCAAATAATCTTTGCAATTTATCCCAAGTTTCCTTGGCTGATGCACAGTGCATGACTTTGACAAACTCATTATCCGACAGTCCTCTCAAGATAGCATGTTTGGCCTTTACATTGTTCCCATACTCCTTGGCATCCAGATCAGTGGGAGGAACACTAGGGATAGCATACCCATTCTTGACAGACATCCACACATCAAAAACAAGGGAGGAAATATAGGTCTCCATTCTTCTGCTCCAAAAGGCATAGTTTGATACATCAAACATGGAGGCTTTTGAGGAAGCAGGCTCATTTCTTGCCATTGTGTTCAATTCCATAAACTACCCAAGGTTTATAAACAATTGGGAACCTAGGCTCTGATACCAATTGTTGAACACAGAGTACTACTAAGAGGGGGGTGAATCAGTGGTTCCTAAAGCTCTTTTACTTTTAAAACAACTTCAGAATACCGGTTATTATCTTAAGAACCAAACAATTAGACCGATAAAGATAAAAGGAAAACCAAAGAGAATAATCACATAAATGCAACCCACAACACCAGATATACGAGGAAAAACCAATATGGGAAAAACCTTAGTGAGAAATGTTGTTGGAGACTACTGCTCCAATCCAGTCTCACAAGTAAAATACTGGATTACAAAGATTTAGCGCACCAATGCAAGGAGCACCAACCCCTTCTGTTTTAGGGCACCAACCCCTATACCAAGCTCCAACTTGGTGATGTATAGATTGAAATGCAATTTAGATACAGTTAAGGCTTCTTGTTGCAAATGAATTTTGCAACTCTTGATCAAATGGCTTACTATCGGTTGACAGTCTTTTCTTCTCCACTAGATCTCACACTACCGATTGTGAGATCACTCTCTCTGATTCTTGGCCTCTCTTCTCTATCTCTCATAGTCTCACAACTTACTGTGTCATGCTAGGATGTTGTCTTTCTCTAACACACCTCACCGGTTTGCTTAACTATTGCACCTGCTACAGTTATACTGGTACTCAATCACTGTCGGTTAAGCCCTCTCACCAGTTTGCTTTCTCACTCACTTTGCAGCTTTCGTAGAATAAATTCTAAGGAAAAATGATCCTTCTCTACACTTAAGCTCTCTTTTCTCTTTTTCTTCTCTACAAGCATCAACCTTCTATGTTTTGAGCTCATGTATTTATATTCATGGTTTCCCACCAAGAATGCTTTTAAACACTATCATGTTAGGTTTTCCTTTTCCAACTCAATCCGAATCCCCTCTGATATGATCTTTATGACAATGTTTAATCACCAACTAAACTTTGCATTCCAATGTGTGTTTTCTAAATCTGGAGGTCTGTACCACACTTTTCTACTTTTCTTTGTCACTCGTCATTAATGGCTTTGTTGTTTCCTTCACCTATCAGGTACGAAGATCAAATCTTCTTGCAAGATCAATGTGATTGCTTTTCAAGCTAGCCTTCCTCGAGCAGCAATCTACTGGCATCCTTCGTGACTTGTGGTTTCCTCATAAAAGTCAACCTGCATGCAGATTTATTACATCGATGCACAATCCACCAACCTGTGCAATACCTCCAACTAGCATCCAATTGTCATGCTTCTCGGCATCCTCCTTTTCTTGGATTCCTATGTCGATTTGACATACTTTGTCGACCCAAGTTGACTATCGGTTTAGCTTATCTCACCGGTATGACCATCAACCATCCTTTTGGTTTTGTTCACCAATTGGTGTGCCTTTATAACACACAAATAGTCTTCATTTCAGTTTATGCCTTACGGGTAAGCCTTCTATACCAGTAGATGACCCAAGTCATGTGTACCGGTAGCCTTCCTTTTTTCTTCTCACTCTCATGTGTATCACCATCATATCGGTCACCACTTCTAACTTACCTATGACCTTGCCAAGCTGGTTGACATCAATGACAACTTAGTGCCAAAATTCCAATAGGTTTTCCTCATATATCTTGTGTTATGTGATGTTCTCTTGTGTGTGTGTGTTCTCAATTATCTTAAAGTCACAGGTATTAGCACACATATCTTAAATTTTTTAAATACACTAATTCACCCCCCCCCCCCCTCTAAGTGTCCATTTTTGTTCCTTCAAATGGTATCAGAGCCTAGGTTCCCTAGTTCAAAAAAAAATTCTAGCTTGGGTAGATCCTTCTTAGTGAACACAATGGATAGAAATGAATCCTCTTCTAAAGAACCTATCTTTGATGGCACCAACTATGCCTTCTGGAGTAGAAGAATGGAGACATATTTGTCTTCCCTTTGGTTTGATGTATGGATGTTAGTAAAGAATAGTTATACTCTCCCTCAAGCTCCTCCTACTGACCCTGATGCTAAAAGGGAATATGAGAATAATTCTAAAGCTAAGAATGCCATCTTGAGTGGTCTATTAGATACAGAGTTTGTGAAAGTCATGCACTGCACATCAACAAAAGCTACATGGGATAAACTGCAAAGTATATATGAAGGATATGTCAAGGTGAAAGAAGCCAAGCTACAAAATCTGAGAGCTCAATTTGAAAATCTGAAAATGAAAGATGAGGAGAAGATAGCTGACTATCTATAAAGAGTGGATGAAATTGTGAGTGACATAAGAGGACTTGGAGAAGAAGTCTCAGATGAAGTTATTGTCAAAAAGGTTCTGAGATCATTAACCCCAAAATATGATACAAAGGTCTCTGCTATTGAGGAAGCAAGGGAATTAAAGACTTTCTCCATGGATGAGTTATTTGGCTCTTTATTTTCCTATGAGACGAGAGCAATGAGTGTTGAACCTTCAAAGAGAGAGGTTTCTTTCAACATAACCAAGAAAGGAAAGGAAGAAGTTGCTCATGAAGAAGTTGAAGAAGACTTAGATGTTGTTGTAGTAAATTTTGTTAGGAAACTCAAAAGAGGCTCAGGAAAGTACAAAGGTAAGTTGCCTTTCAAATGTTTCAACTGTGGTAAGATTGTACATTTTGCATCTAAATGCTCTTATGGAGAAAAGGATGAAGATGGAAAGAAAGCCATGAAGTCCTTTGGCAAGGAAAAGATGAAAAACTCTTACAAGCCAAGGAAAAGAAGTTTTAGGAATAAGAGCAGTCTTTACACTTTTGAAGATGTTGCCTCTGATGAAGAAATTTTCTCTGAAGATTGATGCGGTGAAGATGAAAGAGAACTTAATCTCTCTATGGCACAAGGAGAGCTATTTGACGAACATATTGTTGATGATAAAGAAGAGGAAATAGAAGAGGAAATAGAAGTTGAAATAGACCTTGAAGGTGAACTTGTGAGTGCACTAGAGGAATTTAGAAAGTAAGAAGAGAATATAAAAAGTACAAGAATGTTGTTGCTAAAGAACAAGAGCTATTAATCAAATCTCTTGAGGAATCAAAGAAAACAATCTTTAATTTGAAGATTCAACTGGAAGAAGAAAAGAAGATGTATGAAGTGACAAAGTCAGATTTAGAAAGAAAGGATAAAGAGTATCAACAGTTGGAGGAAGATATTGTGAGTCTCAGAAAAGAACTTGAAAAGTGCAAAAATGAACTAAACATGAGGATTAAGTATGATGGCAGCACCGAAGCATTAGACAAAATGTTAAGTAAGAAAAAGCACTCCAAAGACATAGAGAGTCTTGGATTTGAGGCTGGTCAATCTTCTAACGGTAAAGATTCATCAAATAAGGAGATACTCTTCACCTCTTCAAGTGGAAGTGAAGTCAAACAAACCTTCACAGTCAGTAAGCCAAATGAGAAGAAGACATATGTTGTTGCTACAAAGAGTCAGTCAAGGAACCAGCATGCTGATCCAAAAGGAAAATCCAAGATGGATGATGGAGGTTTCACAAGAGTCAAGGATATGAGGAAGAGCTCAAAAAGACTGAGTTATGCTACTCCAAGGAGACCAATGAGAAAAAACTTCAATAATGATTGGTATGTACCTCAATTCCATGGCTACTACTATAAATGTAATACTTATGGTCATAGAATTGCAGAATGTAGGCTTGTGCATAGGTCTCCTCCTAGTTTTGAAAGTAGATATCAATTTGGTACTCTTAGGAATATGAATTTTGTTTGTTATCATTGTAATGAGTATGTTCATAGGAGTTATGAGTGTAGGAGAACTATGTCTCAGTCCTACAATAGATTTTTAAACTCATCATTCAATGAAAATGTAAAATGCTATCATTGTCACAACCTAGGCCACATTGCAAAACATTGTAAGTTTAGGACAACTAAGAAAATGAAGACAGTGTCAACATCTAAACCTAATGCAAAATAAGATCAGAATGTAACAGTTGAGAAGGAACAACAACTAACGATGGAAAGGAGTGGAGAGGAGAAGGGGAATGGTCGGGCCCAAAATTCAAATTTTTGAGGCAGGAGAACTAGTTCAATAGTAGGACAGCATGTAGCAGGATATTCTGGGAGTCCTTTAGAGGGGGAGAGTTCAAATGGTAAGGAACCTGATGCCCATTTGGATTCGAGGACCCAGATCATGCATGGAGCAGATTGTAGCAGACAAGGTGAACGGTCAAGTTCAAAATTCAAACTTGGGGGGCAGCAAACCTGAAGCAGTATCAGGACAGCAGGCGGCAAGCGGTTCAAGGGGGCCTATGAAGGGAACATAATCTAATGGGAAGGATCTCAAGACCCCTTTGAATTCGGGGGACCTAGATGGGGGCCCCAGTTCGATTTGACACATTGGTAAATGGTCCTCACTATTTGGTATCAAACCCAAAGGTAAGTCGTCCTTGCCTCCGGTTAAAAATACTTCAAATGTTTCTCAAGGAAAGTTTGCCATTTCCATTCCGGACCAAATTATAGATCAAAATATTGCTCGGATGGAAACTACACTGATAGGCAAATTCTTTGGGGCAAGAACTAACATTGAGGTTGTTTGAGGATTTGTCAAGAGAAAATGGAATTTGAAAGGTCAGGTTGATGTGGTCACTATGAATAAAGGATGTCTTTCCTTTTCTTTTTCATGTGAGGAGGATCGTAGATAAATCCTTTGCAATGGTACCTGGGCAATAGGTAAATATTTAATGTATATCAAAAAATGGTACCCTAATGTGGGTATGGATGATAAGTTTGTGGTCCAAGTTCTGGTCTAGATAAAGCTACCTGGGTTTCCTATGCAATATTGGGAGGAATATGTGTTTGCTGGGATAGCCAATTCTTTTGGGGAGCTTCTTGCTATTGACCCAATCACAGCATCCCGAAGAAGATTAATTTATGCTAGAATCTATGTAGGGGTTGGGCCTGAGATGGATATGCCAGAAGAAATAGAGATAGAATCAAAACTAGGCAAATGGATGTAGGATATTGTTTATGAATCAATCCCTTTTGCTTGCTTTCACTGTAAGAGAGTAGGGCACTGGGCTAAAAAATGCCCAAGCAATGTGGCCAAAACTCAAACCCAAACTAAAGTTTGGAAAAAGGTGGATAATTCTTTGAAAATTTCTCCTTCTAATTGTTTGGATCAGGAGAAACGGTCTCAAGTAGGAAGGACGAAGGAGGTATTAGTCAAGGAATCAAGAAATGAAATGAAGAAAGGAGAGCATGATAAGATCTCCCAACAGTAAAACGAGCAAAAGAACAGCAGAAAGGATTCTAACGATGGAAAAAGAAAGTCACTAGTTAGCAGTCAAAACAATCAAAAGGATACGACAGAACAAAACTTAGCTCAGAGTGAGAAACGGGATAGTAGTCAGATGGATAAGGGAAATAGTCAATCCAAAGATAACAAGGAAGAGGGAGACAATTTTAACTCAATAGAAAAGTCATCTGAGTCAGAAAATGGAACAAGTTGGATCCAAGATGCACAACCTGACAACATCTTTGAGCAAGGGCTCTCGGAGATATCATTAGCCTCCTCGGCTCAGGTCAAACTAGCTTTCCCAAAGGAAAATAAAGATGGGGAGATGAAGAAGATATAAAAAAGGCTTTGGGAAAGAGTGGGACTAAGCAGGAGGAAGAAGAAGTAATGGAGGAAAAAAGAAAGAACAAGAACAAAAAAAGAATAATAATAGCAACAACAATAATACAACCACCAGAAATACCAGAAGCGGACTAGGGGATGTGGGAGCTCAACACACATCACCTGGAAGATATTCAAATGCAAAGAAGAGGACCATGGAAGCAAGCAGGAATCTAGCAGACGAGACTCAAAGAACCATCTTTGAGGCAGGTATTTCTAAAAATCCATGAAGATTATCTCCTGGAACATTCAAGGATTGAACGCAAACATGATTTAATAAAAAGTATGATTAGAGACAAAAACCCAGATATTTTTTTGATTCGGGAAACCAAAATGCCTAAGGATAAGGTTGAATGTTTGAAAATGTTTAGTAACAGAGGAGTTAGTGGTGGTGGTTCAGAAGGGCCATTGGGAGGTATTGCTACTTTCTGGAATAAAAATAATGTAAAAGGAGAAGTGTTGATTCAAGACAACAATTTGGCATGCATTAGATTTAAGCATTTGAAAGAGGGTAATTCATGGGTCTTGACTAATGTGTATGCCCTAAACACCAAGACTGGTAGTGATTTCTGGAAAAGCTTCTCCTTGTTTAGAAGTAAGTTTGCTGAAGATAGTTGGATTATTATGGGGGATTTCAATACCCTTTTGAGGGAAAATGAGAAAAGGGGAGGGATCCAAACCAATCTGGACAGCAGATTGGATTTGATGGAGTTCATCAATAATAAAGCTCTCCATGATCTAGATTTGCAAGGGGTTAAATATACCTGGACTAATAGAAGGAGTGGTGAAGACTTAACTTAGGTCAGGCTCAACAGAGCTTTAATCTCTCTAGATTGGTTTAATTCTCATTCATGTTCTTTATCAGCTCATATCAGGGCAGGGTCGGATCATTATCATATATCCTTTACGGCTGATACCAAGAAGGGAAGAAGACACTTCCCTTATAGATTTGAGAGAATGTGGACAGAACACCTGGATATGGAAAGCAAAATCAAGGAATGGTGGTAGGTAAGAATTGAAGGAAATGCTATGTATAAGGTGGTCAAAAAGTTGAAATTTGTGAAAGATAATGTTTAAAGATGGAATAAGGAATCCTTTGGGAACATCTTTGCTTCCAAAGCTACCATTCTCTTAGATCTGAAAGATATCCAGGATCAGATTCAGAATAGTGGCTATAATAAGGTCTCTAGAGAGGTTGAAGATGAGATTCTCATGAAATATCATGACATAATAGCAAAAGAAGAAACTTTCTAGAAACAGAGGTCAAGAAATATTTGGCTGGAGGAAGGAGATAGAAATACCAAATACTTTCATATGTCCACTTTGAAACACAAGGCCATCAATAGGATATCTAAGCTTAAAGTTAATGGCAGAACTATTGAAGATGAAGAGTCTATGAGGAAGATAGCCCTAGAGTTTTTCTCCAACCTCTTGACTAAGGAGCATAACTTGGACTTGCAGGCTCAAAAGGACCTTACGAACTGTATCCCCTCTATCTTGGATGCGGATCAGAATTCATATCTCACTGCTATTCCATCCAATGATGAGATTTTAAAAGTTGTCAATTCCTTTGAATGTAACAAGGCCCCAGGCCTGGATGGTTTCCTCATGTTCTTTTTTCAAATGTATTGGCATATTGTTGGAGGTGATGTTTCCAGTGCTGTGAAATAATTCTTTGGTGCAAGAAGAATTTTGAAAGAACTGAATGGCACTTTCATTGCCCTTATTCCCAGAAAGATGGGTGTTGATTCCATGGATCTTTTTAGACCTATCATCCTATGCAACTCTTTGTACAATATTATCTCTAAGGTTTTGACCTCTAGAATCTTGACCCTGCTCTCATCTATCATTTCTCCCCAGCAATGTGGCTTTGTCCCTGGGAGACAAATTTTGGATTCGATCATTTCGGTCCATGAAAATATTCACTCTCTCTCTAGTGCTAAAAAAGAAGGCTTTCTTTTGAACTTGACTTATCTAAAGCCTAGGATAGAGTGGACTGGGGATTTATGATGAATGTTCTCTCTGCTTTTGGGTTCTACTCTAGAAGTATTAGTCTTATTTTGCAATTGGTCTCTTCTACTTCTTTTTTTGTTTTAATCAATGGGTCTCCTTCCCCCTTTTTCAAATCCTCAAGGGGTCTCAGACAGATTATCCTCTATCCCCGGTTCTTTTCATTATCATGGCAGAATGTTTGGGAAGATTTATTGGTAATCTTGTTGAGAAGGGAGATTTTTGTGGGTTGAAACCTTCTTCGGCAGACCAAGTTTGCTCCCATCAGCAATTTGTGGATGACTATTATTATGGGGAATGCTTCAGTGAAAGACTCTAGGAGTTTAAAGAAAGCATTGGACAGTTATGGGATAGCTCCCGGTCAATTCATAAATTGGTCTAAAATTTTTTATCTATTTCATCAACACTTCGGAAAGAAGATAGATAAAAATTAGTAACATTTTGGGATGTCAATTGGGGAATCTTCCTGCTTCCTATCTTGGGATTCCTTTATGTCAACTCCCTCCTGATACTTTCTGGGGAGCTCTTGTGGATAAATTTCATAGGAAGTTAGTTGGATGGAAAGACTCTCTACTTAGCCAAGCTAGTAAGGTCTAGCTTTTTAAATCTACTCTTCAGAGTATTCCACTTTATGCCATCAGCCTTTTTAGAATTCCAGCCAAGTTTGCAGAGGCTATTGAAAAAATTCAAAGAACTTTTCAGTGGACAGGGGTTGAGGAGAAGAAGAGAATGAATCCGATTGTGTTTGTAAACCTATAAGAAAGGGATGTCTCAGCCTTAGAAGAATTAGAGACATGAATGAGTTTCTCATGGCTAAGAAGATATGGAGAGGTTATAACACTCAGGGAGAATGGAAATTGATATGGAACTACAAGTATAAAAGACAATTTCCTAGCCTTCAAAATTTCCTCAAAGCTGAAGATATCCTAATTGTCTCTAATATCTAGAAAAATGTTACTAGAACTAGAGATCTAATTGCCAAAGGAGTGAAATGGAAGGTAGGGAAAGGTAATTTCATTAAATTCTGGGAAGATTCTTGGTTGCTTGACTCCCCGTTGAGTGATAGTCCTAATTGGGGCAAATTTCAGAATCAGTGTAAGGAAAAATATGGCACTATGGTGGGTGACTACTAGAATGATGGACAGAGGAAGGAATTGTCCCCAATTGATCCCTCCCTTGGTGATCTGAACAAAATTATGAATTCCATGGTGGTGGTGGATTATGATGATCAACTAATCTGGAAACTCATTGCAAATGGTAAATTTTTTGTTGCCTCTCTCTATAATCAACAGTTTTCTAAGTTGGAGAGTCCTTGTTGGGCTAAGGCTTGGGTGAAAGGCCTAATTCCCAAAATAAATATTTTTTTCTGGACTGTCCTTCAAAATAAAATTGACATTTTTTTTTTTTTTTAAAATAAAAGTGGATTATTCCACTAAACTTTTTTATTATAAAATTTTGACTATTAATAACCTCAAAATTAGAGGATTTTGTATGCCTAGTGTTTGTCTTCTTTGCATGCAGAATGAGGAAACCATTAACCACTTGTTCATCCACTGTCCCTTCTTTGCTGATATCTGGGCTAGATGTCTGGACTACTTCAATATCAGTTGGGTCTTTTCGGAATCGGTCCAAGAGGTTTTTAGTTCTTGGCATCACCCCTCAAGGAATAAGTCTATAAGTTTGTTATAGAGATTGGTTTTACCTCATATTTGTTGGGGAATATGGAAAGAGAGAAATGAAAGAGTGTTCAGAGAGAAGGAATCTAAGGCTCAAATAATTTTTGAAAAAATCAAACGAAATGTAGTGGAGAATATCAACATCATGGGTGGAATAGCCAACCCCAAAGATCAGGATGATCATATTATTTTCAATAATTGGAGATTAAAGGGAAGATACATCTTTCAAGCTAATCCTAGAGAAGGTGTGAAATGGGAAAGTCCTCCTCATGGCTAGATGAAAATCAACTTTTTTGGCGCTTCAAAGGGTAACCCTGGAAATGCAAGGTGTGGTGTGGTTTTAAGGGATGAATGGGGAAAATGCAAAACCATTAAATGCATTCCTATTGGCAGTCAAACTAATCATGTTGTTGAGGCCATGGTGGCTTATCATAGGATGGTGCTAGTAAAGGAAGCCAATTGTACCAGAATATGGTGTGAAGGTGACTCTTTGAATATCATAAACTGTTTGAATAAGGTGTTCCTACCCTCATAGTCTATAAACAATGCTATTAAAGCAGCAAAGAAAATAAGTGAAACCTTCGATATGTGTGTTTTCACACATGTTTATAGGGAAGCTAACTTGTGTGTTGATTGGGCAGCCAACCTGGCCTATCGATCTGAGAAAATCGTTATCATTAATGGGGAGAGTAAACTTGCATGTGAGGCAAAATCCTTGCTCAAACTGGACCGTATCTAGATGAGGCAACGTGGCATCATCAATAATAATTCCTAATGCTTTTCCCCCTTTTTTTGATGAAGGTTCACAGTGGTGGTGATGAGCATTTATTTAATAGTCTTATCATATTAACAGGGCACAGATTCTGGGTTGTTTTTCAGAGCAAGAATAGAAACCAGAGAATAAATATCAGAGCAGATATTAGGAATTCCAGTGATTTTGAAGGAAAAATGGGAGGGAACAAAAAGAGGTTGGAACCAACCTCATGTTCGGATTGGAAGAAGAACAAAGAGGTTTGGGAGATTCTACAAGAGGGGGGCTTAAGTGTTTTCATGGAGAGGTTATGTGGTAAAGACCCAACAGTTACCAAGCATTTTATAAAGAATTGGAAGAATGGCAAAGTTCTGGTGGGCACCTAGATGATGATGGTGGATGAAGACATCATTGCAGAAGCTATGGGGATGGTGAAAGATGGTATTAAGTTCTATAGAGATCATAGTGTCTCTGATAAGGTAGCAGATAGATTTCCTATCACGGATGGCAGAAAGAAGAAAATGGTGAAGGTGGATAACTCCTACCACTCCCCCAAGTGTATCTGTAGGCCATGGAGGTTCATGTTGTTTGCTACCATAACCTACATTACTCTAGATGAAAGATTTACGAGGGCTTACGGGCACCATTTTGTGCTGGTCAACCACTTCTGCCATGGTGAAAAGGTAAGCTCGCCCTATTATCTAGCTTTTTCTGTGGATCACACCATTAAAGAAATGCAAAAAGACCCTCAGGGGGACCATGCTCTTCATCAAGGTCTTATGGTTTTAGTTTACAAATTGTTGAAAGGTAAATCCATAGAGAAACCAATTAGAGGTAAAAATACCAGGGATGATGACACGGAAAGTGAGGATAGTGGTTTCAACTTTGATTCAGCAACTGAAGGAGAATCAAAGGATCTTAGCAAAAAGGGGAGGAATAAGGGGAAAAGAAAGAGGATTGTGGGTGATTGTGATCTCTCAGACTCCGAGGATGAGTCCTTTGAGGAAAAATTTATCAAAAGTAAGAAAGGAAAGGGAATAGGAAAACAAACCCAGAGGAACAAGAATACCAGTAGGGGAGCTAACAAGGCTAAAAAACTGGTTTTGATAGCTTCTGATGAGGATGCAGAGGAGGAAAAAAATGACAATGTGAACGGTAAGGAGGAGGATGAGATTCCAGATGTGGTTTGTGGTGAGGATATGAGTACTCAAGAATTGTAGAATGAGGGCCAAGTGAATCAAAGGGGAAATCCTAGTGACTGTCATGGGGATAATGATAGTATTAAGGGATTTTGTGATACTATCAGTAACATTGTGAAAGATATCAACAACCTGAAGAATGATATTAATGTTATCAAAAATACAATGATAGGCGAGAAGCCTCTTTCTGAAAATGTTAAAGAATTAGTGGTTGCAATCAAAAATGTTGAAGCTATTGAAGCCATGGTTGGTAAAATTATTGATACATAAAAGAAGGTTAAGGAAATGGAAGGGAATAGAGAGGCGAATGGGCTGGAAACTACCATGAATAACCTGGTCAATAGTGTCAACAAGATGGAATTAACTGTGAAGAGGATTGTTGAACAGAATTTCCAAATTCTTAAGGCCTCTGTGGACAACATGAATATTCTAATTAACAGATTTGATAACATTAAAGACAAAGAGAGTGACAAGGACTAGATGGAGAAAAAAGGTCATGAGAAGGGAACTAGGGCCAACACCAGGAATCAAGGTGATATCAAGGGATGAGAGCTGGATGATTTGAAGACCTTTGTGGACAACATGAAGCAAATGGTGGTTCATGCAGAAGATATTATGAAAAATATTTAGTTGTCTCGGTCTCTATCTTTGTCTTTGTGTTGTCTTTTTGCTATCATTTTGATGTCTTTATGCGGCTCTATGTGTTTTGAGTTCCCATTTTGGTTTGGATGGGAACTATTTTTTGTTAGGGTGATCAGGCACAGTTTTATTCTTCTTTAATGCTTTATCTATTTCCTGTTATGTAAAAGGTTCAGGTTCCTTTCAAAAACCTATTTTTACTTAATCAAAATAGTTGAGAAGAAGCAAGAATCAAAACAAGTTTGGGTTGAAAAAGAAAAAGAAAAAGTTGAGTCAAGTTTGATTGTTTGAACTGTCCTACATGTTGAAAGGAGAAACTTATGGGTTGTAGATAGTGGCTACTAAAAATTTATCAAATTAGAAGACTGGAACAGTGGTTTAGTAAGGTTTGGAGACAACTCATCCATTAAAATCAAGGGTAAAGGTACATTAAACATTGATGGTAAACTTGAAGCTCATGATGTTTATTATGTGGAAGGTCTGAAACACAATCTACTAAGTGTGAGTCAAATGTGTGACAAAGGATATAAGTCTACATTTGATTCCAAAGGCTATGAAATTAGAAAAGAGAGCAGTGGTAAGCTGGTTGCAGAATGTAAAAGGACAAATGGAAATGTATATAATATTAAGGAATTCTTTGAGTCTCAATGTATGATGGGACAAGTTGATGAGAGTTGTCTATGGCATAGAAGACTGGGGAACATCAATTTTGATAACCTTGTTAAGGTAAGCAACAAAGGGTATGTAAAACACATACCTCAAATTAATAAGCCAACAAATACCTTATGTGATGAGTGTCAAAGAGGTAAGCAAACAAAGTGTTGGAATCCAATAACACTGAGAGGGGGTCGGTGAATTAGTGTTATACCGGAATGCTCAATTTTACCCTTATTAAAACATGCATACACCAACTAGTATACCGATGCATACATAATTGAAAGAAGTAAAGAAACCAATAAGCCAATCACATAAATGAACACCATAACACATAGAATTATACGTGGAAGACCTCAAAGAGGAAAAACCACGGTGGGATTTGTGACCCACAATATCAATTCACTAGCCATATTAAGAGATATTACAAAATATAGGAGCTTGCACTTGCAGGAAGGCTTACAACCTAGAGCACACTTCTCAATCACAAAAGGAGCCTCACTGACTACATACAAATCCAGACTACAATCTGAAGAAATGATTGAACCGCAAAGATAGCATCTTCTATGCCTGAATACAGTTTTGGTTAAGCTCTGTCTGTTCTGGTCTGAAACCCTAAACCCTTTACCGGAATAACCCTTACATAAATATCCTCACATGCATGAATTCTCTCATATATTTCACATCTCCTATCCATCCATATCTGCATCCATACCATATTCATCACACATCAAAATGATCTAACTAACTGACCTATATACCCTTTACAATTTATCATGCCTTATGCCGGCTTACAAAGATATTTACAATATGAATATACATGACAGCTAGATAACATAAATACATGAATATCAAAAACAATTTCCGATGTCGGATCCAAAAGATGTCGACCTCCAATACCGATAACCTGATTCTAAACCATGTCGGCCTGCATTGTTAGTAACCTGAGAATTCCTTTCAACCTGTCGGTGTCAGTGTCGATGAAGTGCATGTCAGTACACAACTAACCCAAAATATGAAGACGGAATAAACTGCCATGTTGCCATATATAGTGAAACCAGTGTAAATTGCTAACAATCTCCCCCATTTGGCATTGATGGCAACACTCATGTGAAAAATGGTCATGGTTTCCAACTGTCGGTTTCATCCTGAACCTGCTCCCCCTGAGCTGAATATTCATCTAAACAAAATACTCCGTATCTCCCCCTAATGTATACAACTCCCTTTTTCTTGTTCACATCTATATCACTCCCCCTTTGACATCAATGCCATCAAAATTCTAAAAAGAATACCAAAAATCCAAAACCGAGACGAAGAATGAAAGATATTATACAATGAATATCCCAAAAATACCTTACCGAAGCTTAATATATTTGAAAATTTCTAGATAGGCCTATTCCAAAAGCTCTAGATAAGTATCCCAACCAGATTTGAAAGTTCCATAAATAGATACAAGTCCATTTAGCGTATGGGCAAATGAATATTTCTCATTTAACTCTATCAATGTGGGCTTATCAACCATATCTATACATTCCTTCTTATGTACACTAAGTGAATCCAATCGGGGACACACCAAACCTTTGAGACTTCTGGCTCTTCTTATGACTTTGTCTTTTTCTTTCTCAAGAGCAGAAACTTGGGCTTCCAAAACCAAAATTTGACCATCAATGGATGTAGTCAATGAATTTAATCCATCAAAAGAATTGGCAATACTTGCAATTTTCTCCTGAGTTTCCTTAATCCTCTTATCCAAATTAATTGTAAGACAATCTATGTTACAACATACTCTGTAAATATTTGTACACTACTTTAAATAATTATCTATCAATTTCAAGTTTTAATTAATTTCCTTCCTTTCAGACTCAATCATTTGATCAAATGTAGCTCTCTTTGCCTGTGTGAACCTCTCTAGTGCTTGCCAGTTTGAAATCTACTGCAAGGATTGAAAATCCTTTGAAATGTGTTCAGTGATTATCTTAAGCTTGTTGGATGGGCTCGCTTCATTGCCAAACTTACACTCTGGGACTAGTCAATGCAAAATGATGATAGACTAGTCAATAACACCTTTATCCATAGATCCCTCCTTCATCATTTTTTGTGTAGACATCATCATGAGTTCAATAGAACTCATCTTGTTTATGCTTTTCTTTTCAACTTGCGAGGTGTCAATTGACAATAATGATGGACTCACTACCAGTTCCCTGTTGGATTCCCCTTTCTTCTCCTCTGACGATTTAACCTTTATAGCTTCCTCACTTGCACCGGTGGCTTCATCACTTGGTGCAGTCTCAATAACTGTCGGTCCTCCCTAGGAACTGTAACCTCATCCTGTACATTTGTATCTGAAGGACTATTTTCCTCAACATTGGTATCCTATACATTACCAACCTTTACATTCTCTGTATTTGTCAGTATCTTAGCATTTTTCTGTACATTTATATCTACCAAGGGCTTGATTTCCACTATTTTAATGTTTTTCAAAATTAAGGGTGAAGTACCCATAATACTCTTTCCTTTTCCTTCAACCGGGATGTCTGCAGTATCTATCTTAGATTCCAGTGAAATATAAAAACCACGGTTCTCTTCAAATAACTTAACCTATGCCTTGTGGGTCTCCTTGATTATCTCATTTACTCTTCCTAACATAAGACTAATTATTCTATGTTTGTTGTTAAAGATTTTCCTGTCTACCACCTCAAGTGTCTTATCCATCTCCTCTAGAACAATAGAAACACAAACAGATAACAACTCTTGAATTTTTATATGCTTGTCTTCTTGTATTGTTGATAGTCTTCTAGCATCTAACATATAATACAACTATGTCAGTATTTGGTTTTCAATTTCTATCAAGGATTTCTTATAAATATCCAAATATAACAAAATTGCTTCCTCTACTTCTCTTTGTTCATCATTCTCTAATTTTTCATAATTAACATACCATCTTTAGTAATCTCATCAACTAATTCTACACAATTTTTTGGTGGAATGATAGTTACATTACCAGATTCAATTGCTAGATCAATGTCATCCTTCTTCTTCCTCCTTCCAGTACCATATGGGACTGAAAGTGTCTCTTTTGGTGCTTTCTTTTGTGTCGGTACCCTGATAGTAACTTTCCTAACTGGTTGCTTGATAGCCTCTACCTTGGTTTCTTTAGTTTTCTTCCTTATTACCCTTTTGAATGCTAGGGGTGTGTCATCCTCAGATGTAGACTTTACTGCAATAAGCTCAATGAATACTTCTGGTTCTTTCCTCTTCCTACCTTTCTTTGGGACAGCATCAATCAATTCTTTGATGCCCTATGAAACCTTCTCAACAAACTTACTTGTCTTTCCTTCCTACTTCTCTCTCTTCTTCCAGTTGAACTCAGTTTCAACCTCTTGTGTCTTCTTCTTAGCAATTCCAAAGGTTTTTACAGTTTCATCTACTGGTGTGCCAATTAACATATGTGCATAAAAGTCAATAATCTATGCATCAACTTCATAGCCCATCTCCTCAATCCAGGTCTTCTGGGGTTTGACCGCTTCCATGAGTCTTTCATCTTTCTTAACCATGAAGCATATGTCAGTTGAGTATTTCTCAAAAATGTGCTTTGGAACCCTCATCCTAGAATTCATAGCCTTTTGAAATGCTTTAAAATATCCCCATACTTTTTCATCTCTTTGATTACCCAACAAAGCAATTGACTATTTCAATTGCCTCCCTACCGGGATATCAAATGCCTATTATCTCTTCCCAAAAGCGGGAGTCTCATTGATTAAAAATAGCATTAAACAGACAATTAGGTTACAATACCGAAAATTCCCCTTCTTTTCTCCTTTAATCTTTCCTCGATTTATCAACAGTTCATCTAACATCCAACCACATAGATCTATCTTCTCATTCTCCCTCATCATTTTATAAGCTGCATAAATGCAAGAGCTAGAAATAGAATTCAGTCGGTTTGATTGTGTTACCTTGTAATCGATGACCATGCTTCTGAATCTGATTTCTATAGCGGTGAAGGTATTGATTCTCATTGACCGCATGTCTGATGTTGCGTCGGTAATCTGGTTAACTTGATCATTATAAATTTTCTTCTCCAGACATTGTCTAATTTGTGGTAAACCAGTGATTGCCCTGATGGCCTCCTTTATAATCTTATAAGGTCTATCTAACCAGATAAACTCTACATGCACTTTGCTCAAAACATACCTAACAATTTCATCTTCAAATTTCAGAATGTTTGGAATGCAGGTAAACCCTAGATCAACAATATGTTGGTATTTAGGTTTAATCTTTCCAGAATCTTCCATTAACTCCTTCATGTAAATGCTCTTGATATCAGTCATTCCCAAATCCTCAATATGATAGTGGATGTAGGCTCTTACATCTTTGACATACACAACTCCTTCTGGGAAACGGGAAAAAGGCACCAAATGAATTGTCCAGGGTAGCCACATGCGGATATTGCTTGAAAATCGGCCTGGGACGGTCCTTGACCTCAACTACATTCGGATTTGCAACAAAGAGAGGAACAGATGATGATCCCACTTCCATGATTGAAGATAAATACCTGTGAATCACTGTCGGTGAAAAACCCTAAAGACCTCTTCCAATTGTTGGTGAAATCGCTCAAGAAGATATCTAACCGCACTGAATTGCCCTTAATCACTCTGAATCTCTCTGAATGCAAGGTGATCATAAATGAAGTAGATTCAACCTTTTATCCTCCAAGAAAAACCCTAAACTTTCATTGACATCAATGAAATCCTGTGGAAGATACCGGATCTCGGTTAAATATCTCCATGCCGGATGAGCATCTCCAATATCTAGAACCTCTTCCCGTGGCATATGCAGCATCTTCATGAATTTTGCCTACCCCTAAGGCATCTGCCTTAGTTACCGGTTGAATTTCTTGCCAGTGCAGGAACAACCTCCTCTGCTAGATAAGTAAGCAGAGCATTACCATCTATAGATTGTTCTTCAGACTTCTTGACCCATCTCTGGTTATGATCTTGTCGGATTTCATTGACCTTTTCTTTTCCTTTCTCATTTGATCCTCCATTACCAACCGGTGGATTTCTACTTGTACGGAATTTAGCAATATGTCCAATCTCATTACATTCATAACATGTAACATTGTTCTTTGGAATTACTTTTCTAAAACTAGTATAATTTCTTGACCTGCACTCATTAGCCATATGTCCAAATTTTCCACTTGAATAACACTTAACATTCATTCTGCAATCTTTTGTCTTATGCCCATACTTATTACATTTAGAACATTGACCGGGAGTAGAATCAGGGTTCTGATTTGCTCTATTTCTACATTGCCTAGCCATGTGACCAAATTTATTACAAACAAAACATCTACCATTAAATTTATAAGCATTAAATTGCCTTACCGGTGCCTTATGGTTTTGATCTTCATTTGTAGTACCGAAACTTTGTCCTTGCTCAAATCCAAGTCCACTGGAATCTCCATTCTGCACTTTGTCTTTTAAACAACTCATTTAGTTGTGTTGAACTAATCTTGATTTTTTCTTTATACTCACTTGCAATAGTCGGATCATCTCTCAGAATTATCATTTGTCTCTCAAGCTCTTGTTCATTACTCTGGGATTTTACTAAATCAGTTCTCAACATATCATTCTCATGAACCAACCTACCACATTCTTCAAATTTGTTCTTCAAGGATATAGCAAGATTTTCTTCATTTTTTTTCCGGTCTTCAATCTTATTAGACATTCTCATTGCTATAGCTTGCATTTCATTTCTCATGACCATGTTCTCTTGACTCAGCTTCTGGCACTGTTCCTTAAGTGCATCTTTCTCTTCATCATCTTGATTTTGCAAAATTTCTTTCCTCCTGGCTTGAACAGATGACAGCCTCTCCTGTACGTCAAGAATGAATTCCTTAGTAGAATTCAATTCATCGTGTAGCTTTAAGTTCTTCATCCTTTCGGAATCATAATCTTCAAGTGCCATCTCAAGTTGCTTTTCCAAACCCATATCCATGGATTCCGGATTCAGGATCTTCCTCAAGATGTTAAACTTCCTCTGAGGCACAAGGCTCTAATACCAATTATTGGAATCCAATAACACTGAGAAGGGGGGTGAATCAGTGTTATACCAGAATGATCAATTTTACACTTATTAAAACATGCATACACCAACTGGTATATCGGTACATGCAGAATTGAAAGAAGGAAAGCAACCAATAAGCCAATCACATAAATGAACACTATAACACACATAATTATACGTAGAAAACCTTAAAGAGGAAAAACCACGGTGGGATTTGTGACCCACGATATCAATTCACTGGCCATATGAAGAGATATTACAAAATATAGGGGCCTACACTTGCAGAAAGGCTTACAGCTTAGAGCACACTGCTCAATCACAAAAGGAGCCTCACTAACTACATGCAAATCCAGACTACAATCCAGAGAAATGATTGAACTGCAAAGATAGCATCTTGTATGCTTGAATACAGTTCTAGTTAAGCTTTGTTTGTTCCGATCTGAAACCCTAAACCCTTTACCAAAATAACCCTTACATAAATATCCTCACATGCATGAATTCTCTCATATATTTCGCATCTCCTATCCATCCATATCCGCATCCATACCATATTCATCACACATCAACATGATCTAACCAACTAACCTATATACCCTTTACAATTTGTCATGCCTTATATTGGCTTACAAAGATATTTACAATATGAATATACATGTAGGCTAGATAACAGAAATACATGAATATCAAAAACAATTGTCAATGTCGGATCCAAAAGATGTCAGCCTCCAATACTGATAACCTGATTCTAAACCATGTCGGCCTATATTATCGGTAACCTGAGAATTCCTTTCAACCTACCGGTGTCGGTGTCGGTGAAGTGCCTACTAGTACACAACTAACCCAAAATATGAAGTCGGAATAAAATGCCATGTTGCCATCAATGACAACATATTGAAACCAACCAATTGAGTGTCAATTTCCAACACAAAGGTTAGTTTTAAGACAAAAGAATACTCAACTACAAGACCTCTTGAGTTGGTGCATACTGATTTGTGTGGACCTACAAGAACAAGAGCCCTAAATGGAGAAAGATACTTTATGATGTTGATAGATGATTTCTCTAGGATGACATGGGTCACCTTCCTGCAAGACAAGTCTCAAGCCTATGATAGATTCAAAATCTTCAGGAAGATGGTAGAAAAGGAAAGTGGATACAAGTTGAAATGTCTGATGAGATCAGACCATGGAGGTGAGTTCACATCCAATGAGTTTGAAGATTACTGTGAGAGACATGGAATTAGAAGACAATACTCTACCCCTGGGACACCACAGCAAAATGGTGTTGTGGAAAGGAAAAATAGAACAGTCAAGGAGATGGCAAGGACAATGTTGAATGAAGCTAATTTGCCTGATATTTATTGGCAAGAGACAGTTCACATTGTTGTATATACACTAAACAGGGTGCAATTAAGAATAAACAATAGAATGACACCTTATGAGTTATGGTATGATAGGAAACCATCAGTCAAGTATTTCAAGGTGTTTGGTAGCAAGTGCTTCATCAAAAGAGATGAAGATGGACTAGGAAGTTTTGATTCAAGAAGTGATGAAGGAATCCTCTTGGGGTACTCTACTCATAGCAAGGCCTACAAGTGTTTCAACAAAAGACTAAAGAAGGTAATTGAGAGTGTACATGTGAAAGTAGATGAAGATATGCATAAAGGAAGGCAAAACTCAATTATTGCAACTGAAGCACCATATGTTGAAGATGAAGATCAAACTAAAAGTGAACATGAAGAAGAAGCACCCAGCAAAGCCCTAAATAGATATGTGCAAAAGAATCACCCTGAGGATCAGATTACTGGCAACAAGAATGATGGTGTACAAACAAGAAACAATGAGCAAGTAAATTTATGCCTCATGACTGAAATGGAACCCAAGACATATGATGAGGCCAGCGAGAGTGAAAAGTGGATAAAGGCAATGGAAGAAGAGTTGTAGTAGATTGAAAAGAACAAGACATGGGAATTAGTTCTTAGACCTGCAGACAAAAATGTCATTGGAACTAAATGGGTCTATAGGAACAAAATGAATGAAGAAGGTAAAGTAATAAGGAACAAGGCAAGGCTAGTATGCAAGGGATATGCTTAGGTAGAGGGCATAGATTTTCAAGAAACCATTGCACCAGTTGCAAGACTTGAAGTAATCAGAATGTTATTGGCATTTGCAGCCCATAAAGGATACAAAGTATATCAAATGGATGTCAAGTCTGCATTCTTGAATGGCAATCTTGAAGAAGAGGTCTACATAGAGCAACCTGAAGGCTTTTAGCTACATGAAGATGAGAACTTTGTATGCAGATTGAATAAAACATTATATGGTCTAAAGAAGGAACCTAGAGCATGGTATTCTAGGTTGGATAAATACTTGATTCAGCAAGGTTTCAGAAAGGGAAATGTTGATAGCAACCTTTATGTCAAGGTTGATGGAGATCACATGATCATAGTTGTGGTGTATGTAGATGACATCATGTTTGGAGGCAACAAGGAAATTCTATGCAAAGATTTTGTCAATTAGATGCCGTCAAAGTTTGAGATGTCAATGCTTGGGGAGTTATCATGTTTTCTTGGTTTGCAAATATCACCGCAGAATAAGGGCATATTCATTTCTCAAACCAGGTATGCTAAAGACATGTTGAAGAAATTTCAGATGGAAGACAGCAAACCTGTTAGTACCCCCATGGTGACAAGATGCAAGTTGAGAAAAGATGATGAGTCACCTAGTGTTGATCAGACCTTGTATAGATCCATGATTGGTAGTTTGTTGTACCTAACAACTTCAAGGCCAAATGTTATGCAAGCAGTGTGCATGGTAGCAAGATTTCAAGATGCTCCAAAGCAATCACATGTAAATGTTGTTAGAAGAATCTTTAAATATCTGCAGGGAACACTTAGTTATGGCTTGTGGTATCCAAAGAAAGGAGATTTCACTTTGAAAACATATATTGATGCTGATTGGGCAAGTTGCATAGATGATAGGAAGAGCACCAATGGTGGAGCATTCTTTCTTGGTGACAGGTTGGTTTCATGGCACAGCAAGAAGCAAGATTATATCTCCCTATCCACAACTAAAGCAAAGTATATAGTTGTTGCCACATGTTGTTCTCAAGTCCTATGGATGAAACAGACCTTAAAGGACATTCAAGTAGAGTATTTGGATCCTATTCACATCATGTGTGACAATTCAAGTGCAATCAACATATCCAAGAGCACTGTTATGCACTCAAGGACAAAACACATAGCAATTAAGTATCATTTTCTAAGGGAGAAGGTTGCAGAGAAGGAGGTAAAAGTTGAATACAATCCCACAAGTGAGCGGGTTGCTAACATTTTCACTAAGCCACTATCAAAAGATAGCTATGAATATCTGAGACAAAAATTGGGTGTTGTTCCACCTTCATTCAGCACTTAAATCATTTTCATGAAGTCTCTAGTTCAGGGGGAGTTCTGAAATTCTTGTAAGCAGTATAGGCACTGCTTTTTATATTATAATAATGGTTCATCTAGTGGAATCCATAGAAAACATTGTTTGACGGGTATTATAAGGCTGCAGTGATGTACACATTCAGATGATTCATAGTGATGAGAGTGGTGAAAAGTTTTCATGTTGCTATTAGAAGTCACATGATAATGAGAGTGATGAAAATTTGCCATTAGAAGTTGCATAATAGTATGTTGTAGGTCCCTTTTCCATTATTGTCAAAGGGGGAGAAAGGAAAGAGATGTTTGTGTGTGTTGACAAGGAAAGAGATGCATGTGTGTGTTGACAAGGAAAGAGATGTTTGTGTGTTGACAAGGAAAGAGATGTCTGTGTGTTGACAAGGAAAGAGATGCTTATGTATGCAGACATCAATGCCAAAGGGGGAGATTGTTGGCATTATTTTCATTGATCTCAACTAGATGCAGAATGAAACCAGGGTTACAGAGAACAGAGAACAAGATACAAAGAACTACATGGTTGTAGGTTGCAGAGTGATCTTGCTCAGTGATCAGGGTTGTGAAGATGCTACAGTTCAGATTGATAGATTGGTAGATGTGTCATGACCAAATATTGGAAACTCTAGTCATTTCTATGTACCATCCATTTGTGTGCCTCTATTGTTGCCCTTAAGCCTACCAAAGCCTAGGGTTTACAAAATTGAATTGTCTCTGTCACTGCCCTCAAGTCTAGGGTTTAGGGTTTATGCCTTTGTATCAAAATCCTTTTATTGTTAAAACCTTTCAACCCTTAAATCTTTTATGGTTTTGCGTTACTTTTTTCTTTACTTAAGTTGAGGGTCATCAGTCATCGTGTGGGGCCATGTTTCCCTTTTTATTTTCCTAGGCAATTAATTTTTTTGTTGGGCCCGTGTTATTTTTTCTAAGTCCTAGCACTTTAATATTTCTCCCATAGATTATAGTCCAACCTAAAATATTTTAAATCTTTAGTAAGTCCTTAGTCAGGAGAAATTTGTTATAGCCCAAGCTACTAAAGGCACACAATTCTACACATGGGAAAATCGGACAATGGTGTTTTAATCGCATCAAAAAGATGTTCATTGGTAAAGTTGTGCAAGCAGCAGGTTTAATGTGCGGACTGATCCAACGGTACCCATGTTCCCGCGATCAAAAGTTGCAGGGATGTTTATCACCACAGTGTTACGAGATACTTCCATGTTTCCATGTCGAGCGTTCAAGGTAGAAGGTGGGGCCGCAAAGATGAGTTGCAAGGCAAGATCGACGCAGAGTTTTCTGATTGGCCTAGGGTGTGGTCTTCTGCATACATGGAGGTCAAAATTTGATTGACTAATTTATGACTATTTGATTTACCAACTGTGAGGCAGATCTACAGTGGAGATTTAAAGCTGAGTCAAAGTTGTTTCACGCCATTGTTTTTGCAGTAGTATGAACAATAATGCCATGGATGCATGTCGATAGTTATAGGGACTTGTGTAGGATGTGACTGACATTCAACTAGATTATTTGGATGCAGAATATGATGACATGTGGCAACCAAGTGGACAACTATAAGATCCGATATGCAGAGGTCAGTTCTAATAGAGATGAAGGTCGATTTATTGAGGTGGTTGTCGACTTCTTCAGGGTAGGTCGAAAGAACATGAAGAACACATTAATGGTTGATCTATTGCAGGCGGTTGATGGGCTCGATAAATTCGATAGAGGCAAGATAAAATCTGATATACATATTTAGTCTGCTAAAAATAGAAAATGAAGTACAGAGTACAGTTGGAAACCAGAGAAGATTCATTCAATGCAAGTGGTCAAACCAAGAAGAAGATCAAATCTACTAAAGACTGAATCTTAAAGAGAGACAAATGAAATAATTCTAAATTGTAGAATTGAAGGAAAAGACATTCTTTGATGCAGAGATGACGATGCAAAGCTCAGTAAATGGTATGGATAGAGGTAGTTGAGAATTTGAGACTAAGATAGATATGAAAAACAAAGAACAACTACTCATTTGAATGTATAAGTGTGTAGCTTGTTGAAGTAAGGAGTAAGAGTTGAAGAAAGTAGTCGAGAGTGTTGAGTGGCAGTTGAGAGAGTGTAATCTACATAAATAAAGGACAAAGAGTAGTATGAGATAGATGAAGCTTGAGACAGAGAAAAGAAGATAATCAGAGGTAGAAGAAAGAAACATAGGAACCACATCAGCAGGCAGACAAATTATTTTTGTATGTGTAAAAATATGTAAGTGTTACAAAACACATTTGTAACAAGGATTCGTGATTGTATTATAAACTTGATCGTTCACTTGTAACCTTTGAGTAGATGCTCAGAGCATGGGTAGGTGCTCCTTTGAGTTGTAGCTCATAAATTTAGGGGTTGGTTCTCCTTGAGTTGGTGCTCAGAATATCAAGGAATGGTTCTCCTTGGGTTGGTGCCCTAAAACTCATTGTAATTGTTATTCATTGTGAGGCTGGATTGGAGCAGTAGACTCCAGCAGCTATTCTCACTGAGGTTTTCCAACATTAGGTTTTCCTCGTATATCTTGTGTTATGTGATGTGCTCTTGTGTGTGTGAGTTCTCAATTAGCTTAAAGTCACAGTATCAGCACACATATCTTAAAGTTTTTAAATATACTGATTCACCCCCCCCCCTCAGTGTCCATTTGTGTTCCTTCTGCTAGAAGCACAAGAAATAGGCAACATGAGGAGTATTTGGTCAAGTGAAAACGAAGACTTGTTGAAGATTCATCATGGTGGTCTAAAGCTAAGGTTTACCATCATGCTTTTCCTCAAACACATGAGATGTGACAAGGTCACTTCTCAAATTACCCTAGGCACATGATGTAGGAGCATCTAGTGGTGTAATGACAATCTTGTATCACCCAAAGAATATTATGTTTTTCTTTTTATTTTCAATTTTTGTTTAGTTGTTTTGGAGCCCATGATGACAATTATGAGGTGTAGGACAATTGGAAGCTTGAAACAACCACAAATAATCACTTGCTATTTTTAGTAAGTTGACCTATTTGTGTTGATATGGACATTAAAATTGTCTCAAAGGAGCGAAATTAAAAAATAAAATTATTAGTGAAAGAATCATCTCAATATCTTGCACCATTTGCAAGATATTAAAGTTTTTGTCCTAAGAAATTTCTCCATTGAAGTTTCAAACTCAAAATTGAGAACCTTAGGATCCCTAGAAAAGATTTAAATTTGGACGAATGGATCTTCATTTGGCTTTGTAGATATCTTCACAGGCGTTCTAATGACATGTTATAATAGTGATTCAGACACCTGAGTCAAAAGTTATGGCTCTTAGAAGTTGTACCACCAAAACTCAAGTTTCAATAAAAAGTCCACCTAAGAGGGAAAATGAGCTCTTGGGCCATAGGGCACCAAAAGAAGTAAAGTTACACTTTTCATAATATTCTAAGGTAGTTATTGTATACACCTAAAAATGGTCTGAAGATAGTTAATTATATATGTAGTTATTTGATTAATTCCCCTTCCCAATTAATTGAATTCACAAGCAATTTAATTAATTTCTCTATTCATCTACTAGTAAATAAATCTAAATGATTTATTTGTATAGCTCATCTCATATCCCTCTTTGATTAATTAATTCTAAATTAATTAATGTCTCTCCATATTAGTCAATTCTTCTAATCCCTAATTAAGATTAACAAACTCAAGTTTGTTGAGATTAATTACCATTTTCCAATTATTTGAATTTTTAAATTCAAATGAGCACATGGATCCTAACTTTTAACCACCTAACCTAACCATCCCCTAACCTAACCCATTCCACCTAATCCTGGGTCTAACTAACCCTATCCTATCTTGCACATTCTAACCTCCTTATCCTAACCTCCCATGGTGTGGATATTCTCTCCTTGAGACACATGGCACTTTTGCCACATGTCTCCTCCCTTGGACACTTCCCCTCTCATGAGCAAGGTTCCTTGACACTTGTCACCACAGAGATGACAAGTGTCCCTTCCTCCAACCTCCTCTCCAACTCCCTCAATCTTGGCCCTTGATATCTTCAGATCAAATCTGGACCGTCGATTCCTCCCACCTCAACTTTGGCCTTGGAATTCCTATAAATATCTCCCATTTTGGAGCAATATGGATCTCATCTCATATCAATTTAGGCATCATTACTATAGGCAAATTGCATTTCAATTTTCTAGTAATTAGCTTTTGGATTAATCACAGCATGTTAATCTAGTTTCGTAAATCATGCATTTCATATCATCTCCATAGTCAATCATGATCAAATAGCTACTCAACTCTTGAGTTGTCATTTTGGAGGCCATTGCTCCACTGAGAGCCCATCAATCCAACACCTTCAAGGTCCTCAAGAATAGAGGAAAATGGGACATGTCAAGGAAGGCTTGTGGTTTGCATTTCTAATCTAGTTTTGAAATTAAGCTTTTCAATTACGTTTTATTGTCTCATTATATGTGTATGCCTCTTATATACCACATTTTTAGCGTCACATTAATTGGCATATAAGAGGCATACACATATAATGAGACAATAAAACGTAATTGAAAAGCTTAATCTCAAAACTAGATTAGAAATGCAAACCGCAAGCCTTCCTTGAAATGTCCCATTTTCCTCTATTCTTGAGGATCTTGAAGGTGTTGGATTGATGGGCTCTCAGCGGAGCAATGGCCTCCAAAATGACAACTCAAGAGTTGAGTAGCTATTTGATCATGATTGACTATGGAGATGATATGAAATGCATGATTTACGAAACTAGATTAACATGCTATGATTAATCCAAAAGCTAATTACTAGAAAATTGAAATGCAAATTGCCTATAGTAATGATGTCTAAATTGAAATGAGAGGGGATCCATATTGCTCCAAAATGGGGGATATTTATAGGAATTCCAAGGCCAAAGCTGAGGTGGCAGGAATCGACGGTCCAGATTTGATCTGAAGATATCAAGGGCCAAGATTGAGGGAGTTGGAGAGGAGGTTGGAGGAAGGGACACTTGTCATCTCTGTGGTGACAAGTGTCAAGGAGCCTTTCTCATGAGATGGCAAGTGTCCAAGGGAGGAGACATGTGGCAAAAGTGCCATGTGTCTCAAGGAGAGAATATCCACACCATGGGAGGTTAGGATAAGGAGGTTAGAATGTGCAAGATAGGATAGGGTTAGTTAGACCCAGGATTAGGTGGAATGGGTTAGGTTAGGGGATGGTTAGGTTAGGTGGTTAAAAGTTAGGATCCATGTGCTCATTTGAATTTAAAAATTCAAATAATTGGAAAATGGTAATTAATCTCAACAAACTTGAGTTTGTTAATCTAAATTAGGGATTGGAAGAATTGATTAATATGGGGAGACATTAATTAATAATTAATTAATTAATCAAAGGGGGATATGAGATGAACTATACAAATAGATGATTTAGATTTATTTACTAGTAGATGAATAGAGAAATTAATTAAATTGCTTGTGAATTCAATTAATTGGGAAGGGAATTAATCAAATAACTGCGTATTTAATTAACTATCTTCAAACCATTTTTAGGTGTATACAGTTATTAGTGCTAAATAAAGGGGTGACCAAAGGTTACAAAATGCAGTCCTAGTGCAAATTGTGGGTCTGGTCTTGCAAATTATTGTAATAAGAAAGCTCATGTGGTTGTTGCATGTTATTTTTTGACTATTATAGTTTCATTTTATTGAGAAAATAGAAAGCAAGTATTTCCTTTCTTGCACTTTTGTTAATTTATTTGTTATTGTTGTGTATTTGGGTTTGTAAGGGTGGAATCTTTTATCAAATTACAACAATTTTTTTCTATGTTTGTTAGGCTATTACAACACATGTTCACTTTACAAAGCATTTTCTTTCATAAATGGAATTGGTAATTTATCATGTTATCATATGTCATGTTTGTAGTGGTGTTAACAAAATGCAAAACGTCATGTGCAATATGACTAGTCTCCACAATATACATAAGGTTGGTGCAGTATGTCATGCACTCAACCTGGTTGAGTGCCCAACAGGGTAACCGAATATCCTAAGTAGAGGCTCATTTGATTATCAACCAGAGACATGTCTTCAAAGAAGATTTCGGCATTATATGTGCACTAGGGAAGCCTTCTAGGTTGTTCTATCAATTGTGCATAGCAAAAAAACTAAAAGCAATACACTAAACTGAAAAGATAACAATGGTGGAAGCAAGTCTAACTACACAATTGTGGCTATGGGCTGACTAATTATTTGACACAGTAGTGGTTGTAGGCTAACTATTTTAAAACTAATGGAATTAAATATGTTGAAACAAAACCTATCCTAAACAAATCACTAATAATAGTAAAAAATAATGAACAACAATGTAAACTACTACACATCTAAACTGCAAGTGGCCCTTGCTTGAGTGGTTATAATCTTAGTTATTAGCATTCCATCTTCAATATATAAGCTTCATTATCAAAACCTTCTTCTTATTGAAAATCAAAGAGATAAGATAGATTGATATTAGACTTGTTGATTGAACAAAGAAACTACTAACAAGACTCGGCACTAACTAGATACTCTCTCTTTCTCAACTCGACGGGATTTCAAATTTATAAATGAAGCCTAAGAGTTGGATTAATTAAAAACCTAAAACAAATTACAACACATGTCCATTCTCCCATGACAATGAGGAGATGACTTATTCTTTTCATAACTAATAATAAATACCAAGCCAAATAAGTTGAGAATGTTCTAATCCTCTTCAAACTTTTCAACATCAAAATACAGTCATGACTGAAAATGTGTACAAAACATGTCATAATAATTTATGAATCATCATATATTGTTTTCATAAGTTTCTCTATTTTTTCGTATACTTCAATAACTCCAGATCCATGAGATCATCAAGAGATGGAAGAGTCCAAATTGAATTATAACTCATTACTTAACTACTACCTCCAAATCTATCAGTTTTGTCTCAGTCAACTTTTGGTGAATATTTTTCCTTAATTATTGCAAATTAGCTCAAATTCTTTAAAGGGTTTGTGTGCCTCTTTTTAAGCTTTCCAAATCATTTTGAAATTTTGAATTTTGTTAAGAAACAAGGGATATATGCTCATTTTATTGAGACTAGGTTTTTAATGATTTTTGCACGTTTTGTCAACAGCTACATGGTGACAACTATCAACTTGTTTCTTCTTCTTTCTAGTTGCATGAATGACTCAAATATCTCACAAACAACATGTTAATCCTTCCACAATACTTTAAATTTAATAATAACCATTCATCATAATATATTAGCATTATTTAGCATTAACTAGATAGACATACAAATGCAAAAGAATAATCATTAACCATAGTTAATGCTTAATGAAAACAAAGTAATGTTTGGAAATGTATTGGAAGGGCATTATAAACATGAGTTAAAGTGTCATAACTAATGAATTATATAGGACAATTTATAAGATCGTCACAATAGTTGTTTTTACACTAGGGCATCAATGGAGGCAAACACTCTCTTTCCCCCTATCCCGCTTGTTTTGAACTTAAATGATACATCCTTCGCAAACATTTTAGGCCAACATGCTACTATATCTTGTTTTTTTTTCTCAAAACCATTACTTCCTTGTCTTAAATTGATGACATAATCTTATATGCTATCAATTTGATTTAAGCGTATATCATATTGCGCAATGGTATCACACACCTTGGTTATAGTGGCTCTTCATGAATCCAAGTTTGCCCACTAGTTAAAATGGCACCTTCATGGGTTCTACACCAATCACATTGATTGTGGAGTGTATCCTTTATGAGGCCAACTCACTTACATCACCATGACTCCTTTCTAAATTTAATAATATAGAATTCTCCAAACTTATGCAAACTATTTATGAAACTTTTATTATTTATAGTAATTTATTATTTTGTGTGTTTTATAGATGTGAAGACATTGCTCAAGTGAAAATAGGAAAAACAACAAAATAAAGTCTTATGTATTCTTTGAATCAAGTATCACAATTACAAATTTTACTTTTACTTTAGCAAACCCAATTTTCTTGAGCTCACATGCATGCTAAAACAAGGCCAAAATGTAGAGATGCCAAGTGACTTGGCACGTTTCGATCTCATTTAGAACTTTCTTTTAGCTCCTTTGTTTAATGAACATAATTATGACCTATTATAATAATTGACACAAATTATCCTCAATATTCAAGCACACTTCATTCTTAATCCCTTTCAAAGCTTATCACACCAATTATGTTTCACTCCTTATCATTCAACTACCATGGACATTATTGCACTTGCAATATTGTCCCCTAGACAAGATGGTACATGGTCATATCTACAATGTTCAAAAGTTGATTTTTCTTATTTTTACTTTAATTTGCATCCTTATCCCTTTTTCACATCCAAACAAGTATACAATCATATTCTACTTATTAAATAAAAAATTAATTAATCAATACATAACAACAATACAAGAAGCAACAACATGTAAGAACATGCATGAAGCATATTAGATATCCATTATAATAAGAATACACAAGAGAAACGCTTGTACTTTCTTAGCTACCCTATTAATTTTCTATGATTTCCCTAAGGTATCCCTTCTCCATAACTTCGTAGGGTTTAATTGCTATAAAAAAAAGTTTTGTTGTTCAAGCTCTTCAAAGCAAACCTTCAAAGGTACCTACAACACCATCCATCTAGATAGCCCATTTTTATTCCTAGCAATTGATTGAGTCACAAAGGTCACTACAACAACTATACAAGACACAATTGCAGCCGTACAAATGTCACAATAATTAATCAAAGACATAGAAACACAAAATAGATTGAAAGCTTTGATTCACGCCAACCCAAAACATTCAAATAATAACACAAATACATCAAATAAACTCTTCCGTTCCTCTTTCTCTCATCCATTTTCTTCTAACAACCTATTCTAATCTCTTAAAATTAAACTTTAAAAAAATCCTATATATTTTACACTCTTTTAATAAAATAAATTAGAGAAAAAAACATTAAAGAACTTTCTTTCCATGAGCATAAAAAGAATAAATAATCCTTATTACTTTCATCTACTCTGTTTGTACTTGGAATCTACTCCAAAAAAATTCTAGAAAATCTCAATGAATAATTGGAAAGATCTTATTTTGGTCACTGACTTTTGTTATACTCTAGAACATGTTTACCTTTACAATCATGTTTGTCCAAAATGCTCATCACACCATGAATTCTGTTTATTCAACCATATGAGCGGTGACCCAATTCGCACCAGAATTCGGATCAGGAAGTCTTCGCAATAAAATATCAGTTTATGTTAAATGTCTATTCCATAGTCAAGGTCTTAACCGTCTCCTGCCCATTACGTTAGGACGCCACATCCGTATGCCAGGGGTTCGAATCCTTCTATTTTTGGGCTCCAAACAGTCAAAGGGAAAACCCAAAAAATCTCCCAATTTACTTCTAAATTTAGTTCTACATTAGTTGAAAGTTTGGTGATCCGGAATAGATAGTTCAATCTGTCATACTCTTTATGTCAGTGGGTTGGGTCCCCTGCAACATAATGTTTGATTGTGCCCCTCAAAATCTTCTATTGTATAAAGTTTTATTTTTAAATTCCAAGATGCCGTGCACCTATCTGTGGGTCTAAGAACTCATCTGTCACCATTGAGCAGAATTGAATGAAGCGGAATCCTTTTCCAACTAGGCAGACATCCTGGATCAAAAATTGACCCTAAATATTAATTAGTATACTGGATAGACATTACGTTCCAACTATACCATAGCAGTTCAATTGACAGATTATTTAATACTCTAGTGGTAGGAAATTCAATGCAACATTTATTAGGTGTATATAGATTGGTTATAATTTTTACTACCAGAATGCAAGATAGAAGTGGTATTTTACCTTGGTCAGTTAAAGGAGTTCTTTGCTTTCTTCTGCACTACAACATGACTTCTTCAATCAAGATTAGCTGTTCTAGGTAGAGGGTAGTTATGATATAAAAAATAATTTAATGGCTTGAAAGTTATTAGTACATGTTCTTCTCTCAAGAGCAGGGGAGAAGATCTAGTAGTTGAGCATCTTAACTTGTTTTCTTCAGAGTAGAGAAGAGGATCCAGTAGGTAAGCATCCTAAATGCACACCTTCAAAATCATATGTGATGATTTCAAATCATTCTCAACTGTTTACAGTGGCTTACTTGGCGAGGCCCTTATTTGTAGCTAAGATTTCGGGTCTAAATTATCAAATATGATGCCACATCAGCATGTTTTTGTTGAGGTGTCCAAAAAGACTCCCAAAAAAGAGTAGACCAGCCACTATATATTAAATCATATCTTACGGGTGCACCAATGTAGCATCTCATTATTTGTTGCTTTTTAAATCTAAAGAATACATTTACATTCAAGATCAACACTAACAACTCTAGAGTCGAGATTACTAGTATTAAACTGTTAAAAATATTGGTCATTAAATCAAAAATGCAATCACAACTATTGGAACATGCTCAACTACTGAATCATCTCCCCTAAATAGAACTGAATCATCTCCCCTAAATAGACAACTCATAAACTATAGACTTTATATTGTTAATGCCCACAAACTGAGAACATCCTGCAGCTTAACATGCATACCAAGGCTGTTGTTTATAGGGACAGCACCCTTGTCTTGCTGCTTATTAATATCAAAAATATGCATACCATTGTCAATCCCGACAAGGAGCACAGTCCCTCGATCTTAAAAATTGAGGGTTGCTTGTAATTGCCTGAATTGTACTAAAGATGAATCTTTGGTCTATCCAGTGTTAAAGCCCATGTAAAATTTAATTATTCTCTGATAAAAATAAAATAAAAAAAGAAAAATGATATAAGGAAATGCACAAGTTTTTAAAACATGACAGAACATGACCCATTGATGTCAACGAGCAATACTTCAAAACTAAATGTGTTAACAGCTCTATGAAGTATAGAGTTACAAATGCAGAGAGTAGCTTTGTGAATAAATCCCCAAAATCAACACGTTGTAATTTCACATTTCGAGTGACCAAAATTGAAAAAGTAGATGTGACCAAAAATACCACACTGAAGAAACAGGTTGAAAGTCATCTTGTTAACTGTTAGGCCAAGCTCTCTGTCATAGTGCGGCCTCAAAAATAATGTACCATTTAGTCCATATTTTGTTATCTTTTTGCAACGGGGAAATGGTTATCCAGTCATTAGGATGCATCAAGGTATCTATTATTGACATATAAGGGGCATGGATGTCTTGGTGCACCCTAAAGACTGGATAGCCATTTCCTAAATTAGGTATCTATTATTGATATATAAGAAGTACGGATGCCTTGGTGCATCCTAGGGACTGGATAGCCATTTCCTAAATTAATTCTCTTGATCGTGAACCAGCAAAGCAAAGGTTGCAAGTTGTTTAAAACATGATTGAGTGGGGAACAGTTGGAGCCTCCGATACTTGTTTAATAACTGCCCACACACTCTTGATGTAAAATATTGTATTAATAACCTTAATCAGCATGCCTATGTCATCTTTTAATGATGACAGTGGATTCTTGATTTATAAATCACTCTCTTTTTAACTCTTAGTTCGTTGGCGATTTCTCTCTATTGGATTCAATTTTGTTTATGAAATGCTCTCTTGAATCATGACATCGGATCCATTATAAGTATTTAAAAGCAACAAACAATTATATGTGTGAAATTAATTATTTTCTGACAAAACGAAAAAAAAAATGATATAAACAAATAGCGGGTCAAGATTAGTTTGCAAAGGTTTTTCAAACATAACATAGACCATGACCCAAGTATAGAAATACAAAAGAACAAAGTGCTACATATCTCATTTTGCTGTAGTGACAATACTTTGTGAATAAATCCCCACAAAAGGCTGTAATTTCACAATTCAAGTAAAAGTTAAAACCAAAAAGAAAATCAAAAAAGTAGATATGACCAAAAATAGCAAGGGAAAACAATTGCCCCAGTGAAGCAGCAGGTTGAAATTCCTCTTGTTAACTGGTAGGCCAAGCTCCCTGCCATAATGTCACCTAAAAAATAGCACACTACTTAACCAGGAAATGGGCTGTCTAAATCCCCAAAATAGAACTAGGGATATTAGACTCCAGGAGCATGTTCGCAACCCAATGCACGAGACAAGATCTCTTGGTGGTGAACCAACAAAGCAAAGGTTGCAAGTTGTTTAGAGGCATCATTGGGTGGAACAGTGGAGGCTCCTAATACTTGATCAATACTTGGGTAAGTCTGTTGATGTAAAAAACTGCATGGATAACATTCAAAATGCCTGTATTCATCTGTTCATGATGATAGTGGGTTCTTGATTTGTAAAACACTATCTTTGACTCTTAAGTTCATCGGCAATTTCCTATTGGAGAGAATTTTGTTTATGAAATACTCTCTTGAATCATGACATCAGATGTCCCCATGGTATCCAAAATAAGTATTTAAAAGCAATAAATTTGGGAATAGGAAAATACAGTCATAAAGAGATGCACCATCTGGCTGCAGTTACAATCTTGCAAATACTTTCCATGCTTTATAGCTTGATAAAAAAATAAACCAAAACCACATCCACATGTATTTTTCAATTACACAAATGAGATACTTCCTACCAAGGAGTTATATATGTAAGCAATTGCTTGAGCTGCAAATTTACATAAGCATTCCGACTGCTTATAATCATTAAGCGGTACATCATATCAGATAAATGGTTTTATCACTTTGCGTGCTTGCAGTAGCATTCAGCCACTAGCCCTTCAAGAAAATAGTCTCTGCGGTCTCTTTGAAACCCTTAAGCAGGTAACTGCACCATACATCGCAGACAGCTTCGTGCACATGTTTTATTGTGTCAAATTGGCCCAACGAGGCCCAATAGAAACCACCTCCCAGCAGAGACTTTGTCATATAAGTTATCAGTGTACAAATATAGAGCATGTGCGGCATAATGTATTCTTTGATAAGCTTGAAGTTGTATTCATCCTCCAATAAACTGTACCGGGAAGCTCTCTCTAAAATGTGATTCCTTAAATGCATATAGTTTCAGGATGCTATTATTTGCACTGCTTGTCACGAAAATTTGATTCTGACAAGAGTTTTACAATTAAATTTTCAAGCCTCTTTGCACCTGGGCCGGGCTTAAGAACACTTTTATCACCCATGACTGAACATGGATCCTTATCTCTATTTCCTACACACCAACCACCAGGAACAAAACTACCATTTCTCCGACCCAGCAGTTCACTGTCTATTTTATCAAGAACTGGATCATCTCCATCAAACTTCCTGGCAAAAGGGGCAAAGCTGCCATTCACCTTTTTAAAATCACTCAGGCCAAGAGAATGGGGATGCTGCTTTGGTGGAGTATCCCAAGATATATAATGTAAGTCATGATTGACAGTGGTGTTCTGAAACTCTTGAGCATTGCAAATAACTGTGTGAAAATATCCCTCTGGAGAAGAAATGAAATTTGCATAGTACATCAGAACTGTGCGAGGAAGATTGTCCCAACCCCATATACAGAATTCAATGAATGCTCTTGATAGTGCCATCCAAGCAGAGCCTGCATTGTATCAAACGCGAGCATTATATTTCAGTGAATTTGATTCCCGTGCAAAGAGAATGGAAATTCAATTGATATCAGTGCCTTACCTGTAAATAATTTAAATGCTGTGGGCACACCTCTTCTCTGTGTAACCCAGAAAACGTCCGACTTTTTTGACATATACAAGCCAGGATCTATAATAATTGGTCTAGCACGTTGATGCCTGCATGAAAACCAGTTATTGATAAGCAACAGAATGCATTTATGCATACAGAGACATTAAAAGGGAACCTCATCTTGTAAATCTCAACAACATCTTTGCAATCGGTACAAAAAATACTGCCACAGATGGCTATTTGAATAGGAGAAGATTTCTTACTCTTTCCAACCAATATTGCTGGTGTGCTCAATGAAATTAAGATCCCTTGGCAAATAGGAAAATGTATGTAGCAGATCTGCATAAAACAGCCATCATCACCTCACTTTTTATATAATAAAAATTTCTTTAATCCAAACATAAATAATGTATCCCTATTTCAACTAAAATAAATGTTACAATATTAGGGAGTAAACAAATTTTTGAAATACTGTCTCAGACCCATATAAGCTGAGGACTGCAGTTTGCTTTCAAACATTGTCATCTATCTATTATATACGTAAAGTCTCAAACAAAGCATGTGGATGTAAAACGCTGAGAATTGCGCCTATGGTGAAATTTAAGACCCAGTGGATATGAAAATGTTAGGGCATGTGGCTATCAAAAATGATAGCGGATGTGAAAACATTAGATATAGCACCTATCTGGGGAATTTTAGACCTGGCTCATATGGATCTGAACTAAATTAAGCAATTTTGCCTTTCAGTTTTCTAAAACAAATTTAAGGCCTGTGATTATCGAATCCCCTGCAGATACAATTGATTGCAACCGGACACCGCTCACTGCTCAGTCGTCACTGTCTTATGACCATTTTGCAACCATGTAAAAGTTTAGATGTCAAGTACATGTTAGATTGAACTTCTCAAACATTTCTAAACTTATATGTGATGCCACAACAAATTATAAACTCGCAACATTCTAGGATCATTTGGGCTCACTGTAGGACAAACAACAAAGCCCTCTCCCACCCCATATCATAGAATACTATACTGGTGAAACGGAATGAAGTGCAGTTGCAGAAGGTACAAGAAGCTACCAAATTGGGGTGAAAAAGCCACAAAGAAACAATTAGCCTTAAGGATGCTATACACATTTTTGATACTTTGAAACAGCTTCAAGAACTAGTCGCTTCAATCATTATATGCAAATACCTCCAAAAATATCTATAATCGATGAAACAAATATTATCACTAATCGCTGTGGACAACAGAGGCAACTTACAAGGAAAAAACCCACCTAATCAAATAAAAACACCCAAGTCAATTCAAATAATGAGAATAATCCGATGGCCTCTCAAATCTCTACCAAAGGAAAAAAGCTTAAATTTTGTCTGCAGGAACATCAAGTTAAAAAAAAAAGTATCATTTCTGAAAGCTACTTAACAGAGTTACAGAGGAGAAAAAGCACATACCATCTTGTGTTATAAGTGGATAATCTGAAGCGCTGAGATTAATAAACCAATCCCATTCAGAGCCTTTCCTCAAAAGAATTGCGGCTGCATGGAGTGTATTGGCAACCATGGTAGGACCTCTATAAGTAATCAAGTTAGCCTTAGTAATCATGTGCACATTCCCCACCTCTACAAAAATGGGATCTGACTTAACATAAGTGGCAAGATCAACCCTCTCTTTAGGCGGTGCCTCAAGGTCCAAGTGAACCACATACTGGTTCAACGGATGGTACAGCGCCTGCAATGTCCTTTTCAACTTTTCCCCATCCCCTTTTGAACCTGAAATCAAATAAGCCAACCTTGAAGGAGGAGGCAGTGTTGAAACAACAGGAGTGGATATTTTGGACTCCACAAAAACAGCCTTTGTAACTTCATTGCTCCTTCCCTTAAAAAGTGCCAACGCCGGGTATAAACCATTGTTTGAGGCCGAGATTAGGGTTGTGAAAAGCACCAGAAACAGGGACACCAGAGACAGTACGGCCAGGGGTAAGATCCATTTTCTTTCCATACTGGCCAATCTGAAATGCATCTGCTCCACATTCTTCATGATCTTCCCAGAAAGAAGAAACACATAATACCCAATTCCCAATTTTGGACCTTCTCTGTTTTGTTTTCGTATCTACTGTTATGTTCCGCTACTAATGGATATCAATACAGTAGGGCATAACTGAGCCCTGATTTTCAGAGCAAGCAGTGACAAAACATTTAGTCAAAAATCAGCCCCAAAAATAATCCTATCCTCCAGGAAAACATCACAGGGATTTCAGTTCAAGAACCTTTAAAACAGGGTCTGAATTCTTCTTGTTTTAAAACCCTACACTCACACTATTTCACCAAACAAACGACACAAAACGCTTGCCTTTCCATCCCCGGCATCCATTGGCAGTTGCCGGTTTCTCCGGTCACTATCTACCGCCACGTGTCCAATGGCCCTTCCATGATTGGACAGAAAAAAAAGGTTTTACCATTTTAATAAATATTTTATTATCCCAAGGGATGCCGACGTGTCAATCAGCCACGTGGATTCATTGGATTCGTTGGAGCATAGATTGAGATATCCTCTGGACATCATGTTTTAAGACACATTTTTTGAACTTAAAGACAGTGCTAAAAAAGATTCTACTCTTCACATGATATTTTTGTCTACAGGAAAAAAGACACAACTGTTTTTCATCTTTTGCACCTTGAATTTATTGAATGTAAAAGCTACTTTAATAATTATTAATTGAAGGGTAGGCATACTATATTTAATCCCTCAATGTTAGGCTTATCAGCCTTTCTTAACTTTGCTTTTAAATTTTATTATATAATTAATATTCCCTGCCCATTGTGGAGCGATCCCCAATACACATTTATAATGGGACAATAGTATATCTGTGCTTTTTTGCCTTATGTTTTGGGTCCACTTTAATGAAAGTGTTTTAAATGTAATAATTATATGAGTCGTATTGTATAATGATGAAATTGAGTATATTGTCATTGTACACATAAATATTTTGATTTGCACATCAATAATTACATTGAATGTGTAAATAATTGATTATATTGAAGGTTATTCTATAATATAATAATTATATTGAGGAGCATTGTACAATGATCACATACAATGATAAAATGGAGTGTTATGTGATCATTGTATACATAAATTTCTTTGACTTATATTTGAAAATAATTTACACATCAAATAATTATTAATTACATTGAAAAATTGGGGTTCTTCCCATAATGTGTTGGTTAAGTGGTGGTGGTGGTGTTGTTGTGACCACTAAGGTTCAAACTCTAGCTAGGCCATTGTGATCACAGGCTTAGCATCGTTAAATAGGGATGAGATCTTGTGTTTATGACCTCATTGGTTCATAGCTCCAGTTGGAAGGCGTGTCGTGCCAGCGTCACCAATCACATTAAAAAAATTATTTGACACTTTTTTAAAAAAAAATTAATTATGTTAAAAGGTATAATAATTATATCTAGTGGCATTGTATAATGATAGGATGCAGTGTCATATTGTTATTGGATACATCAAATTCTTTAACTTAAATTTGAGAGCAATTTACACATCAAATAATTAATTATGTCAAAAGGCATTCTATAATGATAATAGAATGTAGAGTCTCATGTCATAATCATGTACATAAAAGTAAAACAAAATGAACATTTTTTTTTTAAATCTAGAACTACAAAATTAAAACTACTAAAACTTAACATCTAAATATATAATATTTGCTACACTTTTTAAAATAAAAGCAAAACAAAAAGAATTACCAAAATACGAAATGGTGTTTTTTTAAAAGTAAAATTAGAAGTTACATATAAAAACAAAAAAAAAAGTGTATATAACCCGTTAATGGGTCTATACAGGTTAATCCTAAGCAGTCTCAAGAAAGGATGTCAAGTTGGATTCCTTTGGAACCTGGTTGGATCAAAATAAATTTTGATGGTGCAATGTGTGGTAACCCAAGTCCCTCAAGTGCGGGTTGTGTGGCTAAAGATTGCAATGGTAAAGTTATTGCAAAAGGCAAGCAACAACTTGTAAAGCGGAAAATCGAACCCTAATTGTTCCCCCACTCCATGGAGAGAGAAAGGAGGTCACTAGGGTTGACGGTTTTCACTTAGGAGAGACTTTACATTCAAAAGAGGGGTTGAAACTCACAAGATCCAATCCCACACAATGCAAGATTGAATTCTAAATGAGTTTCAAGGGTTAAGACATCAAGGATACCCTCTTTTGTAAAGAATGTAGATAGAAGGGTTGAACTAGGAGTGCATGTAAAGTAAGAAAGATTTGCTTGTAGACGGAGATAGGGACACAAGATGAAGCTACGGACCTGAAATTAGCAGTAAAATGTCGAGACGATGTTGTCTTGCAAGTTTGAGCGAAAGTTGACGGGACGATGGCGCCCGGAATGCACACGGTCCTCCGAAAAATCCGCGAAACGAAGGGGGATTTGTTCGTCTCTGCACAAGGATTCCAGATCTTCAATTACAGTCGCGTACCTGCAACCTACACACAGAAAAGAGAGGACGATTGGGGGGTTAGGGATTAGGGGTTTGCCTTCAGGTCAAACCCCGGTTTTGGAATTAACCAAGAAATGAGAATGTTGTAAATGTAGATATTTGTAATGTAATCAAGTACTGATACCTTGTTGTAAGAATGTTTGTATTCTTACATGCGAAGGTGTAATGATGTTGTATGTTGTATGTTGTAGGTTGTAAGTGATCTCCTCTTCAATGGTTGAATCCTTGTCTTAAATGCAACACCTAGCCTTGAATGGAGACTTAGAATGCTCAATTACTTGAAGGAATGCTTGAATGCTTGAATGTTTGAATGTTTGCCTAGCGCTTCCGCCTCTTGCACACATATGTTTTTTCTCTTTTCCTCCTACTCTTTCTGGGAGGGGAAATGTAATTTATATACTTGTCAATTAGGGTTAGGAGACTGATTTTTTCGACCTTAGGCCGACCTAGGAACATTATTTTCCAAATTGCAAACTTGAAGACCCGATGCCCAACAAGAGACCGGGCCCAAAATAGGGCCAGGGACTAGGGCGCTGGGCGCCATGGTCCCACCTCCCGGGACAGCAGGGTGCAAGGAGGATCGGGCCAAGGTGCAGAAATATGCAGTTTTTGATGTCGCAAGCAAGTTTCAAGGTCTCCATTCAGGCTCAACGTTGCGCCGCCATCGTGAAGACCCAAATGCAGTCGAAATTGCAAGTGTCGCAATTTTAGGATGCTACATTTAGCCCCCACTTTAGCGGGAGTATAAGCGTACGCCCATACTTTCGGTAAAGTACAAGGAAACAACATTGAAAAACTTTCACCACGTCAAGGAGGCAAGATACACCAAGCCCCCAGTGGACTAAGGATCTTACGACTTCGATTGACAAAGTAAAAGGGAAGATTACGAGGGAGAACCATGACTGTCAGTAGTAAGGTTCCCTCACTATGAGTCATGCAAGAAAAATACCAAAAAATTTCAAGGCAAAGCTAAGTTCACCAAGAAATTTTTAAGTATCTTGAAGAGATATGAATGGGGTGTATGCCCCCTACATTAAAGCGATCACACATGCCTCATCGGGGGTGATTGCTTTAAGGTAGTGATACATATAAGAAATGAGAAGGGAAAGGAGCACGTTATCACAAGGATTTAGCCCCCAAGTGTGAGATAAGCCCAAGGATAATAGACACAAAACACAAAGCACGAGGTGACTTCACTTTCCTTGGGGTCAGTATGTTGTATGATAATTCATGTATATCATATGTATGTATGCATAATTGTCCTTCATTCCCCAATCAAGGAAAGTCACCTAGAAGAAGGGAACACATGTGTCTTTTGAGTCAACATGAGAGAGACCAAAAGAGATCTCAATGCTTTGCATCGTCCTCAAGTAGACAACACTAAGGACAACAAATAGAAGAATGAGAATAACACATAGAAGAAGTAACAAAAGAGATCAAGAGAGGAGGAGAGAGTCTGCTATGCTAATGAAACTAGTCCAGCATGTCATCCACCCCCTGATCTTGCTGATCAATATTTCGGGAAGGCAGGAAACACGCTAGAGGAGGAACATCCAACACAGCAGATGGAGCTATCACAAGATCCAAACAAGGGCTATGTTCATGTTCCATGCCATGTTGTTCTTGTCTAGGAGCTAGGATAAGTGCTTTAGAAAATTCGTTAGATAAATGGTTATCAACATCAACATATTCATATTCACTATCAAAAGAAAGAGGAGTAACATTTTCATCATGAATAACATTTTCATCTATATCATCATCAAGATTTACAAAAATAGGATCTTTAACTCGCACAGGATCAAGACCATCATGCATCTTATGTTTAGGAGATTTTGGCTCAATTTTCAGCTGAGGAGAAAATGGAATAATACTAGCTAAAGGTGTTTTTGGGGATTGCAAAGTTTGAGAAGCAGCTTCCTGAGCTCTACGACGACGCTTTCATCGGCGTTCACGTGCAGAACAATTTCCTCTAGTCTTAGTAGGAAGTTGAGAAGATTGAGGAGGAGGAATGTTCTCATCCTTATCACTTGGGTGTTTAGGTTGTGGTCTCTTAGGTTGAATAATAGGAGAAGAGGAAGGTCTCTTCTCTCTATAAGAGGAAGGAGGAGGAACTGCAAAAGGAGGAATATTTGGTTTAGGAAGGAGACCAAGTCCATCATGACGAGGAGGTATAGGTCTACCTTTAGAAAGTTTATTAGTCATAGACGTAGTCACATCCATAGGGATGGGTTGGGAATCTTCTTGAGGAAAGACATTAGTTTTATCTTTCAAAGGAAGGACTTCCTTCTCAAGAACGATAGGAATATCAAGTTTGGGTGTTCTAGGTTCACTTAGAGATAGGATCATATCTTTTTTCCACTTTTGATAAGATTTGAAAAGATGATCACTCCGCAGTGGGAGAGATTGAAATTGTTTAGGCCAAAAATAATCAATAGGAACACTAGAAGTTCTTTCAGCTGGTTTAAAGAGACTATGATTGACAATAACAACTTCACCATTATGGGGAAATTTCAAACACTTGTGAATAGGAGAAGCAATAGCTTTCATGGAAGATAGCCAAGGATAGCCTAACTTCACACGAAATTGTTCGAATGATGGAATAATAGCAAAGCTCACATTAAGGGATTTGTTATGGACCTCAATAGGTAATGTAATAGAACCAATTGCAGGAGAAGAAAATGCATCAAATAATTTCACAACCACATTTGTTTTGTCATAGATCACTTGATTCAATTGCAAAGTAAAAAGAAATTCTTCGGTAATGACATTAACCATACAAGAAGGATCAATAAGCACTCCACAGCAAGGTGTATTCTTGACTTTTGCAACTATATATAAAGGACCATCAGGTGCCCTGATAGTTTCACTGGAATCAAATGTGATGGAAGGCTCTTTAGGGATTTTTTGCTGCTCTACAAAGTTAATCACATTCGGAGTCATAGACACAAGACTATCAGGTGAGAAAGAGGAATCATTAGTCTCAATCACATTAGAGGTATGAGAAGGTAATGGATCAGTAAAAATCTTAAGATTTTGGTTAGGAGGAGCTACAGATGTGTTGCCTTTATCATTCACACCTGAAACAGAGATAGTATTATTATCAATCAAATCTTGAATTTTACCCTTTAAAGCAAAACATTTTTCAGTATCATGCCCAGGTTGACGATGAAATTGACAAAAAAATTTGTTATCAAAATAGGGTGAATTAATCTTTGTAGGATCTATTTGTTGTATAGGAGGGAGGGTAAGCACATTTTGTTCCAATAACTTATTCATAATACTATGCAATGATTCATTCAAAGGAGTAAACTTTCTTTCTTTCTTGAAAAACTTAGAAATAGGAGGCACACCTGATGCTGCATTCACATTGTTGTTGAACTTAATGACCTCTTTGTTTGGTTTAAACTTCCCAAATGGTTGTTGACTACTATCACCCTTATCACTCAGAGCCATAGGATTTGCTTGTTCCATTTGACTCACAGTCAATTGATAATTGTGAAGAGTTGCGCACAATTGTTGGAAAGAAGTAAACTCAGAAAACAGAAGTTTTTCTCTAATATCCTTTTGTAAATTAGAAATAAAGATTCTTTGAATATCATTGTCAGGTACTGGAAAAGAAATTTGAGCATACAAATGCTTATATCTACCAATGAAATCAATCACTTTTTCTTTAACACCTTGTTTACAATGCATTAAATCAATCAAAGTAACTTTAGGACTTATATTGTTTTGAAATTGTTGAATAAAAGCATTTGCAAGTTGTTCGAAAGAAGTAATAGAAAAAGAAGGTAACGAGCAATACCATTGTAGAGCTTTATCTCTTAATGTTCTAGTAAATAGTTTTGCAAGCAACCTTTGGTCATGAGCAAAATCGGTACATATTGTTTGAAAGGTCTTAACATGTGTTAGAGGATCACCCTTACCATTATAAAGCTCCAATTGCGGGATTTCAACATGCTTAGGGGGGATAGCTCGAACAGTGTCAAGAGAAAGTGGGCTCGCAACCTCAAATGTGGGCACACTAAACTTAGATTGATTCATAGAGGCAATTTGTTGCTGTAAAGAAGAGATAGTTTGTGCAAGATTGTTAATGGTCGCTTCAGTCGAAGAGTTCATATTAGACGTGTTAGATTGTGATGGAGGTATTATGTTATGAAAAGAAGGTATTGATTGAGAGTAAGGTGGTGGGACACTATGATAGTTAGTCATAGGAGATGATTGGAAAAAAGGAACACTACAAGGAGGAATGGAATGGTTAAACGAATTGCCCCCTTGCGTCATGTTCATTTGTGAAGATGTAATAGGAACACTCATTGAAGGAATAAATGAAGAAGTCGGATTGAATGAAGGAAGAGGGTTGATTGAAGAAGAAGGATTGCCCCCACGACTGGTGATCATAGGTGGAATGTTTTGTATTGAAGTAGTCATTATGTTTGATGTAAAAGTAGGTATACTAGCAATAGAAGTTGTCAAAGGGGTAGAATGATTGACTTGAGTAGGAGGTTGTGTATAACCTAAAGTTTCGGCACAACTCTTCATAGGCATCACATTCGAATCCAAAATGTGTGCAATACTACGCAAAATATCAATTCCAATCTTATCACTTTGAACCATACGTTTTAGACCCTCAATTAATGAAAGAGCTTGACTATCGAGGTATTCTTGAGACATCCATTGCTAAAAATCATCAAATTGGTTATCCAATTTCAAAAGTTGTTCTACAGAAACCTCATGGAGAGCTTCTTCATCATTAAGAGGATTAGAGGAATTACCCATGTCCTTGTTAAAAAGCCCATTCAAACTAGGTTCCATCTCCTTAGTAATTAAACCTTGGAAGGACTTAATTCTAAGGCTTCGTCTAACGGGAATAGTGTAAGTAGGGCTTATTGTTGTAAAACTCATGCACTAAAGAGAGAGAGAAGATTTTGAATTTAAAAGTAGCAAATTTCAATAAAATCAGCCAATCTCCTAGATTTAAGCTGTTAAATACAATCATGACAATCTCCCGAAGTTTCAAAAAAAATGTCGGGGACCGTGGCGAACGGAGTGCACACGGTCCTCGCAACTTTTTTCAAAATTTTCAGAGATGAAAGTTATGATGATTTTAAAGCTAATCTGAAAAAATTGAGTGATTTTACGATCTGTAGAAAGGCCAAATTAAAGTTGCAATCTCAAAATTGAACCCTACCAAGATTGTTGAAAAATGCAAAATTTGAATTTTGAAAAAGAGAGGGAAACTGAAATTTTGAATTTTATGATTTTAGAGGAAATACTGAAAGCAATGCAAGCTTTGAAATTTAAAAGTTGACTCGATTTCATGCAAAAATTCAAATTTGAAAGCAGAAATCAAAGTTGTTGCAATTAAACACTTAATTTCAAAAGTCACAAACTGCAAGAATTTGAATAAAGCACTGAAATTTCGAATGAATGCCAACACACTTTTCAGATTTAGGACTGTAAGAAACACAATTGTAACACAAAATTTCAATTTCAACAATTTTTGAATGATTATAAGTCTTAATCCAAGCAATCACTAGACCAACTTTGACTTTAATTTTGAAAGTGTTAGAATTAATGAAATCAGCCAAGATTCTAGATTTTAGCAGAAAAATACAGTAAGATCTAGCTCTCGAAATTTCAGAAAAAATGTCAAGGACAATGGCGCTCGGGGTGCACACGGTCCTCGCAACTTTTTTCAAAATTTTCAGGGATGAGAGATATTATGATTTTGTTGCGGAATCCAAAGTTACAGCCGATTTGGAGGTGTTTTGATCAGTGAAATCATTGGTTAAAGGTTGAATCAAGAGGGTTCTAAAAATTAGGGTTTTGACACTTAACCACTTAATTTTCAGAATTAGAGCACAAATATGAATTGACAATTTGCAATAGAAGGGTAGATCTGAAACAAGCATTAACCATTAAACATTTCACAAGCTCAAAAAGAAAATTTAGGGTTTTTATGCAATTAACCTCTAAAATTTGCAAAAGATCAAACATGGAAATGTAATTAAGGAAGCAAAAAATTTTCAGATCTAACCATGAATAATCAGAATTAGGATGTTCACGTCGGGTTCACCAAAATGTAAAGCGGAAAATCGAACCCTAGTTGTTCCCCCACTCCATGGAGAGAGAAAGGAGGTCACTAGGGTTGACGGTTTTCACTTAGGAGAGACTTTACATTCAAAAGAGGGGTTGAAACTCACAAGATCCAATCCCACACAATGCAAGATTGAATTCTAAATGAGTTTCAAGGGTTAAGACATCAAGGATACCCTCTTTTGTAAAGAATGTAGATAGAAGGGTTGAACTAGGAGTGCATGTAAAGTAAGAAAGATTTTCTTGTAGACGGAGATAGGGACACAGGTTGAAGCTACGGACCTGAAATTAGCAGTAAAATGTCGAGACGATGTTGTCCTGCAAGTTTGAGCAAAAGTTGACGGGACGATGGCGCCCGGAGTGCACACGGTCCTCCAAAAAATCTGCGAAACGAAGGGGGATCTGTTCATCTCTGCACAAGGATTCCAGATCTTCAATTACAGCCGCGTACCTGCAACCTATACACAAAAAAGAGAGGACGATTGGCGGGTTAAGGATTAGGGGTTTGCCTTCAAGTCAAACCTCGGTTTTGGAATTAACCAAGAAATGAGAATGTTGTAAATGTAGATGTTTGTAATGCAATCAAGTACTGATACCTTGTTGTAAGAATGTTTGTATTCTTACATGCGAAGGTGTAATGATGTTGTATGTTGTATGTTGTAGGTTGTAAGTGATCTCCTCTTCAATGGTTGAATCCTTGTCTTAAATGCAACACCTAGCCTTGAATGGAGACTTAGAATGCTCAATTGCTTGAAGGAGTGCTTGAATGCTTGAATGTTTGAATATTTGCCTAGCGCTTCCACCTCTTGCACACATATGTTTTTTCTCTTTTCCTCCTACTCTTTCTGGGAGGGGAAATGTAATTTATATACTTGTCAATTAGGGTTAGGAGACTGATTTTTTCGACCTTAGGCCGACCTAGGAACATTATTTTCCAAATTGCAAACTTGAAGACCTGATGCCCAACAAGAGACTGGGCCCAAAATAGGGCCAGGGACCAAGGCGATGGGCGCCATGGTCTTGAGGGACCAAGGCGCTAGGCGCCATGGTCCTGAAGGACTAGAGCGCTGGGCGCCATGGTCCCACCTCCCGGGATAGCAGGGTGCAAGAAGGATCAGGCCAAGGTGCAGAAATATGCAGGTTTTGATGTCACAAGCAGGTTTCAAGGTCTCCATTCAGGCTCAACATTGCACCGCCATCGTGAAGACCCAAATGCAGTCGAAATTGCAAGTGTCGCAATTTTAGGATGCTACACAACTTTCGACAAGGACAAATAATGGAGCTGAAGTGAAAGCGGATTTGATGGTAGTTCAATTGGCAGTAAGGGTTGGGGTGGCAAAGTTACACTTAGAAGGGGACTCTCAAGTCATAACTCATGCCATTGTTCGTGGTGGAACACAAAATTGGAAAATTGACTAGGAAGTTCAAGATATAAAGGAACACTTAGCTTCCTTTCATCACTTCAAAGTCTCTCATGTTCTAAGGGAGGGCAACATTGAAGTGGACCTATGTGCCAACATGGCTTTTGAACTTCATGTTGGTGAAGTCGAGTTTAAAATTGAAAAGAACAACAACCCCAATTCGAATTGAGTAATTGGGCTTCAAGTCCAAAGTTTTGAATTTTGAATTATGCAAATCATGCTCATTGGTGTTGTTTGGGGTGATAGGTGGGGATTTGACATCGAGCTTTTAATGCTCTATTAGCAAGGAGTGCGGTGGCATATCCCAAGAGCTACATACTTTGAAGAAATCTCAGCTCATATCTTACCGTATACATTATCAGAAGTTGGGCGTTTATTTTTGGCAAAGGTGGCGGCTCTTGCAAACAAAAGTACCCGGTACAGGATTATTAATGGTGACTAACCTCTCACACATGTCTGCCACCTTGGCTTATCGAGCCTCATTAATATCTTACATGAATCCCCTACCTCTTCTTTCCTAGCTTCTCCAATAAGCAAATGCATTCAAAGCAGTTTGAGATGTTATAGTTTGTTTGTGATCGGTCTCTAAGGTATTTGCATTTTTGGGTGTTCAAAGTGGCTTGTGTCCAAGTTCACGGAGCCAAACTTTTGATTGCAAGCGTCCAGACCAATGGTGGCCTTTTGGGGCCAAATATTGGATGAAAGATTATCAAACATCTTCCGGTTTGAAGAGAGGGAATTCTTAACCAGGGTCAAGATATTGTTGGGGGATGAATACATAAGAGCACTTTATAAATACCGCATGAACGTTGATATAGCCTCCATGTTCGCGTCTTGGTGTTTTGAATTGGTAAGCATGAAGAATGTGAAGTGGATTGTCACAAGCTGTGTGAAGGAGGAATGGTGCGGGGGGTTTGAGAGCTTCCTAAAAATGTCTTGCGATGAGAGTGGTTTCATTTGCTTGGATGGGGTTTGGCTCCATGCGAGTGAATTCCATCCTCTTCTTCGCCCCTGCCTCCTCTGGAGTGCGAACTGTAACAAGGAGGTGCAAAGAGCATCAACACAAATTGGTATGCATGGGATTACAGAATATCTATGGGCATGGGAAAGGCAAGATATACGTTGGGAACTAGAGAAATGGGGCCCAAGTGACTAGAAATCGACAGATGAAGACTTTGTCTCTTCCTCCAAATGGAATAAAGGGCACCCAAGGGGTTCGAGGAAGCGGCCAATAAAGTGCACCCTATGGATTGGCTTCCCTCTAGAGAACGATGACGACCTGGATGACCCTGAGAAACCACAGGATGGCGACCCATACAACGAAGGGAGAGGCAAGGAACTCATAGTTGCAAGCTGATCTTTGTTGTTTTTACTTTATAATTAGCTATTATTTTGTGATTTGAACCTCTTAATCTGTAATATTGGTTGGTTGATAATAGGTACCATGGAAGGAAAACTTCATAGATGGCTAGAGTTTTAGATACTATACTTTTGGTTAGGTGTTTGGATATCAGAATTTGGACTATGTCAATGAATGTATATTTTTGCTTTCTATTAATACAAATCAACATTAACTAATAAAAAAAAAAGTGTATATAAAATAAAAAATAAATAAATAGTTTTAAAGTTTAAAAAAACCAATATAGATATGTTACATGCATCTATCCAAAAGAAATTAAGGGATATTGATCTTAAGGTGTGATGCAAATCATGAATGATAGATCTAATGAAGGATTATCCAACCATGTGGTCTAATGAAGAATCACAACATAATGAAACAAAAAATATTAATAAAATTTGTATTGATTCATATTTTTTAAGATGGCAACTTTATCAAAGATCTCCTCTTGTTTTTTTTGAGGTAGATATCTTTAGATGAATATATCATCCTCCCCCTTTGATAGTCATGTATCCTTGAAAAGGATCCCTTTACACTTGTTGCAAGATATCTCTTTTACAACTATCTCTTCTTTGCATAAAGAATCACATCCCTGATAAGGATCTTTCTTCCTTGCTTGAAACACATGTATTTTTGCTGAGTATATCTCCTTGGTGTTTAAGGTGTTATCCTTGATATGTTTTATCTATCTTCGTTAAGATATAAACATGACAATATGTTGACATCTTAAGGGGGCATATGAGGCCTCCTTTTGCTTGTAGTCATTCATTGATGTGCCCTTCAAGTGGCGGTTTGTTACATAGTACCCCCTAAGGTGTAGTTATCAATATTTAGACCTTTGTTCTTGGTCACTTAGTATAGTGTGGCTTGCTAGTGTGATCGTTGTTGTCTACACTTACTAAGGTGTTAGTTACCATTGTTGTTCGCATCTGCTTGAGCATTGATTGCCTAGTATAGTGTATCTTGCTAGTGTGATCATTTTTGTTTCAGTACATGAATTACCCAATGTAACACACCTTGTTTGTCAACAAAATTCATGCCTTCTTGTCTCATGAACTGGTGTATTCCCTTTTTCTTTCTATAAGTCCACTTGGGTGTTGCAAAGTGTGCACCCTTGGTCTCCTTGTCTTGTGCAACACAATGTTCATGTTTACAACATGGCTTACCCACATCTCATGGATTCATTAAGTCTCTTGGTTGTATCTATTGGATATTGTTGCTACTAGGATATGTTGTTGTCATTGATGTCAACATACTCCTGTGTTTTGGTTTTGTAGAGAATTGATTTTGTTTGGTTTGTTGATGAGGTTTGGTGGTTCTATAATGAAGTATCTCTAGTGTCTCTACTTCATTATTTATTGATTCTATGGTGCTATGTGATGATTTGATCGAGTTGAGGATCCGGGTATGGAGATTGGTTTTCATTGTTCAGTGTTGCAATGTTTTGGTGTTTGTTCAATTGTGCTATGGTATGATCATATCTTGTATTGCGGATTTGGAAAAGTGTTTTGGATGTTTGTGTGTATCTTCATTTTAGATGGTTCATGATTTGATGCTCCACAAGCTATCTTTCTTATCTGAGTTGTTGTTGTTAAGTGTTCTTGAGTGTTAGCGTGTTGATCGATGAAGATTTGAATAAGTGGTGTTGGTGCAGCTATTGTGGAAGGTTCTAATGTGCTTGTTGGTGTTTCCTAATCATGTTCTATTTATTTTGGTGGTCCGCATTGATCCTTGTGCGAGTTATTAAAGATCTTCTAGGTTCGGTGATACTCTTCTTGTTATGCGGTATTTTTGGTGGTGTAGTGTGTTGCAGTTGATCTTGGAGGGATTTCCATTGATGGTGTGTGTTTGAGAAGTTGATTTAGGTCCATGTTATGTTGTCTATGACATTGTATTGGTTTGGTGTTTGATCTATGTATCGTATGATGTAATTTTGTAATTAGGTGTTAAGGGTTTGGCCGACCTTGTAGTCAAGGTTGATGATTTGTATGAATAGGTGTTATATTTGTGGTTCAGTGAGGCATGGTTGTTGATTTTGCATTATCAGAGAGTGGTGTATGTGCAATCAAGAGAATTCATCTTTCAGTGTGGTGTATTGAGCAGAGATTAGTGAAGGGAAGACATATGAGCTTAACTGAGACTGTCATTAGGCATTAGCAGATTCTATTTTTGTAGTTCATCTTTGTCAGATTGTAGTCTGAATATCTTTGTAAGGTAGTAAACCTTCCCTGAAGGTTGTATCCTTATGGGTCATTGTAATTTGAGAAGTGAGCTCTAGGCAGTGTGCCTGAATGCATGTGCATTCCCCATTGTAATATTTACCCATACCACTGCAAAGTATCATCTCATTGTGGGTAGATTCCCACCATGGTTTTTCCCTTAATCGGGTTTTCCATGTCAAAATATTGGTGTTATGTGTTGTTGTTATTGTTGTTATCTTTCTTTTTGTTGTATTTGACCAGATCTGAGATTGTGCTTAATTTGTCTAATTCGGTGAAGATTGATTCACCCCCCTCTCAATTTTCCTTGTTGTTGCCAACAGTATCGAGCATGAATAGGTTGATCATTTGGTGTAATGGCAACCGTGTTTCTAACAAGTGGTATCAAAGCCTAGATTACAGGTTTAAACTCCTCGCTTGCACTAGGGGGGATTGTTGCAAGGTGTGTGCCCTTGGTCTCCTTGTGTTGTGCAACATGGTGCTCAGGTTTGTGACATGTCTTAACCACCTCTCATGGATTCATTTATTCTCATGGTTATATCGAGCATTAATAGGTTGATCTTTTGGTGCAATGACAATCGTGTTTCTAATATTTTGTTCTTTCAATAACATGTTGAGAATGATATTAGCAGTTGAGACATTTCAACATCAAGGTATTTTTAACTAGTTGGTTGTGAACCTCTTGTTTGCTTTAGTACTAATGTTGTTGGCTTTGTATAATTGAATATTTTTTGCATGAATTGATAGGATTCTATGATTGGGGGCATACGATCATCCCTCAAACTTACTTCATCCTATCTCTACCTTGTCCTGCTCTCAAATGCTTTATCTCTTCATTTCTACTTTATCGTGAGTACGAGTGTAAGTTCATACTCCACCTAAAGTGGGGGCTAATATGTAGTATCATAAATTATACTCCTTTAAGTATGAGTCCAATTTCATACTCTCCCTAGCACTCATTTTAGTTTTTTATTCTCCTAAGCTCTTTGAGACCATTTCTAGCCTTGAATTAATCCTCAACTCAAAAATATGAGTTATATCCTATTTAAAATTTCAAAACACTCCTCTTTCAAACCTAACTTTAGTGTGCTTTTTTTTTTAGTATCATTTCAAGCTTATATGGGGTTCTACCCTATTTTAAATTTCAAAGCACTTCATTCTCCACTTAAATATCATCAATCCCAATTTAAATTTTAGATCCAACATTACGACCCTATTATCTCACTTTCCTAATAATTGAGACCTATTTTATCCAAACTCTGTGGCTTGGCCACATGGTCTAACATATTTTGGTTAAAAATTCGAGAGAGTAATGTGTAGGCCTTAACATTTCCAGATATGGCCTCAAATTTGGTATATGATTATCGTAAGTTGGCTTAAAAGTAAAAACACCTTAAGAACCCTATATAAGACATTATTCCAAATTCATTTCATCATCTCGTCTTTACAATTCAAGAGCAAACATTCTTCCTCAAGAATAGATCTGAGTATAAGTAGCATTAAGCTACAACAAGGTTATCTTCAATTATGTTTTCATGATTGATTTTGTTATGATTTATCATGTTATTGCATCAAAACTTGGAGGACTTATCCTAAGAGCATTGCATCATCAATCAGAGCTATAATAATTTCAATTCAACATTTCCATTCAAGTATTTCATTTTAGATTTTAGCCTCTACCCTACCAGGGGTATTCTCTCTTTCTCATCATTGTTATAGGGTTAATCCCAACTTAGGGATTGACTTAGGTGAGCCCCTATGTATCCTAACATCATTTTTATCTCCTTTTGTGCATGTGCAGGCTCAGAAACAGGTTTCAAGTTTAGTCTGAAGGTACCAGAGCATAGTGCAAATAGAGGCAGAGGCAGTCAAACAAAGTTTTGTAAAAAAGGGTGGGACTAGGGCACATAGATCTTGTGTCCACTTGGACTAGGGCACCCAACACCTATGTCTAGGTGTTTGACTTGAAAGATGACCAAAAGTCAGCTTGGAGGCTCCTAAGACCAGTTTGACCCCTATTTTATACCTAGACAACTACCAGGACTAGGGTGCCTAGCCACATTGTCCACCCATTTTGAGCTTAGATTTCATACATAGGTTCCTCTCTGCATCCCCTTTCTAGTTCTATTCACCTCAATTGATTCTCATATCTGATTTGTTTGTTTATATTGCTTATTATCAATATTTACATCATTTAGCCTAGTTCTCGTATTTTCAATTTCTAGTCATATCCAGTCAACCATTTAATTAAAAGAGAACGATCAAAACCATAAGTGTCCATCTCTCCCAAGGGTTTGTAGCTAGGCCTATTGTTTTTTCTCCAAGGTAAGTAATGGGATGGGGTTTTATTAATAGTTTGCATGTATAGACTAGAGAACCCCGTTTCCACTACACTACATTTTGGTGAACTCAACTCTTCTTACATTTGCACAATTTCTTATTTTTGGTTTCAAATCATGAAATTTTAAAAAATTCATTACTTGTTTGAACATTGCTTTGGTTAAATCATTGTTGATTAATATGGCATATGAGTATCTTGTTTAATCACAAGTGTATTTTATAAATGGGGTTGTTTTTTATATTAAAAGTAGCAAAACAAGGTTGCTAGCCCTTTACACTAACAACCCATTGACAACATTAACATTAACAATGCATACAAATTAAAAACAACTTAACAACAAATATCAAAAACCATATAAAGTCTTAAAACTAGATAGCAAAACGAAACATTCTTAACAACAAAGACCAAAAGGCCTAGAGAAATAAAACTAGTCGCTATTTGAGCACATGGATCGAATCATCGGTAAGGAACTTAAAGAGTTCCTTACATAATTCCCTTCACTATCAGCTGCATTTCCCAGGACTTTTTTCTAGATCCGGCACAAGGAAGTGTGGACTCTTTTTTGCAATAAGCACAAGGAAGTAGCAAACTTTTTTTTGCATAAGGAACTTAAATGGAGTTTTTATCTTCTTTTTCTAGTTCAATTTTAAGTTTTATCCAAGATGTTCATGATATTTCATTTTATGCATATGATGATAGCTTATCTCTTCCTCCTATCCATTGCTATTATTTTTCCTCTCCCAAAATTAGTCATACCCATGAGGACATTTTGGTGCAAGAAGAGACTACCAACACTTCTTTCAAAAATATCCCCCCTAGGGATAATGCCTTGAGGAATGATGTTGATACTTCTCCTAAAATGTACCTCCCTGTAAGGATTTTTTGGTCAAACAAAATGATATCATGGTGACCTTTCCAAGTGATACCTTACCTTCTATTCATTTCAATGACCTTCCTTCTAGAAATGAAGTATTAATGAGATAAGTTTGTCCCTCTCCTAAAACTAAACCTATTCATGAGGATGTTTTGGTACAAGAGGAAGATATCACTAGCAATGTTTCCAATACTCTATCTCCTAAAGATGAAACTTTAGTGGATAAAGAGACTAATCAAGTCAATTTTATCCATTTTTCTAATCATGTGAAGCCTAAAATTGTTGTATACCTTTGTCAAGATGTCCTTGAACCTCAAAACGAACCAATGATTGTTGTTAAAGGTAGGGTGATTCAACAACCTAGTTATCATGCAATAGCTCACACTTATAACACTTGAAACAATAAGGAAGATTCTTATGTTCTTATCACTTCTCAATCTTTTCTTCTCCCACCCCCTTGTCTTCCACAACATGGTTGTAAGGAGTATAATCTTGTTGAGAAACTTCATGCTACTCTAGCTAAGATCTGCCTTTAGGATTTAATTCAAACTTTACCTACATACCATGGGATGATCTAAGATTCCTTATAGAAGGTAGTTGTCTCACTTTTTTCTTGATCAAATGATGTAGCAACCTTTCTTGATTGTAAGAATGAAATAAAGACTAATATTGTGTTTTCTCAACATGATTGCCTCCTTTGGAAGTTCAAAATCAATGTGATCCCCTCATGATTAGGGTCCTCATTAATGGTAACTATAACATCCTAAAATTGCACCCCTCACAATTTTTGACTAAATTTAGGTCTTCGCCTTAGTGTTTGTGCCCCTCGACCTGATTGAAAACGTGAATATGCTCATGCGCATCAAAAATCACATTGCAATTCAACCTTGTGCTATGCCCACACCTTGATCCTACCCCAAAATAGGGCAGGACCAGGGTGTGGCGCTCTGGGATCCCCTATTTGGGACCTCCCTTGATCCTCTCCCCTTGGACCTAACTCAAATTTGAAGTGGGAATTCCCTCCTATGTCAGCTCAAGTCAGAAAATAAGTCAATTAAACCTACTAGAAAGTATATAAGAGGGATTTCCCCTCTTATTTTACATCTAACAAAATCATATCGACTCTAAGGCATACATACAAGAGGTCATCAAGCATTCAAGAGATCAAGCATTCAAGCATTCAAGAGCAATTGAGCATTTTTAGTCTTCCTTCAAGATTTGGAGCAACAATAGAGACAAGAGTTCAAGCATTGAAGAGGAGATCAACATTCTACTTCAGGAAACCCTAATTCTATGTGGAGGCAAACAAAACTTCACAAGGAGATATAAGCATTTCAATTTCATTCAATTCAACATCCCCTCAAAGAGGAGGATTTCTACTTTCATTTTCATTATTTCAACCACTTGGTTAATTCCAAAACTAGGGTTTGATCTGAAGACAAACCCCTATTCTCAACACATTTGCCCTTCTTTCTGTGTGCAAGAAACATGTGCACAACTACACTTCTGGATTTAAGCTTTATTCATAGAGACGAAAAAACCCTTTTCGACACACGAAAAGTTTGGAGGACCAATAGGAGGGTGCCTCTATTCGGACACACGGTCCCTGCAACTTTTGTCAAATTTTGCAGAGCAGCTTTGAATCATCTCAAACTTCTCAAATCCAGGTGCATGACTGAATCTCGAATCGGTAGCTCACTGTTTTTGCATACTTGTCTCCATTTTTAGCATTTACTCTTAATTCAATCAATCAACTTACAAAAGAATCCCTGTTAATTGCATTTTTATCCATTCCAATCTTCTTAGTATTCAATCCTTGCATCAGTTGGGATTGGATCTAGTAGATTCATCCCCCTCTTTTGAATGTAAAATCCCTCCCAAGTGAAAATTTGGAACCTAGTGAATTCCCTCTTCTTCCAAGTGGTGGATTGACTAAGGTTCCCTAAATTTTCCATTTTACATTTTGGTGAACCTGACGTGTCTTATGCTTACTTCTAATTTTTATTTTCAGATTTGAGTGCATGAAATTTAAAATTCAAATTGTCATTTACAAGTTTAATTTCATTGCAATTTTTTAAAATTTAGAGGTTGAACGCACAAAAACCCTAATTTTTAGATTCAAAATTGAGCTTGTCATTTGCCTAAATTGGATTGATAATTTCAGATTTGAGAACTCTTCATTTTGCAATTCAAGTTTTCATTTACACTTTTAAATTTTCAAAAAAAAATCAAAATTAAGTGGTTAAATCATAAAACCCTAATTTTTAATTTTCTAATTGTGGATTGTGTAAATCTTGAATTAATTTTCAGATTTGGTCTTTGCTTCAATTTCAAAAATTTATCTTCCCTCCTTCCAACATTCAAATTTCCAAATTTAATTTTTTTTAAATCAAGTGGTTTATGCAACAAACCCTAATTTTTAAAATTTAAATTAATTTTGTCTAATTTTAAATCTTCCTTGAATCATTTAATTGGATCAATTAAATCCAAAATCTCATTTTGTCCCTCTAGACATCATAAAAGTTGGCCCTTAGTTGTGCCCTTTTTACTGTCCTTTCAATTAGCACTTTTATCAAACATCCTAAGTGTTTCCTATTTCGACCTTCAAGGATTAATTTTACATATCTAAGCATCTCCAATCTCCATATCCTTTTGGAATTCACATTAAAATCATAAAATCTTGCTTCCCTGAAAAATTTGGAAAAAAGTTGGTTCGACCGTGTGTTCGGACCAAGTCGCTACCTACTTTGGTCCCGACTTTTTCTGCTCAAATTTTGAGAGCTTGTTTTGACTGTATTTTACTGCACAATTCCCGATATTTGTGAACTTTTATTGATTTTAGATCACCCTAAGGTCTAAAACAAATCTGAATTTCAATATTTCCATTGTCAATTTGAATTTTAAAATTAAGTGGTTCACTACACATACCCTAATTTTTAAAATTATTTCTTCATTTCAAAGTCTTAAAATTTTAATTAAGAGGTTAAAATTGGATAACCTTAATTTTAATTTTGACTTTCCCTCCTTTCAAATTTTCAAAATTAAAACCCTAATTTTCAATTTCTTTTCCCTAGTGCATGAGTTTCACTACTATTAGTCCTACCTATAGTATCCCCATTAGAAGAAGTTGTAGAATTAAGGCTGCCCAAGGTTTAATTATCGAGGAAATGGAGCCTAATTTGGCTAGCTTTTTCAATGAAGATATTGTTGCTTCTTCCCATCCTTCATATATTCTTGTTTATCATCTTGATAGTTCTCACAATGAGGAAGAATCACTAACTAGAGTATTTGTTGACCAATTGGCGAAGATGGATAATCAATTTGACAATCTTCAACAATGGATGAGTCAAGAATACCTGAAAAGTAAAGCTCTCCCATTGATTGAAGGATTAAAAAGAGTGTTTCAAAGTGATAAGCATGGTATTGCTAATATTGTTGATCCTAATATCATGCCTATGAAGAGTTGTGCCAAAAACCTAGGTTATACACAACCTCCTAATCAAATTAATCATTATATTCCTGTGACAACTTCCATGACTAGTGTTCCTACCTTCACATAAAACATCATGGCTACTTCTACACAAAATGTCACACCTATACATGTTAGTCATGGGGGAAATACCTCTTCTTTCATTCCTCCTACCATGATTGTTCCCCTTGTTACCCAATCACATCCACCACTTATACATATTAGTTAAGGGGGCAACTCCTTTAATTACAATTCTTTCATTCCTCCCATGAGTCTTCCATGTGCTACCCAATCTTCTCCATTACCCACTTATCATAATGTTCCACCTCCTTATTCTCAACATCTTCCTTCATTCAACAATGCCACTCCTCCCTCTCAATCAAACATGTCTAATTCCACTCCTTCTACCGAAGCTACAATCAATAGTCATGCCCAAATAATATCTTCCTTACAACAACAAATAACTTCCATGAATCAATCCAAGTATAATGTGCCCACATTTGATGTAGCGAGCCCATTATCACATGACATTGTTAGAGCCATCCCTCCTAAGCATGTATAATTCCCTCAATTGGAACTTTATAATGGAAAAGGTGATCCTTTAACTCATGTTAAAACATTCCAAACTTTGTGTAGTGACTTTGCTCACGATCAGAGATTGTTACCAAAATTGTTTACTACAACATTAAGGGATGGAGCTTTGCAATGGTATTGTTCTTTTCCTCCTTATTCTATTACTTCTTTTCAACAACTGTCCAATGCTTTCATTCAATAATTTCACAATAACATTGGTCCTAAAGTTACTTTAATTGATTTAATGCATTGTAAACAAGGTGTTGAAGAAAAAGTGACTGATTTTATTGGTAGATATAAGCATTTGTATTCTTAGATTTCTTTTCCTGTGCTTGATCAAGATATTCAAAATATTTTCATTGCTAATTTACAAAAAAGACAATAGGGATAAACTTGTGTTAACTAAATTTACTTCCTTTCCACAGTTGTGCCTAGTACTTCACAATTATCATCTGATTGTGAGTCAATTGGAACAATCATCTCCTTCCATGTATTTGAGTGATAAGGGTGATAGTGCTCAACAATCATTTGCGAAGTTCAAACCAAACAAAGGATTCATCAAATTCAATGACAAAAACAACAACAGTCAATTCATAGGTTCTATAGGTGTGCCTCCTTTATCTAAATTCTTTAAAAGAGAAAAATAGTTTACTCCTTTGAATGAATCTTTGCATAGAATTATGTCTCAATTAATACAAAAGAATACGTTGAAACTTCCCCAAATCAAACCAATTGATCCATCTAAAACAATTTCCCCTTACTTTGATGATAAATCTTTTTGTCAATATCATCATTAGCCTAGTCATGATACTAAGAAGTGTTTTTCATTGAGAAGTAAGATTCAAGAATTGATTGATAACAACACTATATCTATGGTTGGTATCAATGATAAAGGAAACAAATCTGTAGCTCCTCCAAATTAGAACCTTCAAATTTTCACTGATCCTTTACCATCCCATTCCACTAATTTTATTGAGACTAGACATCTTGTTTTCTCTCCCAATGATGTGAGCCTTCAAACTAATAATGTGGTGAACCTTGTAGACCATCAAGAACCTCCTAAGGAAATTTGTGAATAACATTTGATCCTAGTGAGACCATTAAGGCACTCAATGGCCCATTATACATAAGTGCAAAAATAAAAGGTATACCCACTAGAGGAGTCCTTATTGATCCTTCTTGCATGGTTAATGTGATAACTGAAGAATTTCTTTATACTTTGCAATTGGATCAAGTGATATATGATGATACTGATGTGATAGTTAAAGTTTTTTATGGCTTCTCTTGTCCTTCTATTGGTTCTATAACACTTCCTATTGATGTTGGCACTAAATGCTTAGATGTTAAATTTGCTATCATTCCTACATCCGATCAATTTTGTGTGAAATTGGGACATCCTTGGCTCTCTTCCATGAAAGTGGTCACTTCTACTATTCACAAGTGTTTGAAATTTCCTCATAATGGTGAAATAATAACTATTAATCATAGCATATTTCAACCTACAATGAGGTATGGAGATGTTTGTCTTGATTATTTTTGGTCCAAACAATTCAAGGCTCTTGAACCTAGAAGTGATGCTCTTTTTAAATCATATCAAAAAAGGAAAAATGAAATTATTTTATCCTTGAGTAAACCTATAATTCCAACACTTATCATTCTTATTGATGATCATATAACCCTTTTTGAGGATAAGATTATTCTTCCTCCTAAGGAAAGAAATAATATTCTTCCTAAAGAGGCATATATTCCTTCTCCTAAAGAGAAAAGTATCCTTTCTCCCAAGAAAAGAGATATTCCTCTTCGTAACAAAGAAACTATTCCTTATCCTATGGATGAGTCTCCTCTTCCTCCCAAAGGTAGAAAAACTCTTCCTCATAAAAAACAAATTGTCCCTCCTAAGGTTAGACCTATCCATCCTCCTCATGATGGACTTGGTCTCCTTCCTACACCTCCCATTCCTCCTTTGTATGATGTGGTCCCTCCTCCTTCATCTTATAGAGATAAGCGACCGACCTCTCCCACTGTCCAACCTAAAAGAGTTCAACCCATTCATACTTCCCTAAAAGAAGAGACAAAGCTTGTCCCTAATGAACCTGACCCTCCTCAACCTTTAGCCAAGACTAGGCGAAACCGATGTGTGAGAGAATGCCAATGAAGACGTCATGCTAGAGCTCATGAAGTTTCTTCCCAAACCATTTCTTTTTCTAAAACACCAACAATTGACATGATCCCATTTTCGCCTAAACATGACGTTCAACCTAGTTCTCCAAGATGCAAAATGCTTAAGACAAATGATGGTTCAAGTTCTATTCCCATTAGAGCTCCTATTCTTATTAATCTTGATGAAGAAATAGGTGAAAATATTCTTAATGATGAAAATATTGATCCTAATATTTCTGATGATGAATATGAATATGTTGATGTTGACAATGACATTTGAAATTTTTTCAAAAGCATTAATCCTAGCTCCTAGTAACAAACAAAGTGACTTAGCATTAGAGCATGGTCCTTGTTTGGAACTTGCGATAGCTCCATCTATTATGCTCGATGTGACTCCTCTTTCCTGTTGTCCAACTTCCCAAAATAATGATCAACAAGATTGGGGGGAGGACGACATGCTTGATTAGCTCCATTAGCACTATAGACTCTCTCTCTCTCTCTCTCTCTCTCTCTCTCTCTCTTATCTTCCTTGTTTGTAACATTATTCTATTTGTTCTTCCTATTCTTCTATTTGTTGTCCCTAGTGTTGTCTACTTGAGGACAAAGCAAAGCGTTTAGATCTCTTTTGGTCTCTCCCATATTGACTCAAAAGACACATGTGTTCCCTTCTTCCATGGTGGTTTCCTCACTATGGGGGATGAAGACGATTCTATACATATATACATATACATGATATACATGAGTTATCATAAAAAGCATACTGACTCCAAAGTTAGGTGAAACCACCTCGTGCTTTATGTTTTGTGTTCATTATCCTTTGATTTATCCTCTCTTGAGGGCTAAATTATTATGATAATGTGCTTGTCTTCTTTGGGTGTATCCTACCTTAAATAAATTGCTCCCAGTAAGGTGTACACAATCACTTTAACATGGGGGCATACACTCCGCTCATAATTCTCTCTTTTGATACTTAAAGTTACTTAGCGAACTTTGTCTTTGCTTTGTAAAATTTAGTATTCCTTTCATGGCTCACTAGTAGAGAACCTTACTAGTTGTAGTCAGGGTTCTCTCTTTTTCATGGTCTAACCTTTTGCCTTATCATGTAAGTCGTAAGATCCTAAAGTCCACTAGGGGCTTGGTGAATCTTGCCTCCTTGATGTGGTGAAAGTCTTTCAATCTGAATTCCTTGTACTTTACTGACAATATTTGTGTAAGCTCATATTCCCACTAAAGTGGAGGCTAAATGTAATGTCCTAAAACTACACCCCTGGCAATTCTTTACTACATTTGGGTCTTCACCTTAGTGTTTGCGCCCCTCGGCCTAATTAGAGACCTGAATATGATCATGCACATCAAAAATCACATTGAAATTCAACCTTGTGCTATGCCCACACCTTGATCCTACCCCAAAATAGGGTAAGACCAAGGCGTAGCACCTTGGTCCTCACCGAGACCACGGAATGGCACCATGAGATCCCCTATTTGGGACCTCCCTTGATCCTCTCCCCTTGGACCTAACTCAAATTTGAAGCATGAATTCCTTCCTATGTCGGCTCAAGTCAAAAAATTAGTCAATTAAACCTACTAGCAAGTATATAAGAGGGATTTCCCCTCTCATTTGACATCTAACAGAATCCTATTGAATCTAAGGCATACATACAAGAGGTCATCAAGCATTCAAGCATTAAAGAGCAATTGAGCATTTTCAGTCTTCCTGCAAGCTTTGGAGCAACAATAGAGACAAGATTTCAAGCATTAAAGAGGAGATCAACATTCTACTTCTTGAAACCCTAATTCCATGTGGAGGCAAACAAAACTTCACAAGGAGATATAAGCATTTCAATTTCATTCAATTCAACATCCCCTCAAAGAGGAGGATTTCTACTTTCAGTCCTTTCATTTACATTATTTCAACCACTTGGTTAATTCCAAAACTAAGGTTTGATATGAAGACAAACCCCTATTCCCAACACATTACCCCTTCTTTCTATGTGCAGGAAATAGGTGCACAACTGTACTTGTGGAATTAATCTTTATTCACAGAGATGGAAAAAACCCTTTCGGCATGCGGAAAGTTTGGAGGACTGATAGGAGGGCACCCCTGTCTAGACACATGGTCCTTGCAACTTTTTTTGGATTTTGCAGAGCAGTTCCGAATCATCTCAAACTTCTCTGATCTAGGTGTATGACTGAATCCCGAATCTGTAGCTCATTGGTTTCGCATACTTTGTCTCCATTTTCAACATTTACTCTTAATTCAATCAATCAACTTACAAAAGAGGCTCAATTATATTTTTATCCATTCCAATCTTCTTAGTATTCAATCCTTGCATTAGTTGGGATTGGATCTAGTAGATTCATCCCCCTCTTTTGAATGTAAAGTCCCTCCCAAGTGAAAATTTGGAACCTAGTGAATTCCATCTTCTTACAAGTAGTGGATTGACTAAGGTTCCCTAAAATTTTCTACTTTATAGTAATAAAATAAGACATACTTTAGTTGATAATGGATCAGGTCTTAATATCTATACCATTGACTTATTACATAATATCAATTGGGATACTTTCCTCATTCAACCAAATTCTCTCTATATTTGTGGCTTTGATAATGTTGGTAAACAATTGTTAGGTATAATACATTTCCTATTAAAATAGGTGAGGCAATCCTACCCACACTTATCCATATCATGCCTGACACTCTCACATACAACCTTTTATTCTAGGTAGACCATGGCTCAATACTATGCAAGAAATCCCTTCTACCTCTTCATTGCAATCTCAAATTCATTTATAGTAATAAGATGCACACTTTTAAAGGTAATAAAAAATTGTATAGTCATGTCCAAAAACAAGGTAGGATCTATATCTTAACACTATGAGTCATTCTACAACATAATCTTCTATTGATGATACCTTTATTAGAAGATAACTAGGGTCCTTTAGACTTTACATGCCACTTTTGTGGAGAGTGTAAAGTCCCCAAATTTAAAATTGAACCCCAAAGGGTCCTAGTGTTTCATATGCTCAAGCTTCTTCTAAGTCTATTTCAACATCTTTTTCATCCAACACATATCTTGATGACCATTTTATTTTTTTCATTCTCCTAAGTATTTTGGGACCATTTCTAGCCTTGAATTAATCCTCAGCTAAAGAATATGAGTCCTATCCTATTTTAAAATTTCAACACACTCCTCTTTGGGCCCTTGCTTCTATATCATTTCAAACTTATTTGGATTTCTATACTACTTTAAATATTAAAGCACTTCATTCCCCACTAGATCTAATATTAGGGCCCTATAATCTCATTTCCCTAGAAATTGGAGCCTATGTTGTTGAGACTATGTGGCTTAGCCACATAGTTTGACACTTTTTGGCTGAAATATTAGGAGAGTAATGTGTCAACCTTAATATTTCCAAATGTGGTCTCAAAATTAGGGTATGACCATTGTAAGTTAGCCTAAAAGTGAAAATACCTTGAGAAACCTATATAAGGCATCATTCCTAATTAATTTCATCATCTCATCTTTACAATTCAAGAGCAAATATTCTTCCACAAGAGAAGATTTGAGTATAAGGAGAATCAAGCTAGAACAAGGTTGTCTTCAATTACCCTTTCATGATGTATTTTGTTATGGGTTGTCATTTTATCACATCAACACTTAGAGTACTTATCCTAAGAGCATTGAATCATCAATAAAAGGTACAATCATTTCTCTATCATTTCAATTCAAGCATTTCATCCTAGATTTAGCCTCTACCCTACCAAGGGTAAGCTCTCATTTTCATCATCGTTGTAGGTTTAATTCTAACCCAAGTTTTGATTTAGGCAAGCCTCTATATATCCTAACACCACTTTCCTCCTTTAATGCATGTACAGGCTTAGAAACAAGTTCCAAGTTCAATATGAAGGTACAAGAGAAAAATGCAGATAGAGAGAGAGAGAGAGGTAGATGTAGTCAAATAAATTTTAGTAGAAAAGGGTGGGACTCGGGTTCCTAGCACCTATATCCACCTATACTAGGGTGCCCAAGGCCTATGTCTAGGTTTTTTGACCTAAAAGTTGACCAAATGTTAGCTTGGAGGCTCCCAAGATTAGTTTGACCCTTGTTATGTACCTGGACAACTACCAAGACTAGGGTTCCTAGCCACATTGTCCAACTATTTTGAGCTTATATTTTAGTCACAAGTTCCTCTCTCATCCCCTTTTGAGTTTTTTACACCTTAAATGATTCTCAGATCTACATTTGTCTGTTTATGTTGTTTATTGTCAATACTACACCATTTAACCTAGTTCTTGCATTTTCAATTTCTAATCATATCCAATCAACCAAATCAAAAGAGAACAATCAAAACTACAAGTGCCTAGGTCTCCTAAGGGTTTGTAGTTGGACCTCTTGGTCATTCTCCAATGTAATTTATAGGATTTGGTTTTAATCTTAGTTTGCATGTTTAGACTTGTGAACCCCATTTCCACTACATTATAGTTCTATAAATTATCTCTCTTTTCCACTCCTCTTCATTACTAATACCTCACAAAATCTAATACATTACTTGTCATGTGATTATATACAATTTCAAATGTTGGTTTTATTATGCTCATGTTTATTGAATTATAATATAAGCAAATCCAATTTATATCAAAATCATATCACAATTTCTTCTCTTCACATCTCACCAAATTGCCTAAACTCATATATACAACCTATATTTATCTATTAATCTATGGATGATATGTTGAATTAATTATTTCATATTATTATGTAATTTATTTGAAAAGTAACCAACAAACTAATTATCAAAACCTAAAAGTATACTCATTGGTAAGCCATGCACAATCTCTCAACTTCTTTAAAAAACAGATCAACTACATTTACCACATCATTGGCTTTCTTATATGAAATGGAATGTATCATCTTTTAAAATGTATTCCATATATACATATGCATATTAAATATGTGTTCTAGGTGATCCAAATATAAAATCATGCTTATATCCTCCTAAGGTTTCTCCAAAATTAGGGTTGCTAATACAATTTAATATTTTGACTACTTTCCTTTGCTATTTGATCAAGCCACTTAGTTCTATCTACACTTTTTGTTTTTTACATGTTTTCCATGATTTCACAAGATTGGGATCCTTCATGTATAATTTCTTCATCTCATCAAATCCAACCATTTTTACCGTCATTCCAATCAACAAATATTACCTTCTACTCATCATATTTGTGTCCTTGTTTGATTTTCCACTTGTATGCTTCACCATAAAAGTATAACTACACATAAATTCTACTGATCTAACATTAATTTAATTTGCATTGGCAATTTGAATATTAGTATGCTTGATGATTCAAGTAAACACAAATTACTTTAGCAATAAGTATTATCTCCACTTCTTCAATGTTTGAATTATGGCCTACAATTTCTGATCATAAACTAAATATCTCCTTGCATCATTCAACTTATTCTAAAATAAGTTATTTGTCTTCCTTCTTGGCTTATGTGGTATGAATTCTATTGCACCTCCACTTGCATCACAATCAACTTGAAAAATTATGTTAAACTTTGGAAATGCTAATATTAGTTGTTCTATTATCTTCTTTAACTCAAAGCTTCTATTAAGAGTTCCTTGTAAGGCCAACTAAACATTGTTAATGAGTGTGAAAGGTATGAGATAGTAAAAAAAAAACCTACTATTTCATTATAATCAACACATACATTTTTTTAATTATCCCCTACATCCCGATTGAACAATCTCTATTTTGTGGCATTCCATCATGGTTAAATTTTTTGCAAGGGTCATGGTATTTCTTTGTGGTCAAATATTATTCAAAACTTTGTCCTCACTAGGACTGATTCAAGAGTTTTCATTCTATTTTGCAAGGTTTGAAAATTGTTGTCCACACCCTATCTCTAGGTTATATGACATTGAGAAGTTCTTTTTGGTATTGACCGGGATTAAAAAGTAAGAACCAATATGAAATTCCACAAGCTATGAGCACACAAATAATCCTATGTGATATCAACAAAGAGTTGAGTAGAATGTACATAGAAGAATTGCATATATAGGTAAGTTAGTGGAGGTGTATCATCAAATAGAATAGTAATGTTGGTTCTAAAGCTAACCCTCAAAGGAATAGCCTTATGGGAATTTTTGTTTATGGATGACTAATTGTGCTACACAGAGCTCTTGATTTTGTTGTGGGGTAGAAAAGGGAAAGAAAAAATAACATACAAACAAATCTATCTAAGGCAATGCACCAAGCTTTTACAACACTAAAAAATTTTATTCTCCAAACAACATAAATACAATCACTAATCATAAACCATTGTATAAAATGAAAGAGTACTTGACATGATTCACCATTCCAAAAGCCTACATCTAGGAACCAATAATCAAATATCATTGAAGCAACCCAAACAAAGAATAATAAGTTCTTGCCAAAATATTATGGTCCATACTAGATCATGCAAAAGATAGGTAGTGTTTCCTACAAGCTCAAGTTGGCACCAACAACCAAGATATGTATCTAGTTTTTCACATTTCATATTTGAAAAAAGTAATTTGGTATAACAACCCTACATAGACAATATTTATAGAGCTCAATGAGGAAGGAAGAATCATATTGGAACCAAAGTTCATTATCCAAACATGTATGAAGAAGTTGAGGACTAGAATAATCAATGAATATCACATTCAATAGAAGAATATACTAGTTGAAGATGGAACAAGGAAAGATGAAGAGTTCATTCAGAAGAACCCACATTTGGTTACCATTGAGGATAATTATTTGTTGAAGAGGGGGGCATGCTACACCCTTAATTTTAAAGAATACTTACGGTTATGAGTAGTTAGCTTGTGGTTGACTTAACTCCTTATTAAGTCATATTACCATTAGTATATTTATATTTAGTTATTTATGTTATTTTAGGACCTATATAGTCATATCTAAGTCAGTTTAAGTGATATCTTAAGCATACATAGGGCATGCATAGGAATTAATGAGTCTTATTTAATGATCATGTTGTGAATCATATTCCCATCAAAGATATTTGAAGGTTTTCCCCCTCAAAGTGTCTTATTAATTTCAACTATTCTAAAGCATTTGCAACATATTTCATTTTATCTTCCTCAATTGTGCATGTTATTTCAATACACACCTTCTATCTCCTATCTTCCTCATTTTTACATTTTGATTATATAATTTCTCTTTTAGAGAGGGGCTTTTATTTTCCACTAGATTTTTCTCCTTTACTCTATTTATGATAAATTCATACATTAGTAACTAACATGACATAGTATTTGGGACTTAACATCTTTATTTACATTACTCCCTAAGTTGTACTAAAGAAGAGGTGTTATTGTAAATAGTGTCTTTACATATCTAGTTAGGATGTTACCTTTCAAGGATTGATCTATTCACATTTAACTTGAGTTTACTTTGGATTTTTTATGTTTTTTTCTCATCTCATGTGACTAAGACATATTTCCTCACTTTGAGAGACACTTAGTGTATACATTCTTACACTTCCTCACACATTTGTCAAGTGGGCTCACAAGTGTTACATTTTTGGAGAGGTGGTTAGAAGTTGTGTCCTACTATCTTATCTCTACTACCTTGCCTATACACAAGGCTTCTATGTGCATTCCACCCAACTCTTTGACAATATCAATTAGACTTATTTATATTTGTAACTTGTCGAAGTTCATATTGGTTCTTGATTTCTAATTGTAGCTAGTCCCAACATTTCTTAAGTAGTTACATGCATTTATAGAAATGCCTTTTCCTTAATTATAGATACATGTTTTAAAATCAATATCATATTGACTATTCTACCAATATTTCCTCATTATTGGATACAAAGATAAAATCATTTTATCTAAAAGGCTTAGCAAATTGCTTTGTGTAGACCTTTGGTGTTATATGTAGAATGACTAGATGCTACCCAAACTACTTTGAGGTTAGACCTACGTGTCCTTGATGTTTGAATACATTAGTCATAATGTTTGGATTTACGTCTTTAAAAATATAACCTTGAATCTACTTCAAAAGTGTAACTCTTAAGCTAGATCCTTGTGGCTAGATTTCAACACTTCTCCATAAAGGTATATTCTTTTGAGTTGAAACTTATGACATAATTTATGGACCCAAAAATTCTCTTTCAATACAAAACTTATTTGACTACGCAAAAGATAAGCTATATCAACATTTTAATCATCATTAAATTCTAAAGTTAAAACCATAGATACATATCATTTATTCTATTTAAAGCAAGTTATGAATCCTCAAACTAATTATGAATCCACCTTAAAGCTCCGGATTTGGAGAGACAAGGAGTTAAATTTTATATTTGAGGAGAAAAATTACAAGCTCATCATTCCACCTCAGCTTGAGGTTGTTTAGGGTTTTGTTTTGGTTTTTACTAACTTAAGTGTTCTCCTATAGGTTTATGATGGCTTGAAGGCCCTCTTGTAGGCATTTTTTCTTGTGTAGTTTTTTGGATTGATAGGTTTGTCTCATTGAGTGGTTCCAAGGATTTTAGAAATTATATTTCCCCTCTATTCATTTCAAACTCAAACTCACTATTTATAATTAATTTGTTGTTGTTCAATGTTTACAAAAGCAAATTTTATTTGCGAGCTTCTTTTTTCTAACCATGCATAAAAGGTTTTTTTAATTATAATACCATTGTTCCTAAAAAAAATTGTGTGACACTTGAATTAAACTAAGATTTTATATTGTATCCCTTAAAAGGGTTCACTTACTCCAATTGGACCTTGAAAAGTTATCTACTATCTATCATTAGTAGAGAAAGAAGGTTTAAACTCAATGGGAACTTATTACGAGACCTATGAAAAAGACCAATTCTAGCAACAACTCTCTATAACACCTAAATGGGTTTCCAACAATAATGCCAAAAAATAATGAGGGCCACTATGTTCCTTTAGATTAAATCAAATAGTTTATTTTTGTTTGGGGATAGGATTGTGTTTAAGCCTGTCTACAATAAAGGATTGGGTGGCCAAATTAACTTTACTTTGAAATAAATAGAATCAAACTTGTAACACACACTTGAGAGTAAATATTAATAATTAAATCTATTTAATTGTTGTATTTAAAAGTAAATCTTAATTTTTTATATCAAAGCAAAGATAATAAATTTACAAATTATTATATAGAAAATTTATTAACTACATTACACATGAAACTAAAATTAAAATAAACTTTTAATAACTAGAACAACTAATTTAACATATAACAACAATATTGAATGTCACGTTTTTATGTTATTTAATAGAATGAGAAAATACAATCCTAATATAACAAATACTAGAAATGTTCTTCTTCCTCAGAATGTGTGGGCCCTTCCTCCTCCCATGGAATAAGATTAAATTAATCAACAAAGGCTATCAATTGCTTAAACCCAAATTCTTATTAACAATAATGCAACATATACAAAACCAAACATACTCTATTATTACTTAGAAATCAACTATGTGAGTTTAGTTTGTAACAATATTTTTTCTAGATCCTTACTTTGGAGATTCTAAAGTTGATTTATCATGCTCATGTTGATTCACAACAACCTTTACTCTTACTAGGAACATTTAACTAAACATAAGTATCCATCTAATGATGACTTTATTACAAATAAAACTCTTTTGTAACTTAATTAGTCCTCCCAAAAAATATGAAGGGACATTGTTCATGTAGTTACACACATTTATAGATATGCCTTTTCCTTAATGTATCTACAAGTTTTATAATCAATCTCTTGCTAACCAGTATGCCGACATTTCTTTGTTATTAGATTCAAAGATGCAATTTTCTTGTACCTCGAAGACTTCAAAAATTGGTCTATATAGAACTTCAGTGATATTTGTATAATGATTAGATGTTGCTTGAACCACTCTGAAGTTAACCGTATGTGTCCTTAAAGTCTAAATACTTTGGTTCCACAACCTTTAGAGTTGAATCTTCAAAGCTAAAACTTTGGAGATACTTTAAGGGTGCAACTCCAAAGCTAGATCTTTGTGGTTAGAGTTTAGCGCTACTTCAAAAAGGAGTAATATTTAAAGTTGAAACTTATGTCATCATTTGTAGATGCAAAAAGGTTCATATCATACCAAAAAAATTATTTTTTAAACTAGACAAATGATTATCTATATTGACATTATAATCATCAACGACTTCCAAAATTAAAACCACACAAAGACAAACACATATATCTTTTATTATATTTTAAGAAAATTATGAATTCTAAAACCATTCTTAAATTTAACTTAAAACTTAAGATATAAAAAGAAAAGAAAAAACTTTTATATTTGAAGTAAAACAAAATTATAGATTCGTTACAAAATTTCTATTTAAATTATTTATATATTTATTAATTATATTTAACTAATCAATCTAAATTTAAATTGAAGTCTAAATACTTTGGATCCATGATCTTCAAAGCTAAAACTCTAGAGCTACTTTAAGGGTGCAACTTCAAAGCTAGATCTTTGGGGCTAGAGTTTAGTGTTACTTCAAAAAGGTGCAATCTTTAAAATTGAAACTTAACTCATCATTCATAGATGTAAACATATTTCTATCATACAAGAATTTATTATCTATGTTGACATTATAGTCATCAATGACTTCTGAAATTAAACCACATAAAACATTTAACTAAACATAAGTATCCATCTAATGATGACTTAATTACAAATAAAACTCTTTTGTAACTTAATTAATCCTCCCAAAAAATATGAAGGGATGTTGTTCATGTAGTTACACACATTTATAGATATGCATTTTCCTTAATGTATCTACAAGTTTTATAATCAATCTCTTGCTAACCAGTATGCCGACATTTCTTTGTTATTAGATTCAAAGATGTAATTTTCTT